>NC_045621.1:10000000-10600000 GCF_009829155.1 Mustela erminea | reverse complement strand
GAATATCAGCTTAGTTCTTATCCCAGTGCTAGAGGTCTGGGGTCTGCCCTTTCCATAAAAACATGTAGGTTCATCAAGACCAGCTGATGTTTCATTCACGACAAAGTGCATCATTGGCATTTGATAAAAGTTAAATAATCACAATGAGGTTAGCCAAAGCCTGGTTTTGGATAAATCTATGCTAACTGGAAAAATTAACTCCCTGTGTCTACACTGGCATTGTCTGGGGGTCCTCACTGCTCTTGGTTTTGAGGTTGACTACGCATGAGTAAGGGACAAGCCCTTCACGGCAGGTTTACACATTTGTTCCCTCCCCTCCCAGGTTTCCTCCAAAACATCTGCATTCACTCATATAACAAATTTGGCTGCCATTTCATTGTGTTATTGAGTTATTAATTTTTTTAATTTTTTGCTCAACTTCAGGATGTTATATCTTTAGAACAAGTGTTATAAGTATGTATATTGCCATATTCCTCAAGCTTTTTAATGAAAGACAAGCTGCCCTTAAATACGAATATGTGGCATCTAAACTATAGAGGGGCAAAGGAGGTGATTCTAAGAAAAGATAACCCAAGACAGTCTTAATGCTGTTGAAAGGGCAACTGAATACTTTGCAAGAATGGGTTTTTGCCACTGACCTGAATCTTACATTCCTCTTATTCCGTCTACTGTACAATGCCCTTCTTCATATAGTAAGTTCCATGTGCAAAAGAAATGTGTTCAGTTCACAGGCATATAAAACTATATCCAACTGTATTCTGTAATGGGAAAATAGCCATAAATATGAAGTGAGTCAAGGCATTCAATTATTGCTCCCTTTCCTTTGAAGTGAAATGATATTTTGATTGTCCAGTTGAAAATACAGTAGCTTATCTGTTCAAAATAAATTTGTAACCTATCAGAAAGCCATTCATTGCCTGGGAAATCTCATTTTCCCCCAATTTATGCTACTCAGTGTGTTTAATCATTAACTTGAAAAGAAGAAATTCAGTTAAAGAAAAAAGGAATCATAAGTCTTCATTGTTACTGCTAAATTATCTCTCAATTAGTGTGATGGTAAGCCTCGAGTGGCAAAGAAAACTAAAAATAGCTTCCTTTTCCCCCCAAAAGTAGGAGCTTAAGATCTCTGTGGACTGATATCCAATACCAAATATTATTTAAAATAATAAAAAAGGCTCTTTCTACCACAAATAAAGGACAGATTGAAATATAGAATTTAGAATAAAAATTTAGCTGATTTCTTATATAATCCATTGATTTCTTGTTTCTTTGAACGACAGGTAATACAGTTTTGAGACTGTATTGAGAAAAATGTTCTTCTATTGAGTTTCTTGGGATTCAAGTATTAATGAAAATAATATAGTTATCACAATATATAGTCCAGAGAAATGAATGAGACTTACTGATTTTTCTACCCTTCGATCACACGTGGTTTCAAGCTAAGGTGAAAAAAAGCTTTTGTTTCATTAGTTTCTAAATGCATGTCACAAACTCTGTACTGGCAAGAGTCATCAGTAATTAGAATCAAAATCGTACCTCAAATGCATCTCGTCTTAAACAGATGATATTCTCAACAGTAAGAAAGCAATCATGGATGATATGGTAAACGTGATTATCAGGCTCTTTAGATTCCAAAATATTTGGTTAAATTCTTGGTTACATTCTGTGGAAGTGCACAGCTGATTGACTAGTGGAGTTTAGACATAGCTCTGTCATAGTTTTGCTCACAACGGCCCTACACACAATGGAGGATTTCAGAGATGATACATTTCCTTTGTCACTATGGACAAAAGAGGAGGACCATGTTTGCACACATACACACACGTACAAAAATTTTGTGGACATTTACTGGGCACCTCCTGTAAGTTCCAGGTAAGTGGTGGACAGAAAAAAATATCAAAATGAGTAAGACACACCCTTTTACTTGAGTTCAGCTAGTGGAGGAGACAGATATCTCTATGGGGCTTGGAGAAGGACATTGTAGAAAAACACAATCGAAATAAAAATTCAAGGCTAACTTCTGTGCTCTCTTAATTACATCGTTTCCACAAGCGAAACTTCCTTTGGTCTTTCTTGTATAAATAGTGAAACAAATACTAAATTCTGCTTGTCCTTGTAGGCAGCTGGTGAGAGCACTTTAAGAGGTTATGTAGCAGTGTTTAAAGAAAAAGAATACGACACCGTAGACAGTACGCATGTTTGAGGGTAACGGAATACTTCTTTTCATATTTTCTCTTTTCCATTGTTCCTGTCTACTTTTCTTCTGAATGGTTGCTTATTATCTGTATTTTTATATATCTATATATGGAGAAGATAGGCCTGAAAGCGTTTTATGAAACCTAATTATAAGAGACCACAAAAGCCACAAGAGAAAGAGGGCTTAAAAGAAAGAACAAAGCTAAAACGACATCTTCCTATTTCACATGCGGTAATTCAAGTGCGTCGGTGTGGTGGGATGGTACGAGAAACAGGTGAAAACACCGAGGAACTGTGGCTTTCATGGTAGGGACTCCTCGGGAAGTGGAGAACCTGATTGTGGAGAGATCAGGGTCTTAGGGTAAAAGTGCAAACCTGTAGAGATGTTTAACGCGGAGACGTGGTGATGTAAGTTTCATAAGCAGTTATTTTCAAACATGACTTTTTGTGAACTGGAACCAACACTTTTTAGCATTACTTCAGTAAGTCTTACGTGTGTTCCGAGAGCCTGATTCCGAGACACTATCTCAAGGAGGCAATGGAGTGTGGGTTTATAAGCCCGCCTTTTCCAGAGCTACCCTTTTTGAACTTTCCTTGGAGAGGATTGCGAGTGAGTGTATGCGGAAGGGGAGTGGATATAAATATGTTTTTCTAAGCAATTTCCCTTTAATTAAAAATGTGTTTTGGATTTATATTTATTTACACTTGAATTATCAAAATGTTCCTTTGGAAGAATTTTTTCCCTTTGAGGCATCTTAACTCACCCTCCCGGAAGCCACATTTTGCCGTAAGTAGAAAAACTCCACACCAGAAAGTTGGAGTTTTGTTCCAGACTCTAACCCTACAATTTTGTGTGGGTTTTAAACTTGGCAAAACACATGATCCAATCCCTAATCACAATCCATAATAGTACAGTGTGTGACAGTGGGGACAGAAGAAGGACTCTCTGGAAATATACCAATAAATCCAGCCGGGACAGTTTGTGTTTTTACTGTTCCCTCTGTCCCTGATCCCTGGGAGAATTTCCCCCCCACAGACAGCCCTTCCTTTGTTCCCAACGTATTAGATAACCAGAGATCCTGAAACCAGCGAACAGTGTACCGCATCCTTCAGAATTACCGGTCTGAGCCCAGATCTACTCATCTCCCTCACTGCTCAGCCTTGGTTTTCAAGGTGCCCACACAGCTGTGTCCCTGTGACTTCTGGGGTTCTTTATCCAAGAGAGAGTTCTACTTGTGAATGTTCTTTTCTCAAAGGCAGGGTGTAAAAGAGATAAAATAGGATTTACACCCAAATGCAGTCACTTTGAGGAACTTGAGCTATCTTATCTGTTTATTGAGAAAAAGGACGGTTTTCCTCTGCGCCAGCCCAAAGGAGCCAAACCTGATTTTCTCCCCCAAGGCGCTTCAGGGGAGGCCTGGTTAAAATCCTGAAAGTCTCTATGCTAATTTGGCTGGGTTTGCTTCCTGTAAATGTGGCGGCAACCTCGAGATAACGGGTGCGTTCCACCCTGGAGGGTGGGCCTTGGGCTGAGGTCCTCTGCTTGCTGGTTAACCGCAACCTCGAAGCCTCCGTGGGTCAAAGCCCCAGTCTTTCCCGTTTTCTCAAGGTGTCTTTGGAGTATGCACAGGCATCGAGACAATGAAAGTAATGAGGGTGTCTTTAAAAGGTATTTGTTAGTACTACGCCATGGACTTCACTATTATTTAAGGGAAACATTATAATTGTGGCGAAATTATAGATTACCATTTTTCTCAGACTTCCTACAGTTAACCTCTACCCATTATGCTCCTATATTTGGAGTAGTCCACTGAGCTACTTGGAGGAAGGCCATTAGCTCAGGGCTAGCAACCGGAGTTATACAGGAAAAAAAAGAGAAACTTTTATGATAATTCTTATTTCATAAAGTGTCATGTTATTTATAGAAAAATGAGACAGTAAAGTGTGCTTTCTTTCAAATCTGGCCTTTACTGCACCCTGTAATTTATGGTAATATAATAAGTGATTTGAAAATAAAGATTTGAGACAACATTTCAGCATTAGTGTTTTTAAGACAAAACAAACATTCAAAATAAAACCTAAACCACCAAAGTGAACTCTATCATTAAATGCCTACTTTTTTGCTAAATTTGTAGTTATGGCAGCTCAAAATCTCAAACTCTTCAATTGTGACCTCTTGCAAAGTAAAAATAATTGTATTATTTTCTGTGGCACAAAGGCATTATGGCCCATTATTTTTTTTCCTCCCCAAAGTCCTAGTGGATTTGCATCAGCTGCTATTAAATGGGATTAATGAATTTAGAGGAATTTAAATAACAGGGTGAGATTTCAGAGATGAAGAAACTGCCTATAATATTTCAGCCTCCTGATTCTGAATTATTTCAGCTTTGTCTCATCAAGGATCATTGAATCTTATTCCATTGTACATTTATAAATCAATGTGAACTTTTTAGCTTGTATGAAATAAATTCAGCAATCTCCTTTCCTGCCCACGATATCCAATCGACTAACACACTGTTGTGCCAAAAATTAATGTGAGAAATACTGTAAATAATAAATGCCAGACAGTTCCATTGAGATCATTAATGCTGGGAAACATTTCTCTCACCTTCATTATTTTTTCTGTCATTTAAGAAGAGAACACTGAAAAAAATAAATTTAAGATGTTAAAAAAAAAAAAAAAGAGAACAAGCACAGTTTGGCTCGAGGCCCATGGAACGGGGTCACGTGCTGAGGAGGAGAATTCCCTCAAGTTAAGGATGTAATAGCAGCCCTGCCATTGCCCCCGCACGTCCCCATTCCCTTGTCTGGGTGAGCTACTTGAAAATGTTTTTATAACATTCTGTGCTCATTTTACCTTTGCACTCTCAGGTGGTTCTTTTCTTACCAACCTTCCAGATAACTGGTGCTATTCCAGAACCTCATTCTGGGGATAAAAGCAACGCTGCTTCTTATCCCACCTTTCAGGCTCAAGTTGTTTCCTTTCCTTTGTATGCAGTGAAAAAGTGAAAGAAGACCTCGGTTTATAAATTCATTAACAACTGTAATTTTTGCATGGCATCTTGAGCAATTCTAGCATCGTCTTTAGGTTCTACACTCATGAAAATCATTTCCCACTAAAATCTCTTCTGGGCCAGAAGTTCTGCTTCCTCCTCTTGAAGTGTACCAGAAATACCTTTTGATTTAATTTAGTTGGAAGGAACTGGTATAGATTTGTGGCTTTCAAATTTGAGCACGTGCCAGAATCATTGGAAGGCTTATTAAAATCCAGACTTTGGGGGTGAACCTATTTGTTCAGGGATGTAGCCTAGGAATTTGCTTTTCTCACGGAATCCCAAATTTCTCTGGTGCTGCTGGTCTGACAACCACACTCTAATAACCCTGGGATAGGTGACCTTGAAGGGTCTCAGTTTGACCTCGAAGGGTTCTCAGTTTGTTTCCACATGCTGAAACATACGAAATAGCTATGATATATATTAGACAGTATCTTGCCTTTTGTCATTGAATGATGAAGACATTTCAGATTTTTTGAAGGAGTATCCTTAGGAATCGGATGTATTTTATTGGTTCATCATTCCCTGATATCAGTAAGTTAATATTCTTGCTGATGAAGAGGTGGACCTGACCGCTTTATGGATTATTGAAGAGGGAAAAAAAAACACTTTTAAGTATTCTACCAGCTTAAAGAATCTGCATAAGTATGGTATAGAGTTCTCATGCAATTTGTTGCCTCTTTTTGTTTGTTTGTTTGTTTATTTTTATTGTTTAATGAATCTTTTGTGTGGGTGCCAGTATTTAAAAGCAGGCAGACGTAAGGAGAGGTTAAAAATTGCCACACTGTTAAAGGTGGTACGTGATTTTGTAATAGATGTCTCTCAAAATAAGCGTGGTCGAACAGAGTTTTTGACAAGTTAGCTCCATGTGAAGGATTCTACCTCTGTTGTTTCATGGGAGCCTGTTGAGTGCAGGCTGTCCCTGGGCGCCTCAGGCCTCAGGAAAACAGCATCTCTGGGCCCCCCAGAAAGTCAGGCTCTGCATTGTTAACAAGCCCTGCATTACCTTATTTCACCTTCCCGAGCCGTCCTGTGGACACAGCCTGTCACTAATTTGATCACAAATACTAGAACTAACTCTGTGAATAGGCATAAACAACTCTGACCACAGATCATGATTCAGGCTGTGGATTCTCCAAAGAAACTCTGGCAGCTGGGTTATCTCTCTCTACATGCCCAATTTATGAGATTCCTAGCCTCTCTCAACATACATGGAGCGCTCATGGCATTCAGTATTACTCTGTGGGCTCCTAAAATGGGACCTCCATGTCCTCAGTTAAGTGTCTCTTTTGGTCCAAGTGTCTGAAATGTCTAGGCTCTGTTCAAGCTGTTGGATAACCCACAGATGCTTCTTGGAAACATCTACAAACAGTATCAGCTCAGTTGTTACTCAGGGATGTAAAATGGGCCGAACCTTAGTAGAAGCATAGGAAAGGGAAGAAGGGGCCACTTTGTCAAGTAGATTATTTTGAACTGAAGGCAGTCGAGACCCTGTGGGCTCAAGAGAAACTTCTGTCCCTCCTTTACCTACACAGAAGAATCTAAAAGGGAGGGGCTTTCCCAGAATAAGGGTTATTAGCAGAGATCAGTTTTATCTGAGCGACCCATCTAGATGGCAAGGCAAACAGCCAATTACCAAACATCTGCCCTCTTACTGCCCTGTGAATTACATTCCTTTCCTCTGAAGTCCCAGACCCCTACTCCCTTCTCCTTTGTTCAGAATGATATATATACCTCATTTGCTCCCCAAAACATATACTACTGAATTTGATTTTCTTCTGTTAATCTGTCTCATGTCAATCTGATTCTTCATCTAGGTAGAAGGACCCTTGAAGGAGACAGGAATTCTTTGCTCCCAAACACTTGGCACAGCTGACAGGATGCTCTAACTCTCTGGACACTGCTTGCCCGGACACTGCTCTAGCTGAGAGATCGGGGACATCTTACATTCTGCCGGCAGAGCAAGAATGCTCAGAGTCCTTCTTCTCTCTTTCTAGATCTAGATTAGCAGGGGAAATATTCATGGGACTAGTACCCTAAGGTAAGTGACTCTTTAGTTACTAATCCATTCCTCCCAAAGAGCGTCTTTGTTTTCCTTTGTCTGTCTTTTAGGTTATTTGTCATATGTTGCCAAGGGACATCTTGGAAGCCAAAGCCGCAAAATTAGTGGGCATGCTTGGAACACTGAAAAGCTATTAGAGCACTCACCACCTCAAGAAGAACCCCATGATAGGATCAGTTGGCCACAGAATGGGTTGGATAGACAGTAGGTCACCCTCCAACCTCAAGAAAACTTCTGTGCAACGAAGTACACCATCAAACAACACAGAGTCCCTAATCCTGCGGCACTTCCCACCTGGGTATTACTATGGCTTCAAGAGACTCAAGGCTTAGATAGAACTGTGAGGACATGGAACAAGATGAAAGGAAAAATTTAAGAGCTTTGTTTTATGACCAGTAAGAATAGTCTCTTTGGTCTCCACTATCCAGAGGGTGTGCGTAGAGAAATACCAGTTGCATAGACAGGGAACTGAGCCTCTCTCTGTCTGGTTCTGCCAGCTCTCAAGGATGTCTGTCCTAACAGGTTCCAGATAGGAACTTTTGTTGTCTCAACCCTCATGGCTGGATAAGTGCTGGAAAGTCCCATTCCAAAAGCCTACTTTGTGTCACAGATTAGTAGGTCTATGACTAGGGGCATCTTGTGTTTTCATGGGAAAACAGAAATCGTCCTTACTACCTATGCAATGGTCTTTGCTTTCTTAGACTAATTTCGGGAGTAAACTTTTGGATCATGGGGGCTGCATCGTTGGTGCCTTCTTTGGACAACTCTTGAGTCTTTGGATAAGCCATTAAAAAGCTATGGGTTTAAATTATCCAGTTAAGAAATGGGCAGAAAACATGAATAGACACTTCTCCAAAGAAGACATACAAATGGCCAACAGACACATGAAAAAGATGCTCAACACCACTCATCATCAGCAAAATACAAATCAAAACCATGGTGAGATACCACTCACGCCTGTCAGAATGGCTAAATTTAATAACACAGGAAACAACAAACGTTAGTGAGGATGCACAGAAAGGGGAACCTGAACCCTCTTACACTATTGGTGGGAATGCAAGCTGGGGCAGCCACTGTGGAAAACAGTATGCAGGTTCCTCAAGAAGTTAAAAATAGAGCTACCGTATGACCCAGCAATTGCACTACTAGGTATATACCCAAAGGATAAAAAATACTGTTTTGAAGGAGCACGGGTACCCTGATGTTTATTATAGCAGCATTATCAACAATAGTCAAATTATGGAAAGAGCCCAAATGTCCATTGATTGCTGAAGATAAAGAAGAGGTAGTATATATATAGACAGTGGAATATTACTCGGCCACCAAAAAAAATGAAATCTTGCCTTTTACAACAACATGGGTGGAGCTGGAGAGTATTATGCTAAGTGAATAAGTCAGCAGAGAAAGACAAATACCATATGATTTCACTCATATGTGGAATTTAAGAAACAAAACAGATGAACAAAGGGAAGGAATTAAAAAAGATTCAAACCATAAGAGACTCTTAACTAGAGAGGACAAACTAAGGGTTGCTGGAGGGGAGTTGGGTGGGAGAGTGAGCTAAATGTGTGATGGGTATTAAGGAGGGTACTTGTGATGAGCACTGGGTGTTGTATGTAAGTGATGAATCACTAGGTTCTACTCCTAAAACCAATATTACACTGTATTAACTAACTAGAATTTAAATAAAATCCCCAAATAACAGAAAGTCATTGGTTTGAGTCACTGTAAATAGATCCTATTCATCAATGGCCAGATGCTGGATCCTTTATTTTGTTTGGTTTGGTTTTATAGATGATGGATCCTTTAAATTGTCTGTATTTTAAAAATATGTATATTATCAAGAGCTCTCAGTCATCTTAGTACAACCGTACTGACTTCCTTGACAATGTAAAAGAAGTTAGACTTAAGACAAAAAGAGATGTCCTAGACCATCCAATGTAAAGTCCCCTTCTGAAAATCTGACCACATATGCCTGTTCTAACTCCCCTTTCCCCACAAGATTGACAGAGGTCACTCTGGCCTAATCTCTAGGTTCAGAGTATACAGGTTGCTCATGTAATGCTGAATGCCAGAAAATAAATTTAACCAAAGCACCCAAGACTGGCAATAAGCCCCGCTTTCTCCTGCCTTCCAAGGGTCTGCAACCAGGGTCTGCCAAGCGTCAGACATTCAGATATAGTGTCCTTTGCAGGAGTATCCCAGATGCCCCACAGCAAAAATCTGTGTGTCCTGGACAACAGTAGAGCTTCCAGGTTATAAAGGCTTTTACCTCTACTTTCAAAAGATTCTACTGAATTTAGCGAGTCATTTGGAATGTTATTTGACATATTCACAACTCTTCCCTCTGAGGAAATAGCTGACCCAAATTTCTCCTAGGCCTACAATTTTCTCCTTCTCCTATGAATGGTATGCAAAAGGTCAGTATTCAGGGGCAAATAGAAACCAACAGTCAATTGTATACCCAGAAAAAAAGATTTTGTTAAAATAGTGTGTACAGACTTTACAAGGGCATAAATTTTTTGGTTCCCATTCTAGTTAAAAATTCTCCCTGGTATAAAGAAGCAAATGTGGTTAAAAAGATATGGGCCATTCCCTTGATACTCAAGCTGAAATCCAGTTCTTTGGGGAATTAGGAACAACTGTCTTTAGATAAATCTCTGCAAAATCAGTACTATTAGCTCTAGAAACAAGCGAAAGCCCTCTTTTCTTACCCAGGCTCCAAACCTCACCTATTCTTCTCAAAATGTTTGCACATATGATTTAAAATATCAAGATACTGAAACAAAATTTTTCCATAAATTTTTTCCTTTGCATTCTTTCTGGCCCTTGAATTTATGAATCTTATCATGTCTCTGATATGTAAACAGCCCACAATCTCCTGAGACAGTGGGGGAGGGGAGTGATAAAAAGAAAGAGGAAAAGAAGATTTTTAAAATACAAACCACTTCAAAGGGGCTTTTATGCCCAGACACTAGCACCTCTGATAATGGGTAGGTATTCTCCAAGTACCCACCTTGGAGAAAACTTAGATACTCTTTGTGCCTTTGACATAAATTTTCTACCCCCCATCTTCTTTAAGGCCTAAGAGCCTTTCTTTGACATGCAAACTTAAGAGAAAAGTTTTACCTAAAAATGCATACATACATGCATACATACACACTTAGAGGGAAGTTTTTAAAAATTGGGCCTATAATGTCCTTCCCACAAATATTAGTAGAAACAAAACGAAGATTTTTGTTTACATTTTGTCTGTGTGTTTTGTGTGTGTGTGTGTCTGTGTCTGTGTAAGTTATAAATCTGAAATATTATCTCTACCTCTGGATAGCAGTGCTAAAATGAACTTGTAAAAGAGCTCTATTTAGTTGGTTTAAAGGCAATCACTTGTAAGGATTGGGCATTCTAAAACTCAGAAAGATAGAAACTAATCCAAACGTTCACATGGAAAATATTCGACATTAAAGCTAATTTAAGGTTATTGGTTTAATTAAAATAGGTCTTTAGCATTATCAACATTAAATATACTTTTATTCTGCTTGTATTTACTAAAAGTCAGATGAAATTATGGTACTTCTATTGCAAAATTTGTCAAGAAAAAAAAAAGCTAAGAATAATGGTTGACTTTGTCTAATGCCTCTTGAACTTTTTGTATGTAATCTAAGCATAATTGAGAACAAGTAAATAAAATAAAAAGATTTGTAGGCAAACTTTTAAATAGCTTCCAAAATGTTTGGTGGCCTAAAATTTTAAAGCTTTACTAAGTTAAATGATGAGTAACATTCATGATTATCTGGATCGTTTTCAAATCAGATAAAATAATGAAACTGAGCATGGTTTATCTACTTTTATCTTATATATTACAGAGAAACTAAATTTGGGACTGTTGATAAACATGATAAACATGCTTTATGTTGTATTGAAATATCATACTATAAAAAAGTTTCTAAAAATAATGTAATATGGGGCACCTGGGTGGCTGAGTCAGTTGATTGTCCAACACTTGATTTTGGCTCAGGTCATGATCTAGGGGTCTTAAGATCAAGGGTGCCCCTGCAGGGGGCTTCATGCTCAGCAACGAGTCTGCTTCTCTCCCTCTCCTGCAACTCTTATGTACTCTCTCTCTCTCAAATAAATAAATCTTAAGAAAAAAATAATGTAAATACTGATAAATCTGCCAGTCTAAAGAGTTCTGGTGTAACCAACAGTTCATAGTTGCTTACCTCTTAGTTTTCACTATAAATCAAGATTTCCGAACATTAAGAATTCTAGTAAATGTAATTAAAACTATGGGAAATAAGAGAAACACCTCTGTTTGCAAGGAAAGTAACATGTTTTTGGTAAGAAGAAGTATGAGGAATAAAAATATATATTTGATGAGGGGAAAGAAAATAATTTGTTCTAAAATAAGACGGGTTATTTAAAGAGGGAAAATATAAGACAAATCCATGTAAAATAAGTAAAGTTATGAAAGTTTATAGAGAAAGAATCTTTACATGTGGTCAGTACTGGCTTAAGATTAGGATACAGTGTTAACACTGTATCCTAGAAGACTCTGTACTTCTCTTTGTTAAAAGTGCAAAGTTTTCTTAAACGATTTGCCTGCTCTTCATAAGAAATGGTGAACAAAAGTTTGTGTTTTAAGTTACCAACCCCCCCCCAAAATACAATGATTCTATGTTTGCCAAAATAATTACCTACAAAAATTGAGTCTTAATAGTTAAATGGCTACATTTTGCTTACAGCTATGTAACTTTATATATTTGCCTTTTTTGTTTTTTAAAGATTTTAGTTTTTTGAGAGAGAGGGAGCGAGCATGGGAAGGAGGGAGGGAGAAAAAGAGGGAGACACAGACTCTCTCTTGAGCCTGCAGCCCAATGTAGGACCCAATCCCAGGACCCAGTAATCATGACCTGAGCTGAAGGCAGACGCTTAACCAACTGAGCCATCTGCCCCTATGTATTTGCCTTTAAATCTTTTATTTTCACTTCAGTTAAATGTATAATTAAATACCATTTCATAATAATTTGTGATCCTGTTTAATCAAGTGTTCAAACCTTTTGATATTTTTTACTTACTTTCCCAAATCAAATCTAAAATGAAGTCTTTTGACCACAATCTTGTGAAATTTTTCAACAGACCTCTGTAACATTTCAAGAAAAAAAGGTTGTGAGAAATTAAACTAATTAGTCTTACTTGGTATGTTAATTTATATGGGAAGTATTGTCAAACAAAGTGATATCAAACCCTCTCAGATTATATTTATGTAGATATATTATTTAAAACAAGTGCTCTGAAATTTTATGAAGCTCCTAGAATTTGATGTCCTGGTATGTTATTATCTTGAAGTGTTGTATGTCACAAAAGATAACCTAATTTCCTTTATCAATTACATTGTAATTAACTCTACTTAGCTCTTTAATCATGGTTACAGTTACATTTTTACTCAGATACTAATAAAGGTTTCCTGCAAATGCACTTCATCTTTGATGAGAATCATGGGAAAAAACTTTTTTGAGTTTAGGTTTCTGATAACTTTAAGATCATAAAAATGAACTAGGTAAAAATGTCCAGAACTAATGAAAAACTTGGATTCAAGCAGAACAAAATTAATAACATGGGACTGAATGAATTGAGGAAGATAATTACATTTTTTATGATGTTTTGTTTGAAAGGGTGCTTTTTAAAAAAAAAAAAATTCCAGATATAAGAAAACCTTTTCTCTCAAGCAAACTGGTTCATAGTGATTTGATAAAATATACCTTTGTGAACAAATTGAAACATCTGCCTTTTGTCCCTACTAGGACCCTCCAGAATTCAGAACTCTCAATGAGTATGCTTATATTTTTCTGGCAATCTATTTATTTGCATAAATTTAGTAAGAGTCTGTTCTCTTTATGACAGGACACAATTGGAAGCATAGGTTATATTACCAAGGCTTTGACTGGAATGTTATGTCAGAAAACCTGCATAGACTCTGGTATGACTGGGAAATTTTTAAGGATCTAAGGTTGACTTTATGGAGCCAATAAATCCCCCTTGGAAATAGCAGCCTGATACCTTGCTTACACAGTCCTCAGCAGCCTTCCCAGGCAAGTAAAGAAGGTCGCTTTTTGGCAGATGCAGGAACCTCAGGATATTTGGGGGACCTCAAGAAGAAAGGAATTCACCCAAATCTATAGTCAGGTCAAGACTGATGGCAAGTATTTAGTCTAACTTCTGTCCTGGAGAGGCTGTTAAGAGAGTTTATACGGACAACCACTATTCCTCTTACACTTATGTAAGTAATCAAGCTAAGTTTTTTGAAACTAGACTTATTTTGCAAGCGAACTATTTGGCTATCTTTGGCAAAAATGAAGGTGAGTATAGATAGAAGATCTTTCAGTAACATCTTTGAGGATATTCGATTTTAATACTACTCATTATAAAATGGACTAGATCCTCATTTCTTTTCATGTCCTCCAATGCCTGACTACAATTCCTCAAATGAACATTTTGATTTTTTTCTTACCTTCCTGATTTGGAATCATTTGAGAACTAAAACTACCTTTCTTCCTGAGGCCCTGCAAACTAAATATAAGTGACTTGATGTAAAGAAATTATCGTAATAGCTCATGCATAGACCATCTTTGTGCCTGTTGCTTAGTGGGCCAGAGAGATCAGAGACATTTGAGCTGCAACCTAGGGATACTGGTCAGATCACCACAACCTGACATCACTCTATCTGAAGATGCTGTGAGTCTGCTACCTAGCAGTCTTCTCAAGTGACCATCCTTAGAACTCAGCAACTGGCTTTACCTTTGATCTAGTTATTAACCATTGTTTCTATTGTGTTTCCATAGAAATGCTTCGTCTTTAATACCTGATGGCTTGAACCATAGGTCTCACTTTGAGAATGTACCCACATCACTGCTCCCGAAATGAGTCTGACCAACTGTTCTCTAAGAGACAGGATTGATGAGATGAAACAACCATCAGCTCAACTTTGAACCAGTGAAACTCCCAGGGAAGTTTCAGACAGGGGAACAGAAAGGGTACAGGACAGCCAGACTACCACCCCGGGTGGGCTACTTTGTCAAGCAGATTATTTTGAACTGAAGGGAGTGGAGACCCTGTGGGTCCAGGAAAAACTTTTGCCCCTCCCTTACCTACATAGAAGAATCTAAAGTAGAGTTCTTTCTCAGAATAAGGGTGATTAGCAGAGATTGATTTTATCGGAATGACCCATCTGGATGGCAAGGCAAACATCTAACCCCAAACATCTCTCCTCTAATCACCCTGTGAATTACATTCCTTTCCTCTGAAGTCCCAGACCCCTACCTCCTTCTCTTTAGTTCAGGATGATATATGTATGTGTATATATATATATATATATATATATAAAATCTCATTTTGCCTGTCTATTCAGCTCCACCATAACTTTGCTATTAAATTTTATTTTCCCCTGTTAATCTGTCTCATATCAATTTGATTCTTAGTCCAACTAGAAGGACCCATGAAGGGAACAGGAATCCTTGCTCCCAAACAGGGACTCAGAGCAAATCTGGGATCATATTAAGTATCTGATGATTATCTGTACGAAGCTTGTGACACAAAGGATTGAGGATGTTTTCCAAGACATTATACTCAAGTCACCTTCTCACTCTTTGCCTCACAATTAAATACGTTGGATTCAAAATGGCCGAGGGCTGAAGGCCCTGAGATGGCCTCCTGAGGTCTTGCTGCTCAGAGGGTAGTTGGCAGGTGTGTAGTGCAGGCATCACCTGAAACCCATCAGAAATGCAGCCGCTAACTCAGAATCTGCATTTTAACAAGATCCCCAGGAATCCATATGCACAGTAAAGTTTGAGAAGCATGTTCTAAAGCATTTGTTCTTAAAATGTGGGCTACAGACCACCTTACTAACACCACCTGGGTTGCTTCTTAAAAATTCTTGTTTTGCTCACCATCTGGATCCCATTTAGATCTCGTTAATCAGAATTTCAAAGGGTGGTGCCTACGAATTTGCATCTTAAACAAGTACTGCTGGTCACTGACGCTCGCTCGTAATGTGCCCAAAAGACCAACAGGATTGGCATCCATCACCCAGGAGCTTGTTAGAAATTCAGACTCTTGGGCCCTACCTGCAATCTACTGAATTAGTATCTACATTTTAACAAATCCCCAGGTGATTTTCAGGCACATTAAACTGTAAAAATTTTTGCCCTGGGTGATTCTTATACATAATAAACTTTAAAAAATACTGCTTTAAAGCATATATAATACTGTGGTAGGTGTTTTTATACAACAACAACAACAACAACAACAACAATTTGTGATGTTCAGTCACCTGTAGCTTTAAATGGCAAAAAATTAACTTGACGTCCAGGCCCACTCCTAACAATTTCAAGGCTGGGACAGACAAACAACCAAGGCCCATATGTCATGTGTCTAAATATTGAAGAGTTTTCAATCAAGTTTAAACAACTGTAAAATAAAATATTCTGTGTTCTACTTAGAAAAAAAAAATTCATCTTTTTATTACCTGAAAGGTCAGGTTTCAGGATGTTTAGACTCCTTGGATTTCTGTGCTAGACTGTGGTAGAGAAGAGGGTCCAGCCCAGCCCCTGGTTTGCAGTTTGTTCCCTGTAGCTCTAACTACACCCTGAGTCCTCAAGTGTACTTTTGTGGGCACCTCAGCTTCCAACTTGGAAACACACAGGCATAGCTAGACATGTGGACTCTGCCTCCCATGGTCTTTGCTCAGGAGAACAAACCTAGGAAAGGGGCAGTGCATACCCTGAAAGTGGGTACAGGGCAGAGGAGAGGACGTGTGCTTTGGGTGGCATGTACCCTCTGCAAAGCTAACTTTTTACCCTGTGGAGAAGAGTTAGAACAGAGCCTGCTATAGGACCCAGGTGAGGGCTCTTCTTCCTTTGTCTAAGGGTAGTACTATTGCCAATACAAGATGCTGGTGATATTCTGAACATTCTGTATCATAAAGCCATGTAGAATCTGGCTGAGAGCATGGAGTCCAAAGTTAAGACTATCTGGTTTCCTATCTTAGACCCATCACCTGTCTTCTGTACGACCTAAATATTTAGGAAGTTATTACCCTTTGTTTCTGTTGTCAGTAAATGAAGGTAATGAATCATAATGCCTCATGGGATTATTGTGAGAAATAAAAATATGTGTTTAAATAAGCAATTAGCAATAAATAAATAAATAAATAAATAAGCAATTAGCACAATGTCTAAAACTTAGAAACTCTCAATAAATGCCAGGTGTTATCATTATAGGTTATTATTCTCCCAACATAGTTACATAGGCAGGGCTTGAACACCGACAAGAGCATTTTAATATGTCTAAATCACCATTTGTGATAATTCATATTTTAAATAAAGGAGACACTTTGGTTCATAAATAATGGGGCATCAGGAGACAGGGAGAAGAGAAACCTCATTTCCATTAGAAGGGCAATAATTCTAGTAGTTGGTGAAAGTGGTCCATCGAGGCAACAGGCTAGTGCCAAGAAAAGCAATAGAAGGAAGAGAAAGATAAACTGGGTTCATCAGTGGGACAGAGAAGATGGGAGGAGCCCAGTTCTGGAGATGAGGCTAAGAGAGAAGCTAGAAGGAACCAGGAGGAAGCACTGGGAAGGAGGTACCAGGAAATCCATGGAAGAAGGAACTGGAGAAGTTCAAGAAGGTGGTAGAAGACTGCACTGTGCTGCAGAGAGGTTAAGCACAATGAGGAATGAGAAACTCTTCAACTTTGCAGGAAGGCAGTAACTGGTCATACTGCCACCAACCACGGCAGGTGAGTTATGGGGATTGGTCCAGGAGCAGAGAAGAGTTACACAGTGTTAGTTTCTCCTAGAACCCTAACTCTAAAAGAAGAGGTAAAGACAAAGATAAATGGCATCTTCAGGGGAGTAGAGGGTCAGGAAAAGATAATTGGGTGTGTTTCACCTGTGTTTTTACAAGTTGGAGAATGAAGCCCTCATCTTACACATTCATCGAAAGCCCACTACTTCTATCCAATATGATGCTAGTAAATGTTGGAACAAAGTTAAAAGATGAAAAATTCAGAGTAAAAGGACAAGAAAAAGAAGGCATAAATGGCACAGAAGTATCCCAGAGAGACAGATTCTGACCCCTGTATTGGTAAAATTATGGGACATGGATCCCTTGTGTTTTCTCTATAAAGGATAAAGAAGGTCATCTGCTGAGGGTGAGGAGGGTGGGAATGGAGCGAGGGACAAGAGATCGGCTATAGAATGTAGGCATAACGACGTGAAATCAACCTAACAGGTAAATATATATTTTGGACCTGGTTATCTAGGTGCGGTTGCGCAGGCAGTCTCTTTTATGGCATAGATTGTATAGATAATTGCCTCATATTTCCACTGTCTGGGTAGATAGTACTTATGGATTTTAGATGTTTCCCTAGAGCTATGAGCTGTCACCATAGTTCATGCCTTACAATAGAAACTAAACAAGGCTTTTTGGAAAGAGAGAAGAAATGTTTTGCATCAAACTTCATGACGTGCTGTGCTGCTAATGCGTTTTGAATTCCACACTCCAAAACATCTGGCAAGGCTCCCATGATTCATACATCCATTGAGAGCTTGGAGCTCCAAATTTAGTTAAATAAATTGTTAAGAATGTGTTTTTATTATATAAACTTGAGCTCCAAATAAGTCCAAATACGTTTGGAAATTTCAAACATGAATCCCATAAATAGTTCTAGATTTTGACTGTAAGGATCTTAAGGGCTAAATAATCATTTAGCAATGATTTTAGTACAAATAACATACCATTGAATTGTTGCTTTGCCTTTAACCACTGTGTACATTGTTTGCTTATAAGAAATTTCGGTGATCGATAATTGATATTTAGCATGGCTATTTCTGCCCTACAAGGAAATATGCGTACACTCAAAATATTTTGATGTGTTTTGAGTAAATTTTAAACCTTGAAACTTTGGCATCATGCCTAGAGTAATTGTTTCCTAGTGAAACATTTTCCATAACAATAATTAAATTTGAATTTATGAAAGTGTTAAGGACATTTTACATTAAAATGATAATTAACTACAAGGAAGCTAATTTTAAATTTACTCTCAATGCTCTAATTTATACATTATTTTGAAATCATTTCTTCTAGTACCTAAAGCAGCTCTTAAACTTTAATATGCACAAAAATCTCCTTGAAAATCTTGATAAACATGCAGATTCAGATTCAGTAGTCCTGGGGTGGGATCTGAGACTCTGCATTTCTACATTTCCCTTTGATGCTGCTGGTCTGCAGACCACACTTTGAGAAAAAAGAATCTTGTCTCCTTCAGAAGGTGCAAACTCCAGATAGTTCAGGGAATGTTTTTGAATCTACGTTCTAGCCAAGTAAAACAAGGGAAAAGCAATTCTATTGTTTAGAATTACTCTGATCAGAAAATTTTCTTGATTTGAATACCTTTTTCTGGAAATAGTAAATTCAGGTAAGTTTTATTGAGTCTTAAACTCTATTGTTTTATGATGATGTACTGCATTCACAGCAATTAGAACCCAGAGCTATATGTGCTGATAAGAAAGTGACTCCTTCATTAGGGCACTCAGAGTGAAATGAATCCAACAGAATGTCTAAGACAGAGTGCATTATTTCTTTCCATCACAGAAGTGGAAAGGCATTCTATGAATCACTAGAAATTTTCTTAGATCAATTTTTCAGCAACTTATCAAAATATTTATAGTCTAGGCTCATGCCTTTACATGATGTGGCCCCTACCTGACCCTCCAACTTCAGCCATTCCTTTTCCCCCATGGGAGTGACACCAGCCTTCTTTCAGTTCCAACAGGGTGCCTGGATCCTTTGCGAACTTACTGTTTCCTTTGACTTGCACACTCTGGCACTTTCTATTCACCTCAAATCCCAACATATAATTAATTCTGCTTATACTACTCATACATATACATACTATCCAAATGTATTTTTCCTACATATACTATATTATACATCTGGGCTCAAAAGATTCATACAACTCAATAGTAAAAAATCGAACAATCTGATTGAAAAATGGGCAGAGAATCTGGATAGACACTTTTCCAAAGAAGACATAGATGGTCAAGTGATATATGAAAAGTTGCTCAAAATAATTGTCAGGAAAATGCAGGTCAAAACCACAATGATACCACCTCACGCCTGTTGTAGTGGTTATTATCAAAAAGACAATAATAAATGCTGGCAAGGATGTGTAGAAAAGGTGTAAAATGTAAAATGGTGCTGCCACCATGGAAAACAATGTGAAATTCCTCAAAAAATTAAAAATAGAACTACCATATGATCCACCCCAGATATTTACCCAAAGATAATGAAAACACAAACTTGAAAAGAAATATGTACCCCCATGTTCATTGCAGTATTATTTAAAATGGCCAAGATATGCAAACAATCTAAGTGTCCAATGATGGATGAACAGATAAAGTTGTGTGTATGTGTGTGTGTGTGTGTGTGCGTGTGTACAATTAAATATTACTGAGACATAAAAAGGAATAAAGTCTTGCCATTTTTTACATGGATTGACCTCGAGGACATGGTACTAAGTGAAATAAGTCAGACCGAGAAAGACAAATACCTTATGATCTCACCTATATGTTGAATCTAAAAACAAACAAAGCAAAACAGAGCTCCTAGATACAGAGTACAGATTAAGTTGCCAGAGGCAGGGGGTAAGCATAGAAGAATAAGTGAAGAGGGTTAAAAGGTACAAATTTGCAAGTACAATATGAATTAGGCATTGGGGTGTCATGTACAGCATGATGACTATAGTTAATAATACTGTACTGTATTTTATGCTTGCAAGTTGCTAGAAGAGTAGATCTTAAAAGTTCTCATCATGACTTCCAGGAAAGATGGTGGAGTAGGAGGATCCTAAGTTCACCATATCCCACAGATCCACCTAGATAACACCCTCGTCGGTGTAAATAATCGAGAAAATGACCCGAAGTCTGACAGAACAGACTCTCCATAGCTAAACATAGAGAAGAAGTCACATTTAAAATGGTAGGAGAGCAGAGATGTGGTTGAGGACCAAACCCACTCATGAGACTATCTGCAAAAGGGAAGGAGGTGCCAGCATGGAGAAGGGAGAGGAGCAGATCCCACTCCAGGCATGGGGCACCTACACTGAGATGACGAATCCCCACAATATTTGGCTTTAAAAACCAAAGAAGCTTAACTTTGATAGGAAATTGAGTGCCCATGTTTAAAGAGATAGTGTAACAAACAGCCGCTCTGAGATAGAAATAGCAGTTTGAAAACTGCCTGGAGTATACAGGAGGGAGATTTATTTACTAATCTCAGAATGTGTGCTGGAGGGGCAAGGATCTTTAGGAGACTTCTCCAAGAATAAAAGAGCTAGCAGGTAATATTCCCCTCCCTGACCTCCCAGCCTAGATACAGAGACACCTGCCTTGGTCCCCTATACCCACTTCTGTAGCAGTTCTCCAAAGCTGCTCAGGGCTTCTCCCACAACTTCAAGCATTGCTTAACACCCTGTTCCCTCACCCTACCTTCTCCTGCAGATACATCCCATACAACATGCCTTTAGCAGGAGTCCATTCAGTGGTGCCACAAGCCTGGCATTGTGTAAGCAGCCCCAACTTTGGAGGGGCCAGCACCACTGCAAAGTGACTCCTGCCATGGGAAGAGGGGGAGAAACCACACCCACTAGTTTAACTGCTGCCCCAGTAGTGCACTGGGAGTAGACATCTGGTCTGACTGTGGTCCCATCCACCAAAAAAAGCCTCTTGGAATAACATAAGAACACCCTGCAGTTTAGTGCTACTGCAGCTCTGGCAAATACCTGGTCTGACCCAACTCAGGCCCCAAGTGATCCCAGACTGGCCCAATAACATAGGGACCAACCCTGCCCACAATAGGTAAAGAGAGTCATTGCAGATGACTGAATTGAAGGCAACATGGCTCAGCCACAACAGTAGGGTGTACACACACATAGGACACACCCTTGAAGTGCTATGTTCTGGTGAACAGGGATACTGCACTTCAAGACACTAAAAGACTTTTTCATAAGGCCATAACTTTCAAGAGCAGCACACTTAGCTGATCTTCTTAACAAAGAAATAGACACATAGACAAAATTAAACAAAAAGAGGAGACAGGGGAATGTGACCCATGTGAAAGAATAAGAAAAAATCACAAAAGACCTGAACAAAGCAGAGATAAGTTATATGCCTGATAGAGAATTTAAAGTAATGGTCATAAATATACTTACTGGAAATGAGAAAAATGTGGAGAATCTCAGTAAAACCCCTAACAGAGATAGAAAACAAAACAAAACAAAACAAAAAACCAAATCAGAGATGAATAACTCAATAACTGAAGTTACATATACACTAGAAGGAATAAATAGTAGACTAAAGGAAGCAAAAGAATGAATTGGTGATCTGGAGGACAGAGTAGTGCAAAGCAATGAAGCCAAATAGGAGGAAAAAAAATAATAATAAAAAGATGAAAATAGGTAATAGGAATTCATCAACACCATTGCGTATAGCAACATTTGCATATGGAAATCCCAGAAGAACAGAGAGAAAAGGGGTAGAAGATTTATTTGAAAAAAATGATAACTGAAAATCTCCCAAATCTAAGGAATGAAAGAGAAATCCAGATCCAGGAGGCACAGAAGGTCCCCAATAAAATCAACTGAAGAAGATCCACAACAAGATACACATTAATTAAAATGGCAAAAAGTAGTGATAAAGAGAATTTTTAAAGTAGCAGTAGAAGAGAAAGCAGTAACATACAGGGGAAACCCCACAAGACTATCAGCTGATTTTCAGCAGAAACTTTGCAGGCCAGAAGGAGTGGCAGGATGTATTAAAAATTCTGAAAGGAAAAACCTGTAACCAAAATACTCTATCTAGCAAGACTATCAGAAAAGAATGAGAAATAAAGAGTTTCCTAGACAAACAAAAGTTAAAGGAATTTACTAAACCAGCCTTAAAATGTTTAAGGGGATTCTTTGGATGGAAAGACCATAAGTAGGAGCAAGAAAAGTAGTAAGCACAAAAACAGTAAAATTAAGTATATCTGTAAAAATCAGTGAAGGGATTCATTCACAAAATAAAAGGATGTAATGTTAGACCCCATATTCCTAAAACCATATTGGGGAGAGGAGTAAAGAATGGGTACAAACTTAAATGACCATCAACTTATTATAGACTGCTATATGTATAAGACATTATATATAAAACTAATGGTAACTACAAATCAAAACCAGTAATAAGATATGCCAAAAATAAAGGAATCCAAGTATATCACTAATAAAGCTAACAAACTACAAGAGAAACAGATAAGAACTATAAAAACAATTATAAAACAAGTAACAAAAAGACAGTGAGTACACACCTATCAATAATTAGTTTGAATGAGAATGGACTGTAATAAAAAGACACATGGTGACAAAATGGATTAAAAATACCCATCTATATGATGCTCACAGGAGACTCATTTAAGACCTAAAGACACATGCAGCTTTAAAGTGAAGGGATAGAAGAGCATGTATCATGCAAATGGAAGTGAGAAGAGAACTGGGGTAACAATAAATATATCAGACAAATAGACTTTAAAACAAAGACTCTAATGAGAGACAATGAAAGATACTAAATCATCATAAAGGGAAAATCCATCATGAAGATATAAGAATTGTAAATATTTATGAACCCAACATGGGAGCTGCCAAATACATAAAGCATCTATTAACAAATACGAGGGAAGTAATCAATAGTAATAGAATAATAGTAGGGACTTTAACACCCCACTTATAGGAGTGGATAGATCATCCAAACAGAAAATCAATAATACTGGTTTTGAATGACACAGGGCCAAATGGATCTAAAAGATATATTCAGAACATTCCATCCTAAATTAGCAGAATACACATTCTTTTTAAGTACACATGGAACATTCTCCAGAACAGATCACATATTAGGCCATAAAACAAATCCCAACAAAATAAAAAAGTTTGAAGACATGATGTATCTTGACCACAACACTATGAACTAGAAATCAACCACAAGAAAAAAAAATCTGGAAAGAACACAAATACATTAAGTTTAAAAAACATACTACTAAACAATGAATGAGTCAACCAAGGAATCAGAGGAAATAAAAAATACACGGAGACAAATGAAAATGAAAACCATGGTTCAAAAATCTTTGAGATACGTTAAAAGCTATTCTAAGACAGAAGTTTATAGCAGTACAGGCCTACTTGAAGAAGCAAAAAAAGTCTCAAAAAACCTAACCTTATTTTTTAAATAAGTTTTCACTTTGTTAGATTTTATTTATTTATTCGTCAGAGAAAGAGAGCACAAGCAGGGGGAGTAGCAGCCAGAGGGAGAAGCAAGCTCCTCTCTGAGCAAGGGGTCTGATTCAGGACTGGATCCCAGGACCTTGGGATCTTGAACTGAGCTGAAGGCAGAGGCCTAACTGACTGAGCCACCCAGGTGTCTCAAACAACCTAAACTTATACCTAAAGGAGCTAGGAAAAGAACAATAAACAAAACCTTAAACAAATAAAAGGAAGGAAATAACTAAGATTACAGGAGAAATAAACAAAATAGAAACAATAACAACAACAAACAGTAGAATGTATCCATGAAACCAGGAGCTGGTTCTTTGAAAAGATCAACAAAACTGATAAACCTTTAGTCAGACTCATCAAAGAGATAGAGAGCTCAAACAAAATACCTACTGAAAGAGGACATATAACAATGAACATCACTGAAATACAAAGGATTATAAGAGAATATTATTAAAAATTGTATGCCAACAAATTGGACAACATAGAACAAATGGATAAATTCCTACAAACATACAACCCTCCAAAACTTAATAAGAAAGAAATAGAAAATTTGAACAGACCGATCTAGTGAAGTGGCAGGATACAAAATCAATATACAGAAATATGTTGCATTTCTATACACTAATAATGAACAAGCAGAAAGGGAAATTAAGAAAACAATCCCACTTACAATTGCACCAAAAATAATAAAATACCTAGGAGTAAACTTAACCAAAGGGGTAAAAGATTTGTACTCTGAAAACTATAAAACACTGATGGAGGAAACCAAAGATAACACAAACAAATGGAAAGAGACTCCTTGCTCATGGACTGGGAGAACAAATATTGTTAAAATATCCATACTACCCAAAGCAGTCTACAGAATTAATGCAGTCCCTGTCAAAATACAAACAGCATTTTTCTGAACTATCCTAACATTTGTATGGAACCACAAATGACTCCAAATAGCCAAAGCAGTCTTGAAAAAGAAAAGAAAACCTGGAGGTATCATGATCCCAGCCTTCAAGTTATATTACAAAGCTGTAGTAATCAAAATGGTATGGTACTGGCATAAAAATAGACCCATAGATTACTGGAACAGAATAGAGAGCCCAGAAATAAATCTCCAACTATAACGTCAGTTAATCTTCAACAAAGCAGGAAAGAATATGTGATGGGAAAATGTTTCTTCAAAAAATGGTGTTGGGAAAACTGGACAGCAACATGCAAAAGAATGAAACTGGGCCATTTTCTTAGATGGAACGCAAAACTAAATTCAAAATGGATTAAAGACCTAAATGTGAGACCGGGAATCATAGAAATTCTATAAGAAATCTCAGTCAGTAATTTCTCTGACATTGGTCATGGCAACATCTTTCTAGATATGTCTCCTGAGACAAGGGAAACAAAAACAAACTATTGGAACTATAGCAAAATAACAAGCTTCTGCACAGAAAAGGAAACAGCCAACAAAACTAAAGGGCAGTGTATTTGAAATTCCTTAAAGGCTTTTCATACATGAAACTCATGTGTCGTCTGCATCTCTGAGCCTTCTGAATACTTATTTGAAAGTATTTTGAAGGTATTTGAAAATGATATATGTGATAAGTGGTTAGTATTTGAAATATATAAAGAACTTATACAACACCACACCAAAAAAACCCCCAAATAATCAATTTTAAAAATGGGCAAAAGATATGAACAGACATTTCTCCAAAGACAACATGCAGATGGCAAACAGATACATGTAAACATGCTTAACATCACTCATTCATCAGGTAATGATGAACCAAAACCACAGTGAGATACAACCTCACACCTGTCAGAATTGCTATAATGAAAAACCACAAGAAACAAGACTTGGTGAGAGTCTAGAGAAAAAAGGAAACTTTATGCACTGTTGGTAGGAATGTAAACTGGTTCAGCTACTGTAATAACACACCACGCGCACACACACACACACACATGCACACACACACAGAAGCACACAATGCAATATTAGCCATAAAAAAAGAAAGAAATCTTGCCATTTGTATAACACAGATGGATCTAGAGGGTATAAGGCTAAATGAAATAAGTCAATCTGAGAACAACAAATGCCATAAGATTTCATTCGTATTTAGAATTTATGAAACAAGAAAAATGAACAAAGGAAAAAAGAGTAAAAAAAACCAGATTCTTAAATACTGGGAAGAAACTGGTGGTTCTCAGAGAAGAGGTAAGTGGGGAGATGGGACACTTATCATGAGGAGCACGGAGTAATGTATTGAATTTTTGATTTATTGAGTACTGATTTATTCAATGTATATAATACACCTGAAACTAATATAACAGTGTATATTACTTACACTGAAATTTAAAAAATATATTTCAAAAATACACACAAAAAATTCTCATCACAAGAATAATTTTATAACTCTGTAAGATGGCTGTTAACTAGACTTACTGTGTTGATTATTTCACAATATGTACAAGTATCACATCATTATGTTGTACACCTGAAAGCAATATAATGTTGTATGTCAGTTGTACTTCAAAAAAAAAAAAATAGATTCTCTTCAAAGGGTTCCTGAGACCCTAGCTGATGGTAGATTCTTTCCAGCACCTTGTACCTTTTTCCAAATCAATTAACATAATTAGTGATTACACATTATTTCTTCCCTCGATTATGTAATGTCCCCATTATACTAAGAGCTCCATACATACAGGGACTGGGTTTGTGTTTTTCCTTCCTGGCACATAACTGGGTTTTCTCAGAGCCTGATTATTTTCTTTTACTGATACTTGTGCTTTGTACTTGTATGGAATGTACACACAGGCATAAGGGTTTTAACAGTTGATATTCTCACAACTACAAGATGGTTAATAACATAATAGGATTCCAGGATGAAAGGGCTAAAAGGGATCTAAATTTACAGGAGGAAAATCTGATGAAGAGAGTGGCTGACTTGCTCATGATGGCCCAACTAGTTAGTGTCCAAGGGAGACTGCCACTTAGACCCCTTGACCCACAAACCTGTGATCATTCCTGTACATGTAAGCAGAAAGGCCATTATATCCAGCTTCAGGTCCCACTGAATGTTGAAATATACAACCATGAGCTACACAATATGACTAATATCCATAGTATAAGGTGAGTTTAGACTATCAAAGTAAGACATCAGCTTTTTCCCAAATTTATGTCTTTTTAAAAAATCTTCCCAGAATAATGCCACTTAAATATATTGAAGCCCATCAATCTAGGACGCCTATAAATTTATATGTATTGTGACCAGCCAAAATTAGTTATGAACTTCTTTATATATTTTTGATGCCTGGATTATATATCTTGTGGGTTAAGAGTTCCTTTTAAGTTGTTCACTCCTAAGGGCAAAGGGGATCATATCTGCAATTCCTTCTTAACTTCTCCCATTGTGTAAAAATAAATATTCTTTACAGACTTTGGCAGCAGAAAAATCAGGATCAAAATATATACCTTTACCCAAGAGTAAAATTCATTTACTTGTCCCATCTTTTCTTCTCAAAGACATCTCTAAATTTGAAATTTACATTTCATACCAATTATTTAATTCATGACTCGCGTTAACATTCTCATAAACTCTATCTCCCCAATATAAACTAGAATAAATCATGCAGTAAACCTTTGAGTATCAGTGGTTAATCCTGATAATAAGTATTCAGAAGGCTCAGAGATGCAGACGACACATGAGTTTCATGTATGAAAAGCCTTTAAGGAATTTGCCAACGTTTCATATGTCACTCCATGACAACCTAATATTAATGAATACATGTCTTGCAGGGGAATTCTGAATTAAGTGAAGGTTTTTATTAATTTCTCAAACTGCTTTGGCCTAGTGAACCATGGGCTTTGACTACAGAAGGTAGGGAGCATGGGCTCTGGCCCAAACGCTGTCAAAAGTAAGAAATGGCTCCGACAGACATCAATCTGTTCCTGTTCACAGGGCTGCCTCTTCCCCGTCTTCTCCTTCCAGTTATTAAGCCACAGTGTCAGTCATGGACCCGTTCCTCTTTCTCTTTTTATTAATGATTTAACATGGATATGTCATTACTGCTCTATACATCTTTATGCAGATGGCACGACTGTGCATTTTAATGGCAAATCTGTTTCTCACTTAACTACTGAACTGCAAAAAGACTTTGGCAGACTGGTTCCAGGAAAACAAACTGGTTTTAAAAGCAGCAAAAACTAAAACAATGGTTTTTGGCTCTACTGCTCATCAGAGCTTGAATAGTGATTACTTTAAGAGCCAGAACGATTTGAGAAAATGGCTTATTAGAGGCAATTTTAAAATATTAGGTCGAATTGGAGTATAATATATTGTTTTTTGAAAAGTTAGGGGACTGGACTATGGAAAGAATAGAAAGAATTTCCCTGGCTTTAAGTTAGGGTGTTTTTTAAACAATATGTAGTATTTCTCATGTACTAATTAATACGTGGTGATTTTCTGTTATTCAGTTTTCTAAAGACCAACCGTAAAAATTAAATTGGTCTTAAAAATCTTAGTGTTTAATGTATATATTCTACAAATATAAACTCTATCTGCTAAAGTAATTTCTAAGACTGGAGAGCCCCTGGAACAAATATAAGTTGGGGCCAATTCTGGTGATATAAGTCATAAATCATGTTTTAATCTATAGAAAGTGATTTTAAAATGTTTTTCTTTGAATAAAAAAACCAATGCATAATGGTGCACCTTTTTCTCTGTTTCTTCCCCATCCTTTCTATACATTCTATGTGTATTACACACACACATATATATTTCAATTAAGTTTAAAACCCATGTTTTTTCCTAACTGTACATAGTATGTCTTTGTTTTAGTTCTTTTTAAAGAGTATTCATTTTTGAATAATAATGATAATATATGCTTACTTTAGAAAATACAGGAGAAAAAAGAAGTGAAAAACCTTGCCTATTCTCACCACCCAAAATACTTTCATTTTTCTTTACTGTTTGTATAATCAACAGATCAAAAAACTGCTCCAAAATCATATCATAAAAATAAGTTAATACTAGAAAGAGCCTTGATGATGATCATCTGGCCCATAGATTTCCAAACCTGTATTAATTTCGATATTCTTTCATCATCTAAAACTTCAATATGCAAAATAAATCAAAGTGAGAATAGGAAGCCAGAGCTATATCTGCTTATTCTACTCCATTTTCCAGAGTGTTCAGTCAGCTTTCTAGCTCATTTTGCAAAATTTAAAGATAAGAAAAACTATTTCCAGAGTGGTTAGTGACTTGCCCAAGGTCACACAGTTAATGAAAGAAACAAATAATGCTTCCAACTGTGTGTCAAGTATTAATGAAAGCACTGAATTAAGAAAGGATCCTCACTCTCAAAGCACCCACAATGGTGCGGAGGAACAATTATTGTCAGAGGATGGAACATGTATCATGACTCAAAAAGGAAGTAGAGGGTGCTGAGTGCACAAAGGATGGGGTGGGACGGGGTACACAGTTTTACACAAACACACACACAAATAATCAAATTGCTAGCACATCAATAGTGTGAGGCCCGTGCATTCTATAAAGCCAAAATACCATCAGTGGTGAAAAAAAAAAAATGTGACTGTGGAGGCTGGAAAATAATTCTGGGCAGAAAGCAACATCTCTTAAGGTTCCCCCAAAGAGTAGTGTCCTAGTCAGCACATATAACAAAAACATGTTAAAGCCACAGATCTTAAGGCATCTGAATTTTATTCCAGTGGCAGGTCCGCATTAGTATCAAAGATGATAAAGAAATTGATGCCCGCTTAGGAAAAAATTGGGAGTGGGTAAGGTATCAAGCCTTCTATTCTAATGGGAAATGCATTAATCCTTCCCCATATGGTGGCTGACCACACTCCCTTTTATATCAAGTACAACAGCCACGTGCATTGTGGCATCTATAATCATAAATCAAGAAGCAGTTGTTTCAAGAACAGTGTATATATTTTTAAAAGCATCACTTGAAACATTCTTTCATGACAAAGTGTAATGTCATTTTTATCATAAATAAAGGGAATGCAGGATAAATTCTTGGCACAACGTTACCTGCCAAAAGTAAATGTTTGAATTTATCATAAGTGATTGATTAACATTATTATGATTCTCTGATACACTGGGCTGGTTAGTCACCTCTTTTTATAGTTCACACTGACTCCTTTTCCTTCATTCTCCTCAACTTGCCCCATGAAAGGTCTGTAGAGAGCAGGATAAATCTCAAGAAGGGATAGTGTGATGGCGTGGTTTTGTAAGATGTTTAAGCTTTATTTCCACATATATGTCATTCCTCTCTGATATGGAAGAAAACACTTGGCAGGATCAGTGTTCTAGATATGGAAGTAAACTTTTCTTTAAAAATTCAGTAATTCATCAAATGCATTCAAAGCCTATTTATGTAGTACCTACTATGTGCTGGGCACTGTGGGCACTGGGGACCCAGCAATAAACAAAACAGATTAAACCCTTGTCCTTACCAACCTCACCTTTGAGTGGAGGCAGTGACAAACCAACAAACAAATATTATAGATATATCTCTAAGATGCCGGATGGTGAGAGCTCTAAAAAAAAAAAAAAAATCAAGTGAAAAAAGAGCAGTGAGAGTGAGTGTCAGTGGGTCAAATATTACTTTATGTATTGGTCACATGGATTGGATTTCTGAAATAGATGAAGCCAAGGCTAGTTTAGAGAAAACAAACTACTAGTGAAAGAAAAGATACAGTCTCACTAATATCTTGAGAAATTGAAAATAAAACAATAAGAATGTAATCATAATGCTTTCGGAATATGATATGCTTCTATCACAACAGAAATTGTAATTCAAGTTCTCACTTCCAGGTTCCCATAAAGGATTCAGGGTTCAGATTTTTAAAAAATGCTTAAGTAACTGATATTTTGGAATCAGAAATAACAGATTATTAGAAATGTAGTTCAAAAGATAGTGCTAATATGCTGCATCCTTCTAAAGGGTTTCTTGTTCCATAATTTAAAAAATCAGCTCAGGTGGCAATCATGCCTTCAGGAACCGAAGGACTGCTCATGTTGACACTCCAAAAACTGCCATCCTGGAAAGGACTCTCAGAACATTCAACCTCTTGACTCTTTCCTGTCCACTAAGGAAGAGGAATACATTTATAACTTTTAATGTTAGTCTTGTATGGTATTTAACCCCGAGTTTCTTAAGGCAAGGATTGGTTTTAAAAATGACTGGGATGGGGGTGCCTGGGTGGCTCAGTGGGTTAAAGCCTCTGCCTTCAGATCAGGTCATGATCCCAGGGTCATGGGATCGAGGCCCGCGGGCTCTCTGCTCAGCGGGGATCCTGCTTCCTCCTCTCTCTCTCTCTCTCTGCCCTCCTCTCTGCCTACTTGTGATCTCTGTCAGTCAAATAAATAAAAATCTTAAAAAAAAAAAATGACTGGGACGGGGCATCTGGATAGCTTGGTCAGTTAAACATCTTACTCTTGATTTTGGCTCAGGCTGTGGTCTCAGTGTCCTGGGATGGAGCCCCACATTGGGCTCCCGGCTCAGTGTGGAGCCTGCTTGAGAGTCTCACTCGCTCTCCCTCTGCCCACCCCACCATAGCATATGCTTTCTCTCTCTCTCAAAGAAGAAAAAAAAAATGAGCTAGACAACTCACTTTGAGGATAATTTCAGAAAGATAACTAAGTATATCATTGAACACAATCATTTAATAGCTTCTTTTAGAACTTTATTTCTAATAGTAAGCTATTTCTTGTTATAATTATGTAATATACATATATTTAGAAAAATATAGTTATTTGTGTTATTCTTACCTATAAATTTTCTCCTTTGATTGAGAAACTACTATAGATGTTAAATATAGGATTTAGCCTAGCAGATAGAAAATGATTAATTTTAAGTTTAATTTTGTTTCTTATATATACATGAAAGTCTAGACTCATATATAGATTAAGTCATATAAATTACATACACATTTGGTTTCACTTTTAGAAAAATCATCACAAACTGGCACTATATCTTAGCTGGGGTTTGTTAGCATAGATACCTACAACATCTACGGCAATCATCTTTAAAAGATCTGGATTTATGATATCTCTGGAGTAAGAGACACTGGCCAACATCCAATCAAGGCATTAAAATTTAGAAGCGGATCTTCCAAAATGAGAGAATAAAATCATCTTTGTGTATAAATTGTTTTATTAGATAATGTGTTGATAGTGTAATATTTCAATTCAGGTAGAGGCATTTTAATTAATATGTGAGTTAAAATACCTATAAATTTTAATGAAGATAAAGTCTACCCCATGCTGATGCATCTTAGCCAGACTACAAATGGAATAGGTCCTTGCACAAGACCTTGTACAGGGACCCATACTGCTTAACCCGAGACATGCTTAGAGGTATGGGCTTACTAACTTTTCTGCTTTGGGCCTCTGGTAATTTCAGCAAAGTAAAATAAATTCGGTATCCCCAAAGTTAAGGCTTCATACCACCACATATGAAAGAGCAATGTGTTAGAGACATCTATTCCTAAGAAAGCCTTGATGATCTTGGCACCAGACAAGCCCTTACATGTCTTATAAAGCAGGTCCTCCACTATTAACCTGTAAATGGATTTTCTCTGCCATTTAACACAAAGCAGCATGAGAGGTACAAAATCTTAGCAATTACCGACTGACTGAGAATTAGACCAGGTCTTGCATAGGAGCTCATTTACCCAAACTCCTGACACTGGAAGGAAGAAGCTTTTGCATTGCTAAAAAGTAGGCATGTTTATTTGTTCATTCCATCGCTTGCATTAACTGGGCCTCAGTTTCCTGACCAATAGGTCAGAAAAGAAGGGGATTAAATTAATCACTAAAGTCTTTTACAATTCAAAATACTTAAGATTTTATTTTTCTGAGTTCCATCTTAATATCCATTATCCCTTAAAGAAGAGTTACATTTTAAAAATTATCACCCATTACAATATAAATGAGTTACTAAGGGACTCAGACACAGATAATTTTTGATGTTGGGGATAGCTATGATAAAGGTCAAGGGCATGGAGAAATAATTGCCCTCAAAAATAGCTTCAGTTGAATGAAGATAAATGCAATGCAAGGAAATAAAAATAAATTTCTTCCCAGGATAAAGTAGTAATTAATTTATGAAATGAGTATACCTAATATTTTAAAATCAGGATAACCATTTACCTATGAATGTATCAGGTATGGGAAATTATTTGTTCTTCAAGGCCAGTTGCTTCGTCATTCACAATATCTCATCTATAATCTTTCCCACTGCTATAACCTTCAAGTGGGAGTTCCTTCTTATTTCACCCCTAATTACTGCACCGCTACCCACCTGGTCCCTCTCTGGCCAGACCCCGACCATATTCCTTTACCTACTGGTTTCCATAAGATACCACTTTGAGTGCACTGTATTACCTGCCTCCCAAAATTCTTTTACTAGATTCTCATTTCTGACCTAATAAGACTAAACACAAATACTTCTATTCCTTTCATGTAGAATGTTAGTCTTATCTTCCTACTCAAATCCTTGAAGACCAGTCTACCGTGATCATTCCTACCTTGATGCCATACACATTCTATTTTCCCTCACTAAGAACCTCCCTTTCCCCCTTTCACCTATACCAAGTTCTTTTAAATTCGTCTTAAATTCATCATTCCCACATCAAATCCCTTAATTCATGAAGCAATCTTGGAATACTTTATTCTTCATTACTTTTCATTCCTTTCTACTCTAATGCTTGAGGTGGCTTTGAGTGTCTAACACAGAGGTTAAAAGAAACAAAACAAAACAAAACAAAACAACCCTGAAGTATGTGTTAAGGTCAGGCAGGTTATGCAAATGAGCAAAGTGGGCTAGACCAGAGAAGCGTGGAAAGAATATCACGCCAAACTTGCATGTGAGTACCGCAGCTCAACAGGATAGCGCCTCCTCAGATCACACCAATTGCTGCTGTGTGGGAATGCCCACTCTTGCCTGATTTTCCAAAATGAAATCAGAAATCCAGATTTTTGTGTGGGAAATGTCCCTCTGCTCAAAACAAAGTATGTCTTCATGTCTGCAGGCTGAATTTGCCTGTAGGGTCACCATCTGTGGTCCCTGAATCCCACATCATACAATATACTGTGGACATACACACATACACACACACATACACACACACACACACACTTATATGTTCGACATTGTTTCATGGGAGTTAAAGAGCCCTTCTCTTGTTCTCTATGAATTCTGAGAATATTTTCTGTATTTTAAAATAAATAGTTCTACACGAAGTGTGTGGACAAACCACTTAACTATGTAAATGAGCCATCACATATGTTTGAAGATACCACCACTCTCCGAGGACAGGGAAGCCTCATTATGAAGTAGATACCACACTGTCCGAAGCAATAGAAATTTATCTCTTTTGAGGGTGGCAAGATCATAGATTTTTATTGATAGGAAAGTCACATTAGACCACATATTTAAATCTTGCCTCGATTTATTACTATTAATACTTAATTAAGTCAATTTGTATCTGTCAGCAAATGTCAGATCTGTCACATCTAGTAATATGGTTCAGATTATATTATTAGTAGCATGTGGTTTATATGTAAAGTTTCTAACAGAGTTTTCTTTCCTTGAGACAGACCTCTTTAGTAAGGTAAAGTGTCAAGCAAACTTGTAAGAATTTGGCATATGTAAGGTCTCGCAGATTTCAGCTAATTTAACCAATTAGGTAATATGTTATATCAAGTAATGCAGTAATGTTTACTAATTTTAGTAATTCAGTAACATGATAAATCTTTGATACATTCACACTTCTTTCTAATAAGCAGCTCCTACATCTATCCCCAGCCCCTTACGTGTTGTAGAGGGTTTAATGCATCAGGATCTCATCAAGCAGGTCCATCTCGAAGAAAGATGAGGCTGGACCGCTTTGTGGGGAAGAAGATCACAAATACAGATTTCTAAGAAAAAAAAAACAAAAACAACCAACAAAAAAACCAACGGATTCATTGGAAAAGATGTCTAGCCATGACATCCTGATGCATAAAGACAGCAAGACAGAACTGATGGGATCAAGAAGTCCTAGGAGGGACTGGTGCTGGGAAGGGAACAGACCAGACCGCAGATGTCAAACAGAAAGGGACAGTGGGGCAGGGAAATGCAAGTTCTACACTGAGGCACCAGGTACCCAGCCACGAATCTGAAGGCTTTGCGACCTCGAAAGAAGGGACGGAGGGACTCTGGGGCTGGCTGGGGCTACACGGTACTCTCCCGGGTTGCAGTTTTAACCTCAGTCCCAGCGTGGTCCAGCTTTGTCCACGGGAAATGACAATTCCCTGGGCCTTGCAAACTCGCTGGACCACGTGGGATAGCTCCGATAACTCAGAGGGACACAGGTGAGTACTAACTGGGGAAGACAATCTATAAGCATTTCGGCAGGCGGTGTTCAAGTAGCAACCAGGCCATCTGGCTGAGCTCCCCAGCATAAGCCCAAGCCGTGGTGTCCAGCCAAGCACCGTTGGTACCAGCGGTGGCTCACTGCTGGCCCAGCTCCCACGTCAGCCTCAGTGCTGGTAATGGACAGTGCTGGTGTGGAGACTCAGTGTTGGTAGCGGACAGTGCTGGTGTGGAGGCTCAGTGCTGGTAACGGACAGTGCTGGTGTGGAGGCTGAGTGCTGGTAGCAGACAGTGCTGGTGTGGAGACTCAGTGCTGGTAGCGGACAGTGCTGGTGTGGAGGCTGAGTGCTGGTAGCGGACAGTGCTGGTGTGGAGGCCTCAGTGCTGGTAACGGACAGTGCTGGTGTGGAGGCCTCAGTGCTGGTAGCGGACAGTGCTGGTGTGGAGGCCTCTGTGCTGGTAGCAGACAGTGGTGGTGTGGAGGCCTTGGGAAATCTCCCTGCTCAGTCTGTGCCTCCCTACCGGGTCAGCACAGGAGCCGAAGGCCTCCGTGACCTCTCTCGCCACCCCTTCAAATTGCCCACTCCTCCCGGGATAAGATTGGCTTCTGTATGACCATTTGTGGATTTTCTTTATGTCCTCTGCCCTTAGACTCTGCCTTTTGAGTCTCAACACTCTCTGCTCTCAGAAAGCCCACCTCCTGCAGACAAAGGCTTTGGCTTCCTGACCCGGGCTTAAATCACCCATTTTAGGAGCCATAACTGAACCCTGTTTCTCTTTGTCACAAAAACCTAAAGTGGCCCAAAGGAATGGATTCCTCCAACTAGCCAGGGGGAGAATCACCTATCAGAATGTGTGGAAGATCAGAGTCCATTCATCAGGATTTTTAAAGTATTACTAGCATTTTCGTTTGTTGTTGTGCCTCCCTTTTTAGATGGTAAGATCCTACAGGACGAGTCATATCTTAACGTCTTATTTACCTTGAGAGCTTTAGCCCTGATACAGTATCAGATGCCTACAGATTTCCTTTTTTTAAATGAATTATTAGAATGAGAAATCAAAATTATAAAGATGTCTTGATCTGAACTGGGTTTTAAAAATTACTATATACCTATTTAGAGCAGGCTGCCCAGAGGAAAGGCGATGAGAACATACTGTATCCTTTCATTCCCATGGATTTGGTTGGCTCACTTCCCCTCTTTAGTTCTTCTCTGACCACTTGTCCTGTCTGCAAATGAGTATGAGACTGAGAACCTACCATCCACCCACAAAGCCATTTAAGAGAATACTCATATCCCAGTCATTTCCTATTATTTCTGGGAAATATCTGGTGGGTTTGTGACATTAATGCTCCATGAAGGAGCGCCCAGCCTGCACACCTCCACAAATTCTCTGGATCTCTCCACTGTCCCACCTGCCAATCACCTCCCCTTGGTTTAATTAGCACAAGAGGAGAAATGTAATTTAATTAGCACAAGGGAGAAATGTAATTCAAGGCTGAGAAAGAGAAAGTCTTTGGATAGAAGACACAGGAGATAAGGTAGCATAAGGTTAACCACAAAAGATCTGATTTTATTTCAAGGGTTCTTCCGGAGACTCAAACTCTGAGACAGTCCCTTCATCCCCCATTTCTCACCTGGACGACTCGCATGGGGAGAGAGTGACCACATGTCTAGCAAGAGCAGAACCTGGGGGTGGAGGGTGCACAGTAAAGAGATAGAGGTAACATGTGTGAGTGGGGGGTGGGGTGTGCCAGCCTGACCATCCTTTCTCCCTGAATAAGAGCCCTCGTGCCTGTCTGGGTTATGTTTGTACCCAAGAAGCAAACAGAGAATCTTAGATGTATACATTTCCAATAGTTTCTAATTGAATTAATTTCATTACTATCTTGGCACTGTATGAATTGTGTACAAATGACTCTACTTACTTTCCCAGGCTCCCAGGCCTTTCACTGGGAAGAGCTTGAGCCATATAGTGAGTGGGATCAAGGGAGGTCCACTCAGCCAAGCCAGTCTTTCTGAATCCATACCCATTTTGTGTGGGAAAGCTGTAGGCACAGTTGAATATACTCAGATTCTAGAGTTCTACAGATATCCACAACTTACTTGTTATGTGACATGGGGCAAAGTTCTGCAGATTTCCAAGTCTCAGTTTTGACCACAAATAATGACCTCCCTCGCAAAGTTGTTAGAAGAACTAGTTAATATATATTAAGCACCTCGTACACAGCAGAATTTTCTCCCTATCAGAAAGGCAATTTGTAGCCGTACAGAAAAGCTCAGTGTTCTTCCAATTCAGAATTCTTGGCTGGGTGTTTCTTTGTCTAGCTTTTATTTTTTTTTCCTCACATAGTTTACTTTTAAGGTAAGGAAAATTTGACAGCTTTATGAAAAAAAAATCTGGGCATGAATTTCAATATTTAATTTACTTCCAAAATGCTTTAGGAAAAAAAAATACCTTCTTTTTGTAGAAAAGTTACATTCACATTAGGGTATGACTACCAGTTCATATAGCAGATAAATTTGTCTCTGTAGCAGTGGATAGGAATACAAATGCATTGAAATATCTGGATATTGTCATTATGACAAAGAGATCACTTGAAATTCTCTTTATTAATATGATTTCAATATTTGTGATTTGGATTTGATAGTCACCATCTTGAAGGAGTGACATCTTTTGATAAGGGAAAATGAAGGGGTTCTTTAGAGAAAAAAATTTTTTTCTCAAGTTTGTTAAAACTAGTTGAATTATCAGTGTCAAATGCTGACGTGAAAATAAATTTTACTGTCGCAGGTAAGATATGGATGGCATAATGCAGCTGAGCTCTGAATCAGTAAAAATCTTTCTTTTCTCCTTCTTAACTATATATGCTTTTTAAAATATTCCTCTCACTGAGGAAACGGTGACTTTTTAAAATATAGCCAATAAAAAAAGAGGAACGGTCCTTAAGATTATGGTTTGTGAACTACAGAAATGTGCTGAAATGAAAGCAAGCTATAAAAATCTTAACTGGTAAATTATTGGAGATTTACACAAAGGTACATCTATAAAGATATATCTATAAATATATTTGCGGTGGCACCACTTAAATTTGAAAGAAAATAGAAACAATCTTAAATTTCCAAATCTGGAAGATGAGTTAAACGGATTATGTTGTATGTCCGTATGATAAGATACCATACTGCAGCCAAAAAATCATTTCATAAAATACTTGTAAAGAATGGTAAATATTTACCTTAAGTTATAATTCATTCAGCAAAAAGTTTGTATGTGGCACCACAATATCTCAGACTTTCCCAACCGGAATGGCCAGGAAATGATCAGAATTGTGCAGCCTCGGACCCCTCGTGGCAAATCAGAAATCTGGTCACTTTCCTTGGTTCACACTTGCTATATGATGCAGTCCTCCGAGGTTTCTTGTATTTGTCCATGCTGGTCACCTGCTGTCCCCCCACTTCCCTAGGTCAGGTATGGAATGTTAGTCTCCTGGATGTCATCTGCCCCCCCCCCCCGGAGACCCCAGGATCTGCAGTTCTTTTTTTTTTTTTTTTTTTTTTTCAAGATTTTATTTATTTATTTGTCAGAGAGAGAGAGAGAATGAGAGCGAGCACAGGCAGGCAGAGTGGCAGGCAGAGTCAGAGGGAGAAGCAGGCTCCCTGCGGAGCAAGGAGCCCGATGTGGGAATCGATCCCAGGACGCTGGGATCATGACCTGAGCCGAAGGCAGCTGCTTAACTAACTGAGCCACCCAGGCATCCCAGGATCTGCAGTTCTTATCACCGACCTCCCTCCTCGGTGCTGGGAGCTGCTGGAGGTGGATTACTAGAGACCTGGAGTGGTGGTAGTCGTGCCCAATCTCTGAGGACCTTTTAGAAACAACTGACTGAATCACTTTTCCTAGAGACAGGAATTGTGCTATGTTGCCCTCCTGCTAAACTCCTAAGCAGGCTACGAACTCCACTTCTTTCTACGCTTGTCCTTGGTGAGGGCCTCAGCCATTTGCCAGATTCGGGTGGATTCTAGAGTACAAAGGAAGATACTCCTTGAATGCATAATGTTCCGTCAGAGTCACTATAGCAAAGCTGCCCGGGAACCGCGATGACTGATTTGGGAGTCCCTCTAACGTGCAGGCAGCCGATCTCCCTCGTGTAGCAAAATGACAAAGTCCTTGGCTTCGGTTTGGGGTCTCAGTCATGAGAGGACGCTCTCGCACTTGCCACCCTCATTGTCGTGTTTCCTGTCAGAGGCTCCTCTGGGACTCTTCCGGCACCTTGCTTCACTCCATGCCTTTGTCGTACATCAGATACGTTTTATTAAACTTGAACCACGAAGTGAAAGGTCTCATGGACTCCGTCCCTGTGCTCTCAGACTCTCTCGAAATGGACAATCAAGAGTCTCATAGGGGATCTGAATGGAATGGTGTTCTGAGTTTACTTTAGTTCATCTTTTCAATTTTATTCTTGGCAGAGAGGTCGCTGTGTGTGCGTGTGCATATCAGCCCCTCAGATAAGTCTTCATTTCGTGTAAAATGCACAAATTAATCCTTTGCTATCTTACTTTCCCCCACTCTTCCTTTTATCTTTTTAGATGTAGAAGGATATAAGGATATAATTTAGCTTACATTGCTTCCGCTCTGGGTGGGCTTCCTTCTGAACTCATTCTAGTTCGGAAACACCTTGCCATTTGGGGCAAGGACATGAACGGTGACTATCTGTCTCTCCATCGCTCCTCCATAGTTCCCGGACTTACAATTAAATTTTTTCTCTTATGATCCCAGAAAAATCGAGTAGCCTATTTCTGTCCTAGATCAACATATCACGGGCTCTCCTCCTTTCGAAGATCAGAAGATGAACCCAGTACCTGCTTAAATCATACTGGACCTTTGTGGTCCCAGATCTCTCAAATGTGGAACCTTAACACCAAGGATGCTCACAGTTAACTCCGTGACTCTGGATATTATCAAACATCCAAGAAGAAACATTTCCGTACTGTAGCTGCTCATGTCTGTCAGAGGCGGAGACTTACAGAAGACGCATTCTTAATTCCCTCCATCAGAGATCGGCAGAGGTCGGAAAGCTGCATTAAGGACTACAGGGGGAGGGAAAGAGGAAAGAAGGATTGCCTGCCCGTTAGAGGGACTCCACAATCAGGGAGGGAGGGAGGGGGGGAAAGAGGGAAAGGAAGGGAAGGAAAAAAAGGCTAGGCAAGCTGAGGCAAGGAAGAAGAAAGGAGAATCAACGAGAGGCCTTTCTCAATCCCTGTGAGAAGTCGACATTAGAGCAGAAACCTCACAGAGAATCCTATCCTCAGGGTACTAACACCAGGTTTTTGATCCTGGAGGGGGCGTACCTTCCAAATGATAGACTTAGAAAATCTTCCGTACCTCCCCAGAAGAAGTCTATTTTTGCTAAATTTATAACTCCACCAACTAAACCTTAAATTCTGAATAATTAGGAATAACTTAGAATAACTCTTCAGAAGAAGCCTCGATCACAAAAGGACAGAGGTGGAAGAGTGGCTTACATCGAACACAGTCCTATTCCACAAGAAAGCCTGAGTAGATCTTGAAATTGAAATACTTCTTGTGGGAAGCAACTATCTCCGAAAATCATTTAGAGTGCTAAATTTGATGCAAACGTACACTTATTGAATTAAAAAGCCTATCTTTAGATTTCCGGGTCTTAAGAATGAAACTGTTAAAAAATACTCCGTTGAAATCATGGACGTTTCAACTGGTAACATTATGAAATGTAAAGAGCTTGTGTTTGACTATTTTTGCTAGCAAGTATTAATGTGTTTCTAGCCAGGAAAACAGGATGACATTGTAAATATCTGTATAAGGCTAAAAACTACAGACGATTCCAGACTAACAACGGCTTGACTTGAAATTTTTCGACTTTACCCTGGTGCGAAAGCAAGACGGATTCAGTAGAAACTGTACTTCAAATTTGGAATTTTGATCTTTTCCCGGGCGGGCCGTAGGTGGTATGCCATGCGCTCGTGAAGCTGGGTGCCGGAAGCCACCGCCCCCATCACCCCGCAATCACAAGGGTCAACAACTCACACACAGACAACCGTCCTGTCCCCATACAGCCATTCTGTTTGTCATTTTCAGTACCGTAGTCAATAAATGACATAAAATATTCAACACGTATAATATAAAATCGGCTTTGTGTTAGATGACTTTGCCCAATTGTAGGCTGATGTAAGTGTTCTGAGCACGTTTAAGGTAGGATGTTCTGTAAGATAGGTGTATAAATGTGTTTTTGACATGATATTTTCTACTCATGATGGATTTATTGGAATATAGCCCTATTGTGAGTTGAGAAGGGTCTGTATACTTAAATCAGTAGTTGCTTCACCTAGCCCTGCTAGATTTGAAGTCAAAGGGAGAAATTAAACTTTGGGGTGAAAAGAAAACCAAAACAAACAATCCCTGGGCTAAAGAATATATAGAAGATTGAGGCAGAGAGGAAAAAAGTGGCAGATTTTTATTTTTATCATTAGCAAAATCCGTGATTCTAGGAAAGTCAGAGTCAAATCAACTATTTCTCTCTTCTTGGTTACCAAATTTTCTGTGCCTTTTAAATATCCCATGTTGATTGAAATATATTGTAAACTAAAACTGCAAAAATTAATGCTTTTCTCTAAATTTAAATGCTATTGTTTCATGGTTTTTTTTTCCCCCTTCTGTAGATTTTAATGCGATTACTACAAAAAGACGTGGGAATGTTGAGCATGATATATTTTGACTGCATGAAGAAATTGGATTTCTACTTTAAGTATCTAAAGTTTTCTACTGATGTTTTATAAAATATAGACATAACTGAAATCTATTACAATAAAGTATATTACAAGTAGAAAAACTGATTTTTTATGAATTAGTTCTGGCAGGAATCTCTAAGGATATGATCCCTATTAAATTTTACTGATACATCCCCCTAATAGCTAGCTAGCTAGCTATGTATCTATATTCTATCTCGATAGACTCTAGGTTTTCTTTTTTCTAATTAGATTTTAGAAGTATGAATTATAGTAAGTCTGCTGAAAATTTTGAGTTCTTTGGTAGGGCTATCTTTAATTAAAATAAAGACTCATATATATACATATATACACACATATATTTACGTATTTTATATATATTGTACATTATAGAAATTAAAATTATATCCTCTCATAATAAGAGTCAAAAGAGGATTTTGGATAAGAACTCAAGAGCCTGTATTTACACTCAGTTCTTTGGTAATCTAACTTTGACTATGAAATCATTTGGCTCTTTATTCCACCAACTTTGTTATTACAATACATAGAACGAATATTGTGTTGATAAGGAATGTCGCATGGTGTAAAAAAGAAGAGTTTGTCATTTCAAAAAAGGAGCAAGATAAATTTAAAATCTTTAATATCAGAACCGGATTTAGAAAAGTTGCTATGTATTTGAATATATGAAAATATGATGGTTCTAATATCACTAGAAATTAAATAGTAGGAAGCAGATTTTCTTTTTTTGTGTGCCAGCCAGCACTGAAATATATAAATCTTGCACTTATAAATATACATTATCTCATTGTAGATGAACCAGATGGTGGTGAAATGTAACTCGTGTACAAAATTTTGGATACTGAGCTGCTCAAGTTTTCCTATCATCTCAAGGTAGAACAGGAGTCTGGAACTTCATCCTCTTCCACGAGGTCAGCTCTGCCATCAAGGAACGGTGAGGGCCTTAACACAGTCACCTTGTGAGAACTCTAAACGGTCAACTTTATCAATGCAAATGTCTTTAAATGGAAAATGAACTGAAATTATTGAAAGAACTACCCAGAGAAACTCCTTCATGGCAAAACTGAGTTTGGATTTGTGAATGAGTCAAGAATTGAGAAATAGGATTGTGCGTACCTGGTAGCGACGACGTGCGGGGCTCTGGGGGTGGAGGTTTTGGAGGTGGGATAACCTGGGTTCAGGCAAGAAGGGTGCATAGCCTGAAAAAATTTAGAAACAATGATATGACTATGAGTTGGTCTTTTTGTTTTCCCCCTAAGATTTTATTTATTTATTTGTCGGAGAGAGAGAGAAAGAGAACACAAGGAGAGAGAGTGGCAGGCAGAGGGAGAAGCAGGCCTCCCCACTGAGCAGGGGGCCCAAGGTAGGACTCCATCCCAGGACCCTGGGATCATGACCTGAGTCGAAGGCAGACACTTAACCAACTGAGCCGCCCAAGAGCCCCAGTTGAGACCAACTTTTTATTGTAACTGTGTACAAGCAGTTCTAACCACGTTAATGATAACATGTTTCTCCCAGGGGGCAGACCGCTCCCACTGTCATCCCCTATCTTGGTATACCCCTCTCTAGTGGGGTGCATTTTAAGAACAGAGAAGACTACATAGAAAATCTCGAGCTTGATTTAGGAGTGTCATTATTGGCATTGTTATTTTGAAAAAAAAAATTAAAGATCATCAGATAAATACTTTTGTTTCTTTTCTCACAGAACTAAGAGTTTGATGTAAAAAGGAATAAAGATAGAATTTTAGAAATAAAAAGTATAAAAACACTTAGAACTGTGTAGTAAACATCAATATGCATATGTTTCCTGAGGTTGGTCCAGTGATAAGATCAAGAAGCTACGTTTCACTATCATTTATTCTAGTGCCTAGATCACTAAATTAAAATCTCTGATGCTTTTTCTTTTTCCTACTGAAACCTAGGCTTTAAAATCTGGAGTAAGGAACTGTGAACCTGGAACAACTAGTATAAGAAAGCACAACATTTTTCAAAGATTTATGGGGCCATATGAAAAGGGCATAAGTGCTAACCTCAGGGGCTCCAAGGCCAAAACTGTTACAATGTGAGCATCCAGAATATTAATTATGTTTGACTGAAAACCATGATATTTATGAAAAGCAACATTATTAGAAAAGAGAAAAGGTAATCTTAATATTCTAAAGAAAGAGAATAAAACATATTCTTCTTAAATCTTGTCACTGGATCATGTGGTATTTTTAATTCCTTTATTGTATCAATGAATAATAGAGAAATCAATGAATGTCAAATAAGTCTGTAAGAAGGCATTTCTGACTAAAGGGGACATATCACAATTATGACCCCATAATTGTGATAGCCAGCAAAGCAAAGCCATTAAATTAAAATTTAATCAAATACCATTTCAAATATCCATATGAATTATATTGTCCTAAGAATGTAAAAAATGGGAAAATCCACTAAGTTCTAAGTTTAAATAATTTAAAAGTTATTTATAGTTAAAAGGAAAGTTCATTCGTATGAGTTAGGAATCAAAATGCTATATTGAATCAAATGATCATACAGGGCAGGTACTGTAGGGCTCTGTGAGCAAACAGAATTAGGTAATGTATTTAAGCAGCGCCCAGACAAATGAGCAAAAGATGTACTTCTTCAGACAAATGAGCAAAAGATGTACTTCTTATGTGAGTTATAGAACTGCTGATACAACAGAGTTCAGGGATGCTCACAGGTTCATGAATAAGGATCCTCTCAACATCTTAGTCCAAATATTAGGTAATTAATTACTTGGTTATCTGTGATGGTAAATTTTTTCCTTATGTCAAACGTTCCCAACTCTTGGAGGATTTAAATTTAACATAACAAACAAACAAACCAAAAAACACCTTATCCTCCTACAATGTTGGTGGGAATGCAAGCTGGTGCAGCCACTCTGGAAAACAGTATGAAGTTTCCTCAAACAGTTGAAAATAGAGCTACCCTACGACCCAGCAAACACACTACTAGGTATTTATGCTAAAGATACAAATGTAGTGATCCAAAGGGGCACGTACACTTGAATGTTTATAGCAGCAATGTCCACAATAGCCAAACTATGAAAAGAACCTAGATGTCCATCAACAGATGAATGGATAAAGAAGATGTGGTATATATATATACAATGGAATACTATGCAGCCATCAAAAGAAGCAAAATCTTGCCATTTGCAATGATGTGGATAGAACTAGAGGGTATTATGCTGAGCAAAATAAGTCAATCAAAGAAAGAAAATTATCATATTATCTCACTGATATGAGGAGTTTGAGAGGCAGGGTGGGAGGTTGGGGGGTCAGGGAAGGAAAAAATGAAACAAGATGGGATCAAGAGGGAGACAAACCATAAGAGACTCTTAATCTCACAAAACAAACTAAGGGTTGCTGGGGGGTAGGCAGGCAGATATAGAGTGACTGGGTTATGGACATTGGGGAAAGTATATCCCATGGTGAGTGCTGTGAAATGTGTAAGCCTGAAGACCTGTACCTCTGGGACAAATAATACATTATATGTTAATAAAAAAAAAAAACTTTAAACAACTCAAAGCTCTAACATTAATACACTTTAAATAAAAAATAATCTGTGTATATTTTCTATTTTGTGTAATTATAAACTAAAATGAGTTATCATCTTTTGGTAAATCTAATATGACATAAGTAGTTGAATAATTGATTTAAACTTATGATTTTAAATTGGAATCCTGTACTTTTATGTTCAGTATTAAAGCTTTTAAAAAGAATTTAAGTTCTGTCCTATTAATAAATTTAAATTATTAAAGTTATAATAATTACTCCTAAGGAAGTCCTAAGGTGGATTACTTAAAAATTTAACTGACGTACTTAAAAAGCTTAATACATACAACTTAAAATATTTTGATATATATGATAAATTAAGTTTGTTCATGGGACCAACTAACTATTGCTTAAAATTTCCTGAAAGGAAATTATTCACACATTAGAATTAGCAGAATTTGTAAGATAAAGGTAAAAAGCATAGGAAAAAAACCCTATTTTTAAAAAATTTCCTGAGTTTCAGCTTCAAGGAGAAAGAAAACAAAAACAAAAACAAAAACAACCTTGTCATCACAGGAGACAGAGAGAATGCCACAGAGAAGCCTAGAGGAACTGGGTGGAGACGGGGTACCTGTGCATCCCAAACACCTCACCATCCATGTCCCCCTCTCTTGGTCCCTGGAGCCTAGCCCCACCTGCTGCAATAGACAGAACCTCATGCTATGAAAAATCACATAAAAAAATGGGCAGAAAACAAGAACAGACACTTCTCCAAAGAAGACATACAAATGGCTAACAGACACATGAAAAAATGTCCATCATCATTAGCCATCAGGGAGATTCAAATCAAAACCACATTGAGATACCACCTTACACCAGTTAGAATGGCCAAAATCAACAAGACAGTAAATAACATGTGTTGGAGAGGATGCGGAGAAAGGGGAACCCTCTTACACTGTTGATGGGAATGCAAGTTGGTGCAGCCACTTTGGAAAAGTGTGGAGATTCCTTAAGAAATTAAAAACATAGCTTCCCTATGACCCTGCATTTGCACTACTGGGTATTTATCCCAAAGATACAGATGTAGTGAAAAAAAGGGCCATCTGTACCCCAATGTTCAAAGCAGCAATGGCCACAGTCACCAAACTGTGGAAAGAACCAAGATGCCCTTCAACGGACGAACGGATATGGAAGATGTGGTCCATATACACTATGGAGTATTATACCTCCATCAGAAAGGATGAAGACCCAGCTTTTGTATCAACATGGACGGGACTGGAGGAGATTATGCTGAGTGAAATAAGTCAAGCAGAGAGAGTCAATTATCATATGGTTTCACTTAACTTGTGGAGCATAAGGAACATGGAGGACATTAGGAAAAGGAAAGGAAAAGTGAATTGGGGGAAATCAGAGGCAGAGGCAAAACCATGAGAGACTGTGGGCTCTGAGAAACAAACTGAGGGCTTCAGAGGGGATGGGGTTGGGGGGGATGGGTGAGCCTGGTGGTGGGTACTAAGGAGAGCACATATTGCATGGAGCACTGGGTATGGTGCATAAATAATGAATCTTGGAACACTGAAAAAATAAAATGTAAAAAAATCCAGTTAGAAAAAAATGTCACAGTCTTAGGAAAGATCCTAAGGTTTTACTCAACGAACACTTTGCACGCCTTCAAAGGCATGCAAACGCAGGTTATCCCCCCTCCACCTCCATCCACCTGTCCCTTACAAGTTACTTTTTGCAGCCTGCTGACTGGAGACTCCAGGTTTCCATTGCGTCCAGTGGTCACTTGAGGTGGAGGGGTATTATTAAGTGGAAATGTGTTTAAAAGGAAGCCTGAAAGTTGACGTGTTAAGGAACCACATTGTGGTGGCCAGACAGCCTCAGAGGTAAACACTTATCCTTCCTTCCTATAAAATAATTATTCATAAATTTGTTACTCTAGCCTTATAGGAAGAATCTGTGGTATTTTCCCCCCACAATAATGTCTGTGTGAATATATATATATATATATATATATCAATATCCACTTTCCATCTACAAAGGAATTAAGGTCACTATGAGCTTGTGGCATAAACTTTAAGAAAACAATACAAACAGGATATTCAGTCACTGACTAAATAAGAGTTGATTATATTTCTAAGCATGTGCTTTTTTCATTTCTTGTATTTCTCAGTCTGTTAGATGAAACCATTACAAAACTCTTATGAGCCATCTTGTTCCACTCAATGATATGGTATGACCTTGTACAGGACACTTAACCACCATGAGCCTCATCAAATTGATCAGTAAAGTAGAGTCAATAATTCCTAACTCAAAGAGTTGTCATGAAAATGTAAAAACGAGATAGTAAATATTAACACCTACAACAGAAGATTGGTGGTGTATTGATGGTGCCCAATAACCATTAGCTTGTTTTTTTAGAAGTTGAATATAGAATCTTACAAAAAACTGACTGAGCATCTATGGTTGAAGCCCCAAACTAGGGGTCAGGTGCTTTATGTACAGGTTCTCATTTAGTCATAATAACAACTGTGGGAAGAGCTATTATTATCCCCCTTTTCAAATGAGAAACCCGAGACTCAGAGAAGTATATGAATTTCCAAAGGCCATATAGCTCCTGAAGGACAGGGTTCAGTTGGGATTCTAGTTCCATCAACTTCCAGAGATGGCTCCTTCTGCTTTTCTATCTGGGAACTGAATCAGAAAAGGAAAGAGGTCAGGCTGGAGGTACAACTGGCAGGAGCAGATTGCACAGAGCTTTACAGACTTCTGGGGGGAACAAGTGGGTTTTGAGTAAGAGGGTACTGGGCAGTCCAAGTCACAAGAACAAGGAAGGGGACGGATGTTTTGTCTTATCCTGGGGGTCTTAGCCTGAAGTCATCATGGCCATGATGGCCAGTAATCAGATGAAATTATTATACTCAGGCCATTTTGAAGACATGTAAAGACATTTTGAATCCCTGTTCTATACCATATCAAACATGTTAAAATGGTTCTAATTCTATGATAATTGAAACACTTAGCAAACTTTTGAAAGATATTTTTATTTTTTGAGATTATTTAGGTTCTGAGTCATGCTTAATTTATAGTAGGCTATGATGTCTCCAAAATCATCATGCATACACTCAGGATTCTTGTGACCTGAGTCATAAGACATGAGCCTACAAATTTATTCCAAATGTCATGATATTTTAATAAAGAGATTCAATTTAAATATGAATAACTTTGGCAGGTTTTATGTTTTTAAGATTTAATAAATGTTTATTAAGTTAAAATTTCCTATTATTTTAATATTGCAGAACCAATTTTTCTTAAGGTTTTAGAGCCATATTTTCCAGTGTAGTAGCCACTAGCCATGTATGCCTATTGAGCCATCTGAAATATGGCTAGTGTGAATTGAGGTATGTTGCCATTGAGGTATACTGGGTCTCAATGACTTAGTATATAAAAGTAATAAAATTTCTCATTAACTTTAATACTTATTACCTAGTGAAATATTTTTGATATATTATCATAATATATATTAATAAAATTAATTTCAACTTTAAAAAAACATTTTAGGTGTGCCCACTAGAAAATTTAACATTCTGGGGCACCTGAGTGGCTCAGTGGGTTAAAGCCTTTGCCTTCCACTCAGGTCATGATCCCAGAGTCCTGGGATGGAGGCCCACATCAGGCTCTCTGCTCGGTGGGGAGCCTGCTTCCTCATTTCTCACTGCCCGCCTCTCTGCCTACTTGTGGTCTCAAATAAATAAATAAAATCTTTAAAAAAATAGAAAATTTAACATTCCATATGTGCTTAGCCTTATATTTCTATAGGACACTACTAATCTACTCATGGATCATAATGTCTAATGAGTAAAGTAGTCCTGACCCTATACATCAAAGTTTGTTTGTACGTTTGACCTCACCTTCACCCCGAGAATCTGCATACATTTTGGCATGTAGATTTCTCTCACTGCTGATATTAAAAACTCTAAGAAATATATGTATTATTTTATTATTATCTCTATAAAGAAATTTTAATTTATAGCTTGACAATTTCCACATCATCTATATTTTATTTTGTTTTATTTTTTTAAAGATTTTTATGTATTCATTTGACAGACAGAGACCACAAGTAGGCAGAGAGGCGGGCAGTGAGAAACGAGGAAGCAGGCTCCCCGCCGAGCAGAGAGCCTGATGTGGGGCTCGATTCCAGGACCCTGAGATCATGACCTGACCCAAAGACAGAGGCTTAAACCCACTGAACCACCCAGGCCCCCCACACAGCATCTATATATTAGAGAGAAAAAAAAATATCTTACACACACACACGCACACACACATACGCACAAACAAATTTCATACTTATTCCTTCCTGCACAGTTTGAGAGTAGATTTACTTATTTGGAATATATGTAAACATAATGGATTTTTACTTAGTTTTCAACATTTAATGAGTGTCTGCTGTTTGTTATAAGCACTTACTTGCACAAGCATACCTCGTTTTATTGCACTTTATTGAGCTTTGCAGATACTGCATTTTTTACAAATGGAAGCTTTGTAGCACCGTGCATCTAGCAATACTATTTGTGCCATTTTCCCAATAGCACTTGCTCACTTGTGTCTCTGTCACATTTCAGTAACTCTCAAAATATTTCAAACTTTTTCATTATTATTGTATTTATTCTCAGGATCTGTGAAGAGCGATCTTTGATGCTGCTATTGTCATTGTTCAGGGGCACCATGAAGCATGCTCATGCAAGACACAAACTTAATTGGTAAGTGTGTGGCTTCTGAGTGGTCCACCGACTGGAAGATCTGCTGTCCCTCCCCCTCTCCTTGGGCCTCCATATTCCCTGAGACACAACAATATTAAAATTAGACTCATTAATAAAATCCTACAATGGCCTCTAATTGTTCAAGTAAGAGGAAGAGTCACATGTCTCTCACTTTAAATCCAAAGCTAGACATGATTAAACTTAGTGAAGAAGGCATGTCAAAAGCCAAGAAAGCCAAAAGCCAAGCCTCTTGTGCCAAATAGTTAGCAGGTTGTGAATGCAAAGGAAAATTTCTGGAAAGAAATTAGAAGTACTACTCCAGTGAACACATGAATAATAAGAAAGTGAAAAAGGCTTATTGCTGATATGGAGGAAGTTTTAGTGGTTGGAAGATCAAACCAGCCACAACATTTCCTTAAACCAAAGCCTAACCCAGAGCAAGAACCTAACTCTCTTCAGTTCTATGAAGGCTAAGAGAGGTGAGGAAGCTGGTTCATGAGGTTTTGGGAAAGAAACCATCTATAGCACGCGGAAGTGCAAGATGAAGCAGCAGGTGTGATGTAGAAGCTGCAGCAAGTTCTCCAGAAGATCCAGCAAAGATCATTAATGAAGGTGACTACATAAACAACACATTCACAGTGGATATGAAATAATCTCCTGCTGAAAAAAAGGTGCCCTTCAGGTTTCTCACAGCCAGACAGAAGTCAATGCCTCGCTTTAATACTTCAAATCACAGGTTGACTCTTGTCAGAGGCCAATGTCCCTAACTTTAAGTGGATTTTAAGTGGAATCCAATGCTTGTTGACTGTTTTGAAAATCCTGAGACCCTTAAGAATGATGTTAAGCCTGTTCTCTGTTAATGGAACAAAAAATCCTAGATGACAGCATAACTATAACATGGTTTTATAATGGTTAAATATTTGCTGAATATTTGAAGCCCACTGTTGAGACCCACTGTTCAGAAAAAAAAAGCCTCTTTTTAAAATATTACTGCTCATTGATAATGTACATGGTCTCCCAAGAGCTCTGATGGAGACGTACCATGAGGTTCATGTTATTTTCATGCTGGCTAACACAGCAACGATTCTGCAGCCCATGGATCAAGAAGCCATTTCAACTTATACGTCTTATTATTTAAGAAATATGTTTCATAAGGCTATAGTTGCCATAGACAGTGATTCATCTAATGGATCTGAGCAAAGTAAATCGAAAACTTTTTGGAAAGAATTCGCCATTCTAGATGCCATTAAGAACATTTGGGAGCCATGGGAAGGAATCAAGATACCAATACTAAGAAGAGCTTGAAGGAAGTTGATTCCAACCCTCATGGATGACTTTGAGGGTTTCAAGTCTTCAGTGAAGGAAATAATTGCCAATGTGGTAGAAATAGCAAGAGAACTAGAATTAGAAATGGAGCTTGAAGATGGGACTGAATTGCTGCAATCTCATAAAATTTGAACAGATGATGAGTTGCTTCTTATAGATGAGCAAAGGAAGTCTTTTCCTGAGATGGGATTGAGATAGAATAGAGACAGGACCCAGGGCCCCTCCCCAAACCCTAATGTGGTGCAACTATTCCATAAAAAGAAAAAGCCCTAAAAGAAAGCTCTTAAGTCTGAGTCTCTTGAGTAATATACCCTACAGGAATGCAGAAAACACGATGTCCACTTATAGGAAGTTAGCCGACCAAAAGAACTAATGAAGACCAAAAGAACTAATGAAATTTAAAAGAACTAGTGAAAAGAACAAACCAGTCTGCACCAGGACAGAGTCCCAACCCTGGCATTAGAATATGTGCAGTGATTACCAGGAGTTCGTTGGAGCTACGTTTCCCTCATTAAAACACTAAAAATCACCCCAGCGGTAGAGATTTAACATGGCAACAGTATGGCAAAGTATGAAAGTATACAAATGCAAGGGACAGCCCACGTCTCCATGCTTAAATGTCACCCTTCCCCCCCACCCCAAGCCTTTTAAAAACTCACTCTGACCTCTCCAGGGGGTCAGCCTGAGGATTCTTTCCTCTGTGTTGTCCCTCATGCTCAAGCATAAGCCCAGTAAAGCCTTGTCTGAAAACTCCCCTTTGGATTCTTGTCAGTTTTTATTGATCAGGGACCCCCCCACCCCCCAAGCCAAGGGCCCAGGTTGGTAACATAAGCTATTCTTGGTGAAGACGCTATGAAGATTGTTGAAATGAAAACACAGAATTTAGAATACTGCATAAATCTAGTTGATAAAGCTACTGCAGGACTTGAGATGATCAACTCCAATTCTGAAAGAAGTTCCACTGGGGGTAAAATGCTATCACACAGCATCATATCCCACAGAGAAACTGTTCATGAAAGGAAGAATCAATGGATGTGGCAAACTTCATGGTCTTATTTTAAGAAATTGCCAGAGCCACCCCACCCTTCAGCAACCACCCTGCTGATCAGTCAGCAGCCACCAACATCAAGGCAAGACCCACCACCAGCAAAAATGCTGTGATTCACTGAGAGTTCGGATGATAGTTAGCAAAGTTTAGCCATATTTTTAAATTGAGGTATCAATATTTTTTAGATATGATGCTGTGGACACACTTAAGAGATGATGGTTTAGTTTAAATAGAACTTTCATATGCACTGGAAAACAAAACAAAACAAAATCGTTTGACTGGCTTTATTGAGAGATTTTCTTTATTGTGGTGGTCTGGAATTGAGTCCGACATATCTCCAAGGTATGCCTGCATTAAGTCATTAAACCCCCAAATGGTAAGATAAGCACTATTCTTAGTCTCATTTTATAGAGAGGGAAGTGGAGGCAGTAAGAGGTTCAGTAACTTGCCCATGGCCCCGTGGCTAAGAATTAAATGGACCAGGGATTCACAAACCAGGCCATCAGGCTCCAGACCTTCCACTTCGACCATTATGAAACTCTCACCCTTGTTGATGACAGTTCTTCACTTTCTAAAATGAAAAGCAGAGTGATTTAAATGAAGATGTGTCTATTTATGACATATGTAGTTTCTGTAATCATCTGAAGAATTTGGATACTGCACCTTTTTTCACCACCCAGTAAATAAACATCTCTCCTTTGGCATTGTCCTCTGGATCTGCTTCAGGGTCACCAGGCCGAGCACAGGCATTCCACTGACATCATAAGATCGAATGGTTTGCCAGGATTTGCATGCTACACGCCTTCTAAACAAAGCCAGCTGACACTATTTAGGTCTCTTTTTTAAAACCCTTTTTTTTTTTAATTTAACAAAACACATCTTGCTGAGAACCTAGAAGCCAATTTCATGTGTATTAAAATATCAGAATTCCTCTGAAGGATTATAATGGGAATGCTGGCAGACCCTTCCCTGCATCAGGTTTGGGTGGGTGGTACTACTGTATATATCTGTTGTCATGGCATATTTGTGCAATAAAATTAAAATCTTGGTCAGGAATCAGATAGAAGCTTGATATTTTTGATTCACTCTTCTCTGTTATTGCTTATCATCCTAGAAGATTTTTTTTTTTTTTTTGGCATCTTGAAAACAAGGAGTCTGGTTCCTATTTCTTTAGGCTATATAAATATACCCTGTTTATAATAAAATGATAGGCAAATATACTTAAAGTTGGAAAACATGACCACAGAAAACATTTTTTTCTCTCTTTACTAAACACCCCGATACACTTGTATTATTGCTAAACTCTCGCCCATGGCCAAAAGAACATTCTTCACATTTTAACAGACTCAGAGATTTCTTTCATGTGGTCTGAATATATTCTATCATAGATATTATTGTGTTATAAAAATATCAAAGCTTATATTTTACAAACATACAATGCTGTAATATATGTTCTAGTACTTGTAATATAACCATATATATACACACACACACACACACACATATATATATATATATATATATATATTTTTTTTTACAATTTTAAGTATTTCAATGTTTTACCTTGCAAAACAATGAACTCTTAAGACAACAAAATGGAACGGAGTATGAGAAAGATAGGGATTTGAGTCTAGGTCTTACCATTTACTAGCTATGTAACTTTGAACAAGCCTTTTAACCTCCCTAATTCTCAGATTCCTTACATTAAAGGGGAAGAATAATATATACTTCTCGGGGGGGGGGGGGTGACTGTGAAATACATAGAAATGACCCAAAGGAAAAACCTCTCATACTGGATACTCAAGAAATAATACCTCCCATGCCTCATCTCTTCTCTTTTTCACCAACTCAGCAAGTTCAGTTTGAGGCAATTTATATGTGAATGAATAGTTATTTGAAATTTTGAAACTACATATAAGTCACACTAAGAAACATGTTATTCTTCTTATTTTTAAAAAAACAAACTTGTTTTTCATAGAGATTTAAATTTTTCTATTTCCTCGCTACATCTTTTGACCAGTTTTATGTTTTCAGAAGACATTAGTAGTACCATGGCTTTTAGGTAACAGGTTCCTAGAGGACAGAAAGACTAATTCTAAATATTAAATCATAACATCCATGCATCAATTACTATTTTCTTCTACTCTTGGGTTTCTTGTGAATGATTCTCTCTTAATTGCTATGATTAGATTATAATTTAGCAAATTATATTTACAATGTAAATTGTAGATGGCTCTCTGATTGTAGCAGACACTCTTGGTGCCTGGCTTCTTATCCCCTGGGCTATTTCTAATTTTAGCCATTATTTTAGATTTCTGCACAGTGTCCCACCTAAAGCATGTGCACCATTTCTGCTTTCTGCCTGCCAAGTCAGGAAAGGCACTGGAACCTATTTGACTTGTGCATCTGCTAGACCTTGAGGTCTACAAGAGTTATCAACACCCATTCCCCGGCAACCCTCAACTAGTGGGGGATGGAAACCATTTGATTCGTGTCCTAGGCTTCTGTCTTTCCCAATACATTTTGCACCCTCCTTGGCAATACTGATGGAATCAAGCCCCTGTGTCTACAGCAGCCATGTCCCCAATCTGCTCTTTGATTGGTTTTTCTGCCTTCCCTATCTAGCTCTCTCTGTTCCTCACTCCTACTTCTTTGGATCACTTCCCCAAAAAACTACTAACACACAAGTCCTTACCTTGGGCTCTGGTTTCAAAGGAATCTAGTCTAAGACTCTGACTTGCAGCTTGCTTCTTAAAACTCTTTTAAAAAAATATATTTTAATTATTTATTTTACAGAGAGAGAGAGAGAGAGAGAGAGAGAGATAACAAGCAGGCAGAGAGAGAGTGGAGGAAGCAGGCTCCCTGCTGAGCAGAGAGCCTGACATGGGGCTCAATCCCAGGACCCTGGGATCACGAACCGAGCTGAAGACAGAGGCTTAACCAAGTGAGCCACTCAGGTGCCCCTTGCTTCTTAAAGTTCTTAATGATTCCTTTCTCCCTCCAAGATAGCCCAAACTCTTTAAAATAATCAAGGAAAATTCTTCAGGATCTAACCTGTACTTAAGGTCCTACTGGCTGTCCCACATGACTCCTAAGCTAGCAGTATTCAGCAACATGCCATTCTACACTATTCTGTGCTCTTACGGCCATTATATCTTTACAGATGCTTTCTTGGCTTAGAAAATTCTTTCCTCTCTTATTTGTCCTTTATCCTCAGTTCACTAGTACCACCCCCATTAACGGCCCTATCAACTATTTTATGTGCACACGTACTTCCATCAGATTCACCATTCTGTTATACCCTAATTGTAGCTTCTGACCTAGGAAATGGCAAAAGTTGGTTGGCAAACATTATTCCTCAAATCCTGAGCACTATCAGTGAGAGAGGAATTCACTTTGAGGGGCAACAGCATTTGGTGGAACCAACTTGCCATCAGTGATAAATTGTGTTGGAAATGAGAAACCATCGGTTGGTGGCCCTGTGGCCCTGGATGGGAAGGAATCCAACTGGTGGATTGGTGGAAACGTGGGTTATCACCTGACCCAATTTCTTAAATTAATGATGAAGTCCTGGGAAAAGGAAAGCTATAATAGAGATTGAGTTAAATAAAACTATATCACTGGATATTTTGATAAAAACTGAGGGTACATAGCAGTGAGGTGGGATGGGGTAGGAGATACTCAGGTGATGTATATCTGATCACACACACACACACACACACACACACACACGCACGCACATAATTATAGTTCATTTCATACATAACTAGATAACTAGTTTCATACATTGGGAGGGATTGGTCAGGGTCCTTTACCACAAATATCTGTAGTAGATTGCCAGATTTATCAAATAAAAATGGAATTTGAATTTCAGATAAACAATAATTTTTAAAGTGCAAACTGCATGGGACATACATACACTAAAAAAGTATCCATTTGTCTGAAATGTACAATTAACTGTTTATCTTATATTTTATCTGGTATCCTTATCTGGAAGCCTCGGAATCACGGGAATATTCATGTAAGAGACTCACAGCTCTAAGTCTCCAATCTCTTATTTGGAGCCTTTGTGATAAAGGGCCTCAAGGAGGACACAGTTCAAGGAATCTAGCTGGTGGACCAGAATGAAAAGCAACCACTTCTGGGTTTTTTTGTTTTTGTTTTTGTTTTTGTTTTTTGGACCATATAATAATACCCAGCGGACCTGGGAAATAACTCTGTGCTTATCCCTCCCCTCTTACTAGACTATGAACCCTTAAGGGCAGGCACTATGTGGTTTTCAGATCACCACCATCAGGTAGAGTGTAGTAGGTATTATTATATGTATATACAAATAAAGAAGTTGTATATTTAGTATATAATGTATATTAACATTTATGTAAATATGTTAATATAAAATGTGTAATAATTACTATATCAGAGAAGGGAATTTAGAATGTGAAAATTTTCTTGATAAGTTATCTACTTTGCAAGGATTATTTATTAGCACTTAGTATCAAGATTCAGATTTTTCTAGTTTTTAGTCTCCGTTGTAGCTCTTATATCAAAACACTTATTCTAAGAATTAAAAGGTACCTATTTTAAAACAAATTCTCTATGTTTTTCCTTTTTATTATTCCAATATGATTAAGTGAAATGTTATAAAAAATATTGATTTGGCTCCATTTGGATCCTGACTCTGTAACAGGAAAAATCACCTGCATGCCTTACTCTTTTCCTGCCATGGATGATGCTACTGACTTGGGGAATCTTCCTTTTTTAACATTCCATGTAGTTGTCTTAAAAAACCAACCAGAATTATTTTCCAAACAATTTGCCAATATTAGAATAATAAAGTCCTTAAGTGAGAGGCAAAAGACCAAAACAAGCAACAAAATATTGAAAGAGAAGAACAAAGTTAGAGGACTCATACTACCTGATATTAAGACTTACTCTAAAGCTATAGTAATCAAGACTGTGGTATTGGGGCTGGCGGAGAAAACAAATAGATCAGTGAAACAGAATGAAGAGCCTGGATATAGACCAACATATAGGTAACTGGTTATTGATAAAGAAGCAAAGACAATACAATAGAGCAACGATAACCTTTTCAACAAAGGGCTCTGGAACAACTGGGTACCTCCATGTTAAAAATTGAATCTTGACCCAGACCTTACAGTCTTCACAAAAATTAACTCAGAATAGATCACAGACCTAAGTGTAAAGTGGAAAACTATAAAATTCCTAGAATAAAATAGGAATAGACCCAGATGCCCTTGGGTATGGTGATCACTTTTTAGATCTAATACCACAGGCATGATCCATGAAGGAAATAATTGATAAGCTGGATTCATTTAAATTAAAAGCTTCTGCTCTGTCATAGACAATGCCAAGAGAATGAGAAGACAAAGCACAGACTGGGAGAAAATATTTGCAAAAGGAACATCTGATAAAGGACTCTTATCCAAAATGTCTGACAAACTCTTAAAACTCCACAGTGAGAAAACAACCCAATTTTTAAAATGGGCCAAAGACCTCAACAGACACTTCACCAAAAAATGTATACAAGCAGAAAATCAGCATATGAGAAAATGCTCTACATTAGATATTAAAACAATGGGATACCATTAGACACCTATTAGAATGGCCACAATCTGGAACACTGACAACACCAAATGTGAATGAAGACTTGGAGCAACAGAAACTCATTCACTGCGGGTGGGAATGTAAAATGGCACAGCCTCTTTGGATTATAGTTTGCCAGTTTCTTACAAATCTAAACATACTCTTACTATGTAACCCAGCAATTGCATTCCTTGGCTTTTACCCAAAGGAGCTGAAGACTTAGGTCCACATAAAAACATGCACGTGGCTATTTATAGCACCTTTATTCATAATCATTCAAACTTGGAAGGACCTAAGATATTCTTCGGCAAGTGAATGACTAAAAACTGCGGTACATCGTGTAGTGGAATATTATTCATCACTAAAAATAAATGAGTTATCAAGCAGTGGGAAGACATGGAGGAACCTTAAATGTCCAGTATTAAGTGAGAGAAGCCAATCTGAAAGGCTACATACTACATGATTCCAACAATACGGTATTCTGGAAAAGGCATGACTGGAGAGAGTAGAGAGGTCAGGGGTTGGTTGAGTAGAACCAACCAGTTGGTTGAGTGGAACACAGGGGATTTTTAGGGCAGGGAAAATACTCTGTCTGATACCATAATGATGGGTTATACATTTATCATTAAACGTTTGCAAAACCCACAGAATGTGCAACAAGGATGAACACTAAAGTAAACTATAGACTTTGAGTCTATATGTCAGTGTGGGTTCATCAATTGTAACAAATGTACCAATCTGGTGGCAGGGGTTGAAATCTCTGTACATTCCTTTCAATTTTGCTGTGAACCTGAAATTGCTCTAAAAACATGAAGTCTTAATAAAAAGAAAGTTACAAACATGACAGATGGAAATGTGTTACAACCAACCTAATGAGTAATTCATATAAGAATAGAGGTATTACTTCATAACTTTTAGATTATCTTGCATAAAGACTTACGAATGTACCAGTCTTTTTAATTGTTTTTTGGGGGAATGCTATCAGATTTTGCAAGGTTTCCAAGAACAACTCTGGTATTTTTAAAACTGGGCCGGGGTTTTGGAGAATACACTTTTGTTTTGAGATCAGTCACAGATACCACTTCACCTCTCGGTTCAGTTTTTCTTTGTTCTAGAAATGAGTAAGACATAAAATTTAACAAGGCACAGTGAACATGCAGAGGTGTTAAAACCAGAGTTCAAACAAATGAATGAACTGAAGAAAGAAAGGGCATTATAATAATCTTTTTTTAAATTTTCTTTGTAAGTATCACATTCTCATAAAGGTAGTACTTGTTGAAAATTAAGAATAGTTTCAAATAATTATTTGGTCTTATAACTTTCAAATTTTATTTAAAAGATTTATCGTTAAACATTTGATTGATTGTGATCACTTCAGCTGAGTAAGATTTAACTCACAAAAGAGAAAAAAGAATATTCCTTAGTAATGGGATCACACCCCTTGTTCCTCAAGAAATTCGACATGTTTGAGGCAGACATAATTTTTAAAATTTGAGTAGAATCTGAAAAAAAACTTTCAAAATAATTTCTCCCAAATTGGTCTACTTAGGTTTGAGCATGCTCCCTATTAAAATCTGATTCTTCTGTTAACAGAACTTAGGATACTGTATCGGTTAAATTTTAATGGTGAATCCTGAAATCAAAGTTAGAATAATATTTCAAATCCATCATTAGTGCTTCAAATAACAAAAGCTGACATTTTGTGCTCATTTGCAGTCAGCAGGAATTTGGCAGGAAGATATCAAGTAGAGGATTTCAGAAATTCTTCACAGAACTGATGGGATGTCTATATGGTACTCTCTCTGCTGAAGAGCAAACTTTTGTAATCAGTGTGAATAGCAAGATTAAAGCCAGTATGTGCCCCATCAGACCACTTTTTTCCACCTAGAAAAATGGCAGTTATCCAGGATTATCTACTTTACAATTAAGTGGGCAAAATACCCATGGTATCCGTGTAGGTTTTATTACTTTATTTTTTGTACCTGATTTTCTGTGTCAGATACCTTAGCAAGTGGGCAGATCACTTCTCCCTACACAAAACCTCCTTTCCATACTCAATATCCTCTTTATTAAATGCGCACAAGAGACCTAATGAGAGCATGGCATTAAACACTTTTTTCTTGTAATTATCCTAACACGTAAAAACTAATGTAAAACAAAATGTTATTTAAAAATTGTTTTTACTTAAAAATAAAAGTACCCATTACACATATATTCTATTAAAAAAATTTAAAAGTACCTACTATAGAGAAAACTTTTTTCTACGTTATTGGGATATAGCAGTAAAAAAACAGGACTTCTGTTCTTACCTAGGCCAGGTACTACCAGGGAGATATATAATAGGAAAAAAAAAAAAAAAGCACACAAACAATGAGCTAAGTTGTGAGAAGCACGTTGATTAAACAGTAAGGTGGGGGAGGAGATAGTAGAGAATGAAGAAATAATGGTCACCCTGACCTCTTTGATAAAATGTCCCTTGAGGGAGTGAGTCTTGAGGGTTTGAGAAGAAAGAGCACTTCTGACAGAGAGAATAGCTACATGCAAAGGTTCTGTGGCACAAATGGACTTGGATTGTTTGAAAAATTGCATACATGGCCACAGTGGGGTGAGGTGCCAGGTAGAAAGGTAGAAAATTGTGTTGAAGGGGTAGTGGACAGTCAGATTAGAGAGGGGATCTGTAGGCGGTGATGAGGACTTTAGATTGTACTAGGGTCAGATGGAAACAACTGAAGTATTCAGCAGAGATATGAAAAAATCTGACTTGTGATTCCAAAATATGATTCTGTCTCTTGTATGCACTGTATTCTGTATCGTATGGAGCACAGACCATATAGGGACGATTGTGGAAGCCAGGAGCCAGTAATCCAGAGGCATAGGATGGTGGCCTGGACCCAGGTGGGGAATGAGAGAAAAGAGGAGTCAAGAATGACTGTAATTGATGAGTCACAGACCTGTAATCCTGAAACAACTAATGCATGGTATGTCAATAAAAAAAATAAATAAAAAGGTTTTTAATTTCAAAAAAAAAAAAAAAAAAAGAACCTGAAGGTTTCTGGCATGAGTAACTGACGGAATACAATTGTATTATGCTGAGATGGGGACAACTGGAAGACAGATTTAGAAAGAGTAATCAAAGTCTGGGCTTCAGACGTGTTAAGTTTGAATTACCTGTTAGGCCTTCATGAGGTGATGACAAGCTGGAATCTGATAGATGAGTCTGTTAATTAGAGGAACTGTTAAGCCTGGAAATGCTCATTTGAGAGTAGTCAGTCTACGGAAGGTATTTAAAGACATGGGCATGGGCAGCAACTTCTTCCTAGGAACATTGCCAAAGGCAAGGGAAGAAAGGACAAAAATGAACTATCAGGATTTTATCAAGATCAAAAGCTTTTGCACAGCAAAGGAAACAGTTAACAAAACCAAAAGACAACTGACAGAATGGGAGAAGATATTTGCAAATGGCATTTCAGATAAAGGGTTAGTATACAAAATCTATAAAGGGCTCAGTAAACTCAACACCCAAAGAACAAATAATCCAATCAAGAAATGGGCAGAGGACATGAACAGATATTTCTGCAAAGAAGACATCCAGATGGTCAACAGACACATGAAAAAATGCTCCACATCACTCTGGAAATAAAAATCAAAACCACAATGAAATACCACCTTACAATAGTGAGAATGGCTAAAATTAAAAAGTCAGGAAATGACAGATGCTGGTGAGGATGGGGAGAAAGGGGAACCCTCCTACACTGTTGGTGGGAATGCAAGCTGGTGCAACCACTCTGGAAAACAGCATGGAGATTCCTCAAAAAGCTGAAAATAGAGCGACCTTATGACCTAGCAATTGCACTACTGGGTATTTACCCTAAAGATACAAACGTAGTGATCCGAAGGGACACCCTAATGTTTATAGCAACAATGTCCACAATAGCTAAACTATGGAAAGAACCTAGATGTCCATCAACAGATGAATGGATAAAGAAGATGTGGTATATATACACAATGGAATACTGTGCAGCCATCAAAAGAAATGAAATCTTGCCATTTGTGACGATGTGGATGGAACTAGAGGGTATTATGCTCAGTGAAATAAGTCAAGCAGAGAAAGACAACTCTCATATGATCTCCCTGATATGAGAAAGTGGTGATGCAACATGGGGAGTTAAGGGGGTAGGAAAATAATAAATGAAAGAAGATGGAATCAGGAGGGAGACAAACCATAAGAGACTCTTAATCTCACAAAACAAACTGAGGGGTGCTGGGGGGAGGGGGGTTGGGAGAAGGTGGTGGGGTTATGCACATTGGGGAGGGTATGTGCTATGGTGAGTGCTGTGAAGTGTGTAAACCTGACGATTCACAGACCTGTACCCCTGGGGATAAAAATACATTATATGTTTATAAAAAAATTAATAAAAAAAAGAAATTTCCTGATATCCAAAATTAAAAAAAAAAAAAAAAAAAAGATATGGGCATGTGTTAGCGCCCCTAGGGAGTGAGTACAGATGGACAATAGAAGAGTACTGAGGACTGAGCCTTGCAGTATCCAGCACTTAGAAGCTGGAGAAAGAAAAAGAAAAGAGGTCTGGGGACCAAGAAAGAGTGGTCAGGAAAGTGACTGGAGAACCAAGGGGGAAAAGATTCTTGGAGTCCAGCTGAAGAAAGCCTTTCAAGAAGAAAGAAGTGATAAGCTGTATCACATATGAATGAGGCCAAAAAACTCAGTTAATGCCTATTGGATTTGGCAACTTTATGGTCATTGGTAACCAAGGGTGATTTCTCAGGAATGGAAGGTGGGCAGTGGTGTGGTCATAAATTTAAAAAACTAACCATCTGAGCAAAAAAATCTCTGAATTGAAGCATTTTAGTTTTTTTTTTTTTTCCCATGGTGTATTTTCCATGGTGTAAACACTCCCACCATTGATGATTTTGATTTGCCAACGTGACATAACATAACTGAATATGGAATTCGAAAATGATGTGCACGACTGGCTTTTGCAAGCAGGAGAAAACCAGCCTGGCACACCACTTCGGGTGTGGCTAAAAAAATTAAAAATAGAATTATATTAAAAATATGCATATAACAATGTAAAAATAACTTATTAATTTTAAGGCATAAGAAAAGATGTATAATATCTGGTAATAAAGTGTATATCCCTGGGGCTGGTTACAAGACCTTGCCACTCAGGGATATCATAAATGGGATTAATATTTGGTAGAGCAATTTTCTAACTAGCTTTATTATTAAAATGCCTTTATATATTTTTAGGGCCTCAAAAAAGAAAAAAGAAATTAATCTCTAGATTTAGACTTAAAAATGTAGAACTTGATAACGTGCTTATTTACTGGTATCTGTGCAATGTACTCAGATTGTAGTCCCTTTTCTTGTCCTGGGTATATCAGTGCTGAGAACCAAGGTGTGGTACTAATGTATTTATACATGAAAAATTTCCAACTTGTACCATCATTTGCAAATTTTTAAGTTTATAGGTAGCACATGTTCTTTGTGGAAAAAACCCATAATAAAAATAAGGAAAATAGAATTTAATTATACATAAAATACAAAGTGTTATAACCCACAATATATAAAGAACTTCTAGGAATTAATAAAAGAAAGACAAAGAACAAAAAGAAAGACTGGAACATTAAGCAAGAATTTCATAGAAAAAGCAGCTCAAAAGGCCAATAAATTTATGAAAAATTCTTAATTTAATTAGCAATTAGACAAATATAAATTAGAACATTTATCAGATGGGCAAAAAAATATTTTAATTGGACAATATAAATTGTCAAGAATATAGAACAAGAAAAACTTTGATGGAGTATAAATTGATATACCCAATTTAAAAAACTAATGGGTATAAATCACTCAAGCTGAACACACATAAGTCACAATCTAGCATTTTCTATTTCCCAAAGAAATGCTTGTACACGTACACCACAAAACTTGTATGAGGGTCTCTAAATATTAATATATAATAAAATGAATAAGTAGTTAATGATGTGTATATAAAATATAAAAATATATATTATATCTATATATAAAATAATAACCAGCAGAATAGAGAAAGAATGATGGAATATTATTAGTAGTGAAGATAAACAAACTATTGCTCTACACATGCATCAGCTTAGATTAATCTCAAAAATGTAACATTAAGTGAACTCCTTGATGAATACAGTTTTTAAAAAAATAAAGAATGTATTAAACATCGGTTTTTGAAAATATGAAGAAATGGAAAGGTCTGATAGGCCTGAGATTCAGGATAATGTTTGCTTCTGGGTGGTGGAGGGAGATGAGACTGAAGCGGGGTCCACAGAAGGTTTCTAATTTATTAATAATGTCCTAAGCATTAATCTTGGTGGGAGAAATATGAATGCCCATTTTATGGTTTCTACAGTATAGAGTGCTTTCTACGTTTTGTGTGCATGCTGTTTCCATGGTACAATACTCGTACATGTGTCCCCCAAACGAACAACCGAGGTAGAAGAGTCTTGATCAGTAATCTGATAACAACAAAATAGATCTGGGCAATATTGGCAAGAGTGGGAATGGAAAGGAAAGAAAAGAAATGCCAAAGTCAATGGAACATAGAGAGTCATCCAGCCTGTGGCTTTAGGTCAGGGCAAGGGGAGAAAGGAGGCCATCCAAGAGGTGTCGCCACCGGGAAACCCCGTTGCTGTGAAGCCCGGAAGACTGCACTGTTGCAGAGGAAATTACTGAAAACACACAGAAGTAGAATGGACCTTAGTAAGAAGCGAGGTCAGAGACAGAAAATAATATTTAAGAGTCACTTGGTTATTAGGATAATTGATGATAGGAGTGGACACATTGTTCCAGGAAGAGACTGTGAAATAACAGCACAGGCCTTGAGGATCTCCGGAACCAGGGAGAGGGAAGAGGCTACATGAAGGAAGTCTTGGCCCCTCCAATTTATTCCTCACGTTGATGCCAGAACAATATTTTTAAACCGCAAATGGATCATGTCACCTCCACTGGCCAAAACTCTTTAAAGCACCAGGATGATTTTCAAACTCGTTAGCCTGCTCTTTTTGCTGACTTCATATACCCAGCCCGTTCCGTCTACTGTGACCATCACCCAGCCAGGCTCTGGGTCAGCCTCCCGGTGAGACTTGCCACCTTCTCCCATGGCCACACAACCTCGTCCTTCCTTTCCCGACGGACTGCGTAAAGCCTGGCCATCAGGGCAGCCCCAGCATCTCCTCCTCTTAGAAGCCTTCCCTTACGTCTCTACGGGGATCAGAGACCTCTGTTTTCACTCTCTTTGCGGGAAATGTGCATGGCTCGGTGACACCTTTATCAAACTCCTCTCTAGTTATTTTGCTTTTTGTTTCCTACTGACCGGCGGGGCCAACTTTCATGTCTGCATTTGCATTTCTTAGCTATCATTGCGCCACATGGGCCTTGAATGAGTTGGCTCAGGAGAGGAGTGGGTGATCAGATAGGTAACTAACAAATAAATTAGTCAAAGGAGTCATCAGGAAAATACATCAGAAGAGATTTTGGAAGAAGAGAGAATGGTTAATAGCAACATCTTACACCTATGTTACAGGCTCTGGGAAATGGGAGAGGGAAAAGCACTTGCTCTGACAATAAGGCTGTCAGCGAGAGCTCTCGTTAACGTTCAGCAAGTGGTTTGACCAGAAGCCAGGGGAAAGCTCAGGCAGCGTGGTCAGGGCCCTGAGGATTACGTGAAACGTGGAGGCCTTGGATGTGTTTAATTTGAGAAGTCCAGTAACGATGAGGACCAACCATGACCTTGAGATCAAGCAAAGACTTCTAAGAGTGTGTGCAGATGTGCGTGGACACACACACACACACACACACACGCAAGGGGAGAAGCGTGACGAGCATTTCACTAAGGAGCCACTACAGAATGAAAGGGTTCCTAGGGACTGGGAAGTGGACTTGTGTCAGTGGCACCAGTGTGTAAGTACTCTACAGAAAAGATGGGATTCTGGTTGTAAAAATAAATTTCAGGTTGAGCAGAGAAGAGGAAGATGAAGCCCTACAAAAGCAGGAGGGGAGACCGTCCCCAGGAGGGTGAGTTCAGGCTGGAAACACCGGCCTCCAGAAATGGGCAGGAGGCTGAACGGGGTAGGACACGGAGACTGAACTGGAGTGAGTACCTGGGAAGTGCAGTGTTGATTTACCGTCCTTGAGTGCTTCCACCCTATCACTGCAGCTCCAGGGCTAGAAAGCGACCAAAAACCAGTGTTCAGCGTTAACAAGGCTAATCCTCCCAACCCCCCATGTGCTTTCCTTTTCCTTTTCTACAGAGCATCTTTAGCACCTGTGTAGCTTCTGCGTCTCGCAAATCCGGCCTGTAGAAAGTATCGGTGCTTAACCCAGACACCTGTCTTTGCTTAAATATTTAGTCTTCTGGGTTCACATCCCTCGACCTTAACAGTCACCTGTCTGTCCCTCCCCTGCCAATACACACCAAATGTCACACATCGCTTATTCTGTTCCTCTGACACTGACGGCTCCAAATTTGAAATGACATACATTCGTGTTTCTTACTTGGTGTGTCTGTGTGTTAAACTAGGTCAAGGTTGGGTTCTGACTCGCAACTTTGAGGGCAGCCATAAAATACTGTCTATGGATATTTCAAAACACCCTGTCCTCAATTTTCCACCTGTGCCTTCACTGTTTTATACTATCTTCCCGAGATCTCAATAACTTATTTTGAAGCTGGAATGGGTAGGTGTTTCTCACAGGGTTCAAAGCAAATGCGTCTCCCCTGATGTCGGTATAATCCACACTCTATTAACTGCAGCCGAGCAGTTAATTCCTGACATCAGACTGGCTATGCTTAAATGCTGATCACTTTGCCACTTTGTAGGCGTTTAAGCGTGACACTTCCTCTCTCGGCCCCAGTTTCCCCATCTGTAAGGTAGAGACTAGAGTAGTACTATCTCAGGAAGTTATTGCAAATATAAGTGAGCAGTTCTGGCACATATGAGTATTCAACAACACACATTGCTGAACAGTAGAACAATTTTAATGTTTTCATGATTTAAAAGGCCAGTTTACCTTTGGTGAGCATCACTTTTGTAATGGTTTTAAAATAATGAATAACATAGATCCCTCTTCCTCATCGCTCAACCTGGTGGAATAACGGGCCACGTGGTGTGAGGCCAAGACCATCAATATCTGATATGTTAAAAAATCTGGAAAGTGATGTTGCATCTTTGAAAGAGTGAACATCTTTGATAGTGAAAATCATGCGAACCGTCACAGTCAAGGGTTCAGGATTTAGCATTACAGCACTGGGGACGCAGGGCCGCCTTTTCAAATACAGTTGGTAAGAACACGCTGAAGGTATAAGCTGAATGACCGCTGCCTGGTTTGATGTCATTTTTTTAGCGGTTGCCAGAGAAATGAAAGCTCTGTAATTTAGGGTGAGTGGCCTGGGAAAGAATAAGCAAACTAAAAATTGTGAGTTGATTTCAGGGAATGAAGTCGGTGCCCTGGAATCGGTTCTCCCTAATATTAAGTGACTCTCAGTTGCTGCTCCAGAAATCGTGACACTGTCTTTGAATCTGGTTTCTGTGAAAAGGCTGGGACTTATTAAACCCACCACAGTCCCAGCTTTCAGGACCATATTAGGCATTCATGAGAGCCTCGCCCCACAGAACGTGATCTAAAGGCTGCCAGAGCGAGTGGCCACGCTGCTGTGTCTAAGGATATCATTACCGGATTACTTCTATCTATAGATTATTTTAAAAGGTTCTTTAAGCAAACTGTAATTTTAAGCCTATTTATGTGCCTGGCATTGAAGAGCAGTAAAAACTCGAGTCACCGTCCAACTTTCTAGAGAGAGCGCAACGTTTGCAAAAGTATCAACAGAAAGTAGCCCATTGAAGTATGAATACAACCAGAGATAAGAGAACGGGGTCCTCAACTCTGTAGATATGTATAGGCTTTATAATAAAATCCGTTTTAGTCTGATTTTATTATATGTATGTATTATATATATTTATATGTTATATATATTTTAGTCTGATATCATGAATATGTCATGATATATGAATATTGTCAAAACGCCAGGCCAGATGATTTTAAAAAAATAAGAAAAAGTCCATCATCTGGTGTCACGGAACACCGTTTTCTGTTTCCAGTTTCATTTACCTACCCGTTAGTTCTAACACCAAGCTCATCATTGCAGAAGAATTTAGAGTTCTCACAGCATTCTCTTCTTTGAAGAAATGGAACAATTTTTTTTTTTTTTCATCCACTGAATAGGCCTTTGATTTAGTATTACTATGGCTGCACTAAAAAAGAATTTAACTACTTTCGACTGTTGGAAGATGCTGAGGCAGATTTTACCAAAGGCGCATGGTAAATATCAACGAGCTGCCTGTGTATCTTGGAAAACTCCCTTTTAGGCAACTATCAGTGAATCATCGAATATTTACGGACTCCGACTGTGTCGAGCCCAATGCGCGGCTTTGGCAGTTACAGACATAACAAGACAGGCCTGGCTCCTGAAGCCGTTGAGTTCATCACCTCTTGAGGAGGGCGTGCAAAATCAAAGGACAAGGGAGCTGGAGTCTGAATCTGAGTTGAGCCCAGAGCACCATGGGAGCCCGGAAAAGGGGAATTAACCCATTTCCGGCAAAGAGATAATACCTTGGATGAGAAGCCCTTTAAAACCCTTTTAACGGGATTAGCGAATAGTTCTCTCCTGTACTTTGCACATAAATATCTCAAAGCTGTAAAATTTTTACATGCTGCCTCCTCCCCAAAATGACTCTTTCAGCTAGGCACTTAGTCCAACGGATCTGTAAAACAAACACCGATTCTTTCTTTTCCCAATAAACTTGAAATGAGAGAGGCGACCCTGATCTTGGTTACTAATGTCAACGCTTGCGGGCTTTCAGCTGACAAGAAAGAGCAGCGAGTCATTCTAGAAGGTGTGGATCCCCAGGCCTGCTCCCGTGGACTCGTACTGGGTGTCCTGCTACGGCTATCAATATTGTTCCTTTACCCCGTGACAAGCATTTAACTGGCAGTCTGATAAATGCCACCCACAAAATAAGCCATCGGTTCTTTCTTCCAGGGTTCTATCATCAATTATCTTACCATTCAGAAGAGCCATAAAAGATTCAGATCGCTGTGCAATAAGAAGCCGGGGTGTAAGCCATTGTGAGGTAGCATATGTTCGGCGGCAAACGCTCGGTGACCTAGGAAGTGCATCTTCCTCTCGGAACACATGCCTTGGACAATCTTGACAGAAGTTCTGAAGTGGCAACCAAAACACACTTCCTCCTCGACAGATGACGCATCCTGTCATTTCTTTAGGAAAGTGATTTAATCGTTTCAATGAAATGCTCTTTGAAACAAAATGAAACATGAGCAGTTTGTGCACTTTCTACCTGCTTCTAGGCTTCTTCCACTCCCGAGTTTTGGTGATGACAGGATACAGGGAAAGGACATCAAAAGCTACACTCGGGCTCTCTGTGAGAAGTGTTTCAGAAATGTATTTCTAAAGGTAAGTGTACAGTCATTCTCCTTCCTGGCCTTCAGTTTTTCCGTCTCTCGAATGGTCCAGAAAGGAGTCAGGGACCAGGTGAGCTGACCTTCTAGGCTTCTTCAGGACTATTTTTATGTGAAATAGGTGATCTAAGAAAAAGTTTACTTAAAAGTCTTGCAGAAAGAAGACTGGCCTTTGTCTTAGGAGTCTGAAAAGTTAAAACTAAAGGGGAACTACAGGAATCATGGGACTACCGGAGCTGGTACTCACAAACCCGTCTCTTATTTGCAACAAAGACTGGTAGAAATGACTGGCTGAGAAGGAGAACTAAAAGAGGCAAAACTGTGACAAAACTGGAATAAAGAAGCCTCAGGAGTCTGGCATCTTGGGTTCCAATGTGGCCTCAGCCACCACTTGTGGCCTCGGTGGGCTCCTGCCCTGTCAGAGAAATGAGAGCTCTCTCAAGGCTTTAGAGAATGACGTGGAAAGTGAAATGAAATCTTTTGTGAGAAAAAGGCCAAGTAAGTTCAAATGCAATATTAGTAACAAAACCAACGAGCAGAACTCAGAACACACCGCTGTGGTTCAGGACTTAAGAATTCAGGCAATGATGATTGTGAACTTATAGTTCAACTTTGGTACCTCACTCTGTTCATTCCGCTCACCTCTCTGTACCTCGCTTTCCTAAACCGTCAAAGGGATTTAATAATATTTACTGCATAAGGTTGCTGTGAAGACTAACCAAGGTTTGCATATAAAACCATTCTGGAGAGTGCCTGGGGGGCTCAGTCGTTCAGGGTCCTGGGATCGAGCCCCAATCAGGCTCCTTGCTCAGTGGGGAGCCTGCTTCTCCCTCTCCCTCTGCCCCTCTCCCTGGTTGTGCACTCTCTCTCTCTCTTAAATAAGTTAATAAAATAAAATAAAATAAAATAAATAAAACAAAACCGTTCTAGTAAAAAGAAAAAAAATTCTGGTGTATCAAAATAGTATACATGTCAGCATATAAAACTCATTCCTGGTGATTTTAAAACTTAAATCTCATAGTGCTATATTCAACTCACACTGGGGCCTGAGGTGGACCATGTGGAAGCAGGTACAGACCACGATGTTACACATTCTGGAGACTTGTTTCTCCTTCGGCTTTCCATTCTCAAACCCAGACCCCGGAGCTCTCTCCCTTCACTTCCGGAGCATTTCTCTCCCCAGCTCCATTAAGAGGACAGGCCCGTTTTGCCATCTGCAGGTGTGCCCAGCCTTCACACAGCTTCCTCCCTGCTCTGCCTGGTGCTGGAGGCCCACACCCGCCCCCTCTTCAGCCACGCTGCTGCCGGTAAAGCCTGGGCCCCTCAAGCTCTGGGGCTCCCTGAAAGAGGTAGAGGACTGAGACGCGGAGTCATTTGCCTTCTCACCTGCCTCCCCTGGGGAACTCTGCACCCTGATGTCTCTCCCTCTCTCTCTTTTTTAAAGATTTTATGAGAGAAAGCGTGCTTACGTGAGCACAGGGGTGGGGGTGGGGAAGAACAGAGGGAGAGGGAGAAACAGATTCTCCACTGAAGTAGGAAGCCGCTCATGGGGCTCGATCCCAGGACCCCAAGATCATGACCTCAGTGGAAGGCAGACACTTAACCGACCTCTATACCTCTATTTTTACTATATATTTTTACCTCTATTTTTACTATACCTCTAATTTTCTATTCATGCACTGTATTTTAAAGCACAGAAATGTGTATCAAACATCCTTCTTCTCCATGCTGGGAGTGCTAGGGCCACATGTGTCTCCTACCCTCTGTGCATGTGGTTCTGGAGTGGCCCAGGACGTCTGCAAGTCTGAAAGCATTTCACCAGGGAATGTGGTACCAGGCTCTCCTTGAGGGAACCCCCAATCTTTAACGATGGTCCCTTTCACTTAGCTCTGGGTGGGAGGAACATGTCCCACTCCTTCCCATGGAAAGGTGATATAAATAATACACTCTCCACAAGGTCAACAAATCTTTCAGACTCTGCTGCAAGAGACGTGGGTGGTAGACAGTGGCTGGAGGTTGTGTTCTTACAAGGTCCTTCTGAAAAATGCCTGTGAGGCAAGCTGACTGCTGGAAGCTGCTTACACTGAATCTTACTCACATCTGTTGAAAACCTATTACGTGACAGGCACTCACTTTCTTAGTCACAGGTGATACAGCAGCGTGGTGTGTATTTGGGGCTGATTACCCAGAAAACATCCTTAGCTCCCCCATCCTTTGTGTTTTCCCCTTGAGACTGAAAAATTCAAATACTTCCTCTCTCCAGGCTGGCCCCTGAGGGTACCTGTGTCACTTACTTCCAGCTAAGATATGGGAAGACTTACTGGGTAGAGTTTCATCATCTTTGCCTTTGGTGTATAAGACATCTCGTGGGGTGGAAGGGCCCTGGCTGAGCTTCTCTCTTCGCCCTTGAGCTTGTTCATTCTCCAGAGTTCCCCTCTCCATCGGGCCCCTCATCCTCACGGTGACTTATCCAGACTCCGAAGCTGGCGTTTCAGGGAAGCAAGAGAGCCGAAGTGGCATCTGCGAAGCCTCCTGAGCTTTGGATCTGGAACTGGCACTTCTGCCATATTCCTTGGTCTAAGCGGCCCAGAGGCAAGAAGTAGGGGGAAGGACGACCTGTGGATTCAGGGAGGTTTGGTTCATTTGTGACCATTTATAACAACCTAGCAAAGCTGTCCTCTGGTCGTGGTGATGCATGTCCCCGCTATGCAGATATACTCACCCATCTTCCAACTTCCAGTGTCTCCTCCCATCGATGGTCTATAGCAATTCCAAAATTCAGCCATGCACATGTTCTCAGTTACCACGGCTCAGGGAATGTACCTTCATTAAGGCCCAGATTTTGTTTTTGTTTTTTTTTTACTTAGGAACGAACGGTTCCATAATCCAGGATAGTATTTATCTGTTGCCATCCCAAAACAGGCCACCCCAAAACTCACTGACCCAAACCAACAATAACTTACACTTTATTAGTGTTCATAGTTCTGTCCCTTGACAATGTGGGCAATTCTCCTCCTGGTCTTTCCTGAGTTCATCATGCAGCTGAAATTATCTGAGAGCAAGGCTGGTCTGGAGGGTCCAAACGGGCTTCACTCACACATCTGGAAGGTGGTGCTAGCTGTTGGCTGAGACCCTGAGATCTCTTGAGACCTCCTATCCTTAGGTAGACTTTATTGGATTTTTTACAGCATGGTTTCTTAAAGTTCTCAAGGACTAGAACAAGAGGCTGAAAGTTCTCTTGAGCCCTTTGCTCTAGAACTCATATAATGTCACTTCTTCCACATTCCCTTGTGAAAAGCAAATCACAAGTCCAGTCCAGACTCAAGAAAAGGACTCTCACCTTCTTATGGGAAGAGGGATGTCATACTTGAAGGGGCATAGGAAAAGCACAGTGCAGCACACTGAGGGCCATTATTATAATGATCTTCGATGTCTTCCCTCTTTCCCTTTCTTCTTGTATGGAATGCAAACCCAGTACTAGAAGAGAAGACCCACCTTGCAAAAATCGAAGATAAATGCTATACACTATGATGACCTGGGTCCTTCATGACATTCTAAACTAGTTTCAGCAATATGGACTTGTTACTATCGGACTTCTTGTTTTATTTAAAAATGAACACATGTCTGGTTACGTCAGGAGGTATCCTCTCTTGCCACATGCATAGATTCAGTTAGGAATGATCTGGTCCCCTCAAGGACTACGTATGGATGTGACCAGTCCCCATCCAGGAGCCTACCTAGAGTCACCTCGAACAAAGGATGCTCTCATCACTGAGGACATTCCAAGAGGCATAGGAACCCAAAATAAAGATCAAATGTTAAAACAAAAGATGCTCCTGTACTCTTATCACTTAGGAAATTCCAAAGGTTTTAGAACCTCTGTGCCAGGAACCAGGACAGAGACCAATATATGTTTTCTCTATTGTCTCATAGCCATCATTCACCTCACTATAAAAGAGTGCCTAGAGTATTATTTAGTAAAATAAGTCTATAAAATACTAGAAACACTTTTAATTTTTGGAGTGTCAGACAAATATACGGTGTTGGTGTGTGGATTTTCTTTCTTACCCCATTTGAGGGCATACTTTATAAATAACTTTATCTGAAAACAAAGTATACGTGGTTAAAAGTTCCAAACGCTAAGTGAGTCTGTGAGAGCACCATTAAACATTTCCATCTTTCCACTTTAGTTTTAGAGAGCAAAGAAGCACGTATAATTCAGAGTGGTGGACTCTGCTTTGCAAAAGTCACATCAGTATGAAAAAGCCACAGAATGATTTTCTTACGGGGCTTGACTTGAACTAATACTTTTCAAACTTCCCCTAATTCCTACTTTCCCCTCCCCACCTTTCTAAAAACACATATTTTGCCTTATGCCTAATTTTTCTAGATGATGTCTTTAGGAGTGGAAGAATTTTCTTTTTTAATCTCTGGACTGAAAATAACAAAAGCCTATTTCAGTTTAATTTAAGCAAAATAAGCTGGTCTGGGGCACCAGATGCAGGAATTCACTTCTCATTCATCCATTGACTTCCCCTCTCTCTCGCCCCTCCCCTTCTCCATTTCTCTCTTCCACCCTCCCCTCTTCCTTCTCTCTCTCTCTCTCTCTCTCTTTCTCCCTCTACTTCCCTCCCTCTCCTCCCCCTCCTACTCTCTACCTCTGTCCCCAGGGTTAATTGTCCTTTCCTGTCACGGGCTTTCCTACGCACCGGAGATGGTCGTTAGAACAGTGGTCTTCCAGATCAATCACCTGAGAGGAAAAAGGTATGCTCTTGTTTTTTTGCTTTTTTGCTCTATTTCCTCCATCTCAGTTTCAGTTTGGAAGTCTAGGGAGCTACTTTGGCCTAATTCACGTTAGGTGTCCCCCTGGGTGGGAAGAGCAGGGCAGCCAGCTATCTAGGGAAAGACACCGTGGCAGAGTGTTTACAAACATGGCTCCCAACACGCTCTTCCTCTCTCCATGGCACCCCCCTCGTCTGGAGAGACACCTATTTGCCATCCACTTGAACCTACAGTGACAGTGTGTCTTGCAAAAATGATGCTGTGCCATCTGCTTGTCTACGTCTGAAGAGGTTTGGCACTTTCTGCTTTCACCTTCTTGGAAGCTCGCTACCATGTAAAGAAGCTTGGGAGAGTAGCAAATAATGAGAAAGCTAGCATTTAGAGGAAAATCACGGCACACTGGCCTCTCCAGCCATCCCAGCTAAAGCACCAGGTATGCGACTAGAGCCATTTTGTGATTTTTCATCCTTTGTTAAGCTCCCAGCTTCCTGCTGCTGCATGGATGACCCAGTCAACTCGATCTATACGACTTGGAGCAGAGACAAGCTGTCCCCAGACCAAAATGCAGAACTTGCAGTATGTTTCAAGTCTGTAAGTTATAGAGTGGTTTGATATGTAGGAGTAGATAACTGAAGCAGAGAGCGTGGCTAGCCGGAGTCATGTGCTTCCCTCTCCAGGGTCAGGGAGCCAGCAGTATCTGGTACCAGCAGAAAGGTGAGGCATAGGAAAGATACGGCCAATCCAAGACACAGCCAGCTTAACTTCTCCCTACCACAACCTGACAGAAGACAAGAGTAAACTCTGTGTTAGGGCTGGCATCTGAATGTGGCAGGAGTATTACAACTGTCTGAAATGGAGATGAAAGGGGGTACTTGTTCTGTCTAAGGTTGGCCCTGGATATGCTGCTACCTTGTTATAATTATTAGAGAATTACATTTATTTGTTTGAAAGAGGTTAAGATTACTGCCGTCCATGAGTACCTACCTAACCTGGACAATAAAAAACTTAATGGTACTATAGATCATAACGCTTTCCCTTATTTCATATTTAATTTGCTATCAAAACCACTAGAGACCTTTATATTTATGCTGACATTTGCAAATAAGTATCTTTAAAAGAGTTATAATTAATCTCAGCATATAGCCGCATATGTAGTCTGCTAGATTTAAAATCACACCAAAATAAAACAACGAAACACCTGCTTAGTTTTTATTTGTTGCAATTTTTTAGATTTTTTTCCCTCCTATTCAAAGCAAGACACATAAGTTGCCCAAGAAATAAATATAATTGATAGGGACGCGGGCACCACCAACAGCAGATAAACTTGGTTAGCCATGTATAATGGCTCATAATTTTTTTCCATGGTTGAAGAAAATCAGTAGTGGGTGTGTAGTGACCACATAAAGAAGGTGGTAGAGAGATGTCTATGTATCTCACAGAGTACAGTCTTCTCTGCTACCCCAAGTAGAGCTTGCCCTCTAAAACCCAATTTGGGGAGAACAAACCCTCCAAACTTCTTGAGTTGGGTAGTGAAGAAATCAGAAAACTTCACCCCCTATAAAACAGGAACCAGCATTCAGATTATTGATCCAGGGACAGAACTGCTTTAGGTTTCTAAGTCTTCTATTTTGAGGAAGACAGAACAGTATAAAATGACAAAGAAAACATTAAAAAAAAAAAAAAGGAAATAGAACAGAAGGGAAAACACTTTTTTAAGAAAGTAGGAAAAGAATTTATCATTGGATATATTTTTCCATTATCTTAAAGGAAAACCTTTTGACCAAGCAACTTATATTTGGCTCTTTTGATGTTATCACTTTAATGTATCCATGTCAAAAGGTACATTAATGAAGTACTGTGGTTTGGTAACCATAACAATTGCTATGAGCAGCCGGCATTCCTAGCCTGTGCCTCTCCTTCTCCCGGGCCCCATCATTAGAGGGGACATTTTGGGGTTTGTTTTGCTTATTCCTTTATGTAATGTGTGAATAACTTAACAAATATGTATTCTTTTTATAATTTAGGTAAAGCAATAAGGACATTACACACTCCCACACACACAGTGTTTAGAACTGAAGTTGCCTTTAAGGGTTAATTTCCTGCCCCCCTCAAATCACCATAATTAAAAGAGCTTTAGTAATATTTTTAGTAATAAATGATATGCATATTGCTTAGTGCCAATGGAACTCCTCAAAATGTAAGTGAGGCTTTTCTATGTGGTTCAGATTGATGGGAAAGAGATTATGTTATTGCTCAATGATCTTTGTCTCCTTCTTAATCTAACACCACCAACACACACAGAACAGTGTTTAATATATGCCCAATTAAATAAGGGTGACATATTCAGGAAACCTACAGAATTCTCTAGACTGGCGATCCAGGCTCTTGCTCAAGCCCGTTACTAAACAGAAAAGCTGTCGGTTGCAATAAAATCAGTATGACCATTAAAACTTCAGGAGAAATAACCGCATGATGGGAGGTGCACGCATTCCATATACAAATACATTCTCAGAGAATTCATAAATGCCTTCCTTGCTCAGGGATGCTGGATGGCAGTTTTTGCGTAATTAATAGTAATGAGCATAGAACTTCAGAGAGACACAATTTACCTGTAAACATGTCGCTAAAACCAAAATGTGTGCGGTTGGAGTTGGTTTTAGAAGTCGAAAGGATAGGGGCGCCTGGGTGGCTCAGTGGGTTAAAGCCGCTGCCTTCGGCTTAGGTCATGATCCCAGGGTCTTGGGATCGAGTCCTGCATCGGGCTCTCTGCTCAGCAGGGAGCCTCCTCTCTCTCTCTCTCTGCCTGCCTCTATGCCTACTTGTGATCTCTCTCTGTCAAATAAATAAATAAAATCTTTTTAAAAAAAAAAAAAAAAAAGTCGAAAGGATACATACGTCTTCTCAAGATACACAAACACACCTGTAAAACATTTCATGGCTTAATATTCCACTTAGGATAAAAACCAGTTCCCTGCAGAGAGACCCACTCCAGCTTCACCCCTCCCCAACCATCCCCCCACCTCTCTTCTCTCTCCCCCTCACCTCCCTCCCACCTCCCTCTCACCTCCCCACTGTGGCTGTTCTCCATCAGCAGCAGATCCCTTAAGCACAGGCCCCTCCTGCCCAGGCCACGCCCCCTGCGTGCAAGGCTTCCTCTGCCCTGGCCACGCCCCTGGGCTCATCACCCCCAGCCCTGCCTTAAAGGCTCTCCTAAAGAGTTTAGCCCTGCCCTCTCTTCACAGCTTATTCCCTTCCCTAGGCAGCTTCTTCATTGTGCCTTCTCATAGCTCTTTATTGCGGAGTTCACTGTTGCCCTTTGAAGCACTTTATCACTGCGGTAGTTTCACATTCATTTGTGTGACCGTTGGCTATTATCCGCCTCTCCCACAAAACTCTAATTTCCATGAAGGCAGGGACCATGCCTTTTGCTCATTATTGCATCCCCAGGGCCTAACATAGTGCCTGACACATGGTAGCCATTAAAAACTACATTAACTAAATGAATGAATTAATTTAAATAATAATTGCTGTTATTCTAGATTTTAGGACTCAGCCTACACTAAAATTAATGGTGTATTTGCACATTTCCACCCACCAAAGTTCTGTCTTCCTTCTCTTTTTTCCCCTGACATCTGAGAATGTTTCATGAGAACTGTATACTAGGATTATCTTGCCTTTCCCCATTTATTTTTTAATGGAGTCACAAAATTTAACTCACTCTACAATTTGGATTGTTAGAGAAAGGAGAGTACTTTTAATTCTGTCTAAATTTAATCTAGTTGTCCTCTGCCAATTACCACCACCCCCATCCCAAACTCCCACATATTGGTTAGCAGGAAAAAAAAAAAAAAAAGTCAAATATGGTTTAAAGTCTGATCAGATCCAATTATTTAAATAGTCAATTTAGACATCAGACTTTCATGTAAACATGTGCAATCTCTCAGGTAGCCCCTGTCTAATGTTTCCTTCCTAAAGTCTGAGTCTATGTGTAGCTTATCCAATTTTATAACAACAGAGTTGAAGGACTTCACTCATGATATCTTATACCTCCAATGGTCAGGAGGGCAATGCTCTTTGTCCACTAGTGTTTGCCTTGCTGACATTTGGACCTGGGGTCTGATGCATGGCGTAACTCATCATTTAGCTCATTGGCTCTGGCAGAGCCCAGCAGTGTTCTCTGTCTGGTGAACAAAACTCCTCCTCCCTTATGTGTGTCTAACTGGGTGATGGGTATTAGGGAGGGCATGTTGTGATGAGCACTGGGTGTTACATGCAGCTAATGAATCGCTGAACACTACATCTACATGCTGGCCCACTGAGCATAACAGGACTATATGCTGGCTAACTGAACATAATAAAATAAATAAATAAATAAATAAATAAATAAATAAATATAAATAAAGAGTCATTTTTCATTGACTCTCTGCCAAGATTGTCATCAAATAACTTGCTACCTAATTGACCACCTTGAGTCAGAACTAAAATGAACATTCTTCTCTAATAAAGGGTTAATATCCAAAACATATAAAGAACTCATATGGCTCATTAGCAAAACCCCCAACCAATCCAATTGAAAAATGGGCAGAGGAACTAAATAGACATTTTGCAGGGAAGATCTACAAATGGCCAGCAGGTGAATGAAAGGCTCATCAACATCACTAATCATCAGGGAAACGGAAATCAAAGCCAGAATGAAAGATCACCTCATGCCTGTGGGATGTCTGTCAACAAAAAGATATCAGGGGCTGGCAGGGATGTGGAGGAAAGGGAACCCTCGTGTCCCGTTGGTGGGAGGGTAAACTGATGCAGTCACTGTGGAAAACAGCATGCGAGTTCTTCAAAAAAATAAAAATAGAACTACCATATGATCCACCAACCCTACTTCTGGGTATATGTCCAAAGGAAACAAAAACAGGATCTCAGGGAGAATTCTGCACTCCCATGTTCACTACAGCATTATTTATAATAGCCAAGATATGGAAGCAACCCAAGTGTCCATCAACAGACGAATACATAAAGAAGATGTATAGAGATACAGATATGTAGCTATAAAAGTGGAATATTATTCAATCATAAGAAAAGAGCTTCTGTTATTTGCAACAACATGTATAAACCTGGAGTACATTATGCTAAATAAAATAAGCCAGGCAGAGAAAAGACAAATACTGCATGGTATCACATGTGGGATCTAAAAAAGTCTAACGCATAAAAACAAAGACTAAAATGGTGCTGATTGGGGCTGGGGTTGCGGGGAGGGAAGGTGAGACGCTGGTCAGATTACAAACTTTCAGCTGTAAGACGAGTAAGTTTGGGGAACTAACATAAAGTATAGTGATTATAATTAAGAATATTGTATTATGTAATTGAACATTGTTAAGAGAGTAGACTTCAAATATTCTCACCACAAAAAAGAAATGGTAATTATATGGCCTAATGCAAGTATCAGCTAAGTTAAGATATAAGTGAAATCATAATATGAAATCATATTTTGCAATACATAAGGGTATCAAATAACCACACTGTAACCCTTAAACTTACACAGTGTCATATGCCAATTATAGCTCACTAAAGGCGGAAAAAACCCAAACTGTACTACAATTTTTTTTATACCACAATATATTATTGTGGAGAGGTTGACATCCTTCTATAGATCCTCGAACCTGGTCCACATTCTCATTTATACAGCCCAAGTGGAACTTTGCAGCTTGCCTGCTTTTGCACATATTGATACATAAGTGGAAGGCTTTCAATTCTTCCCTGGTTGTAGAACACACACACACACACACACACACACACACACACACACACACACATATATATATATATATATATGCAGGAAGCAGGCTCCCTGATGAGCAGGGACCCTGTTATGGGGCTCAATCCCGGTATCGAGCCCCGTATCTTGACCTGAGATCTTGACCTGGATCTTGACCTGAGCTAAAGGCAGATGCTTAACTGACTGAGCCAACCATGTGCCCACATATATTGTTAAGTTTAGGATTTTATTTGCAGTAAAGCCAAACCAGGGTTAATTTGTGAGAGGCATATTTAATAAAAGCCACCCAATCTGAGAAAAAGTGTCGTATAAAAAGTAAAAAAGTATAGAGCTTTAAAAAGTCACTGGAGGAACTTGAGCAGTCATGCAACTCAAGTATTTTACAGCTGACAAAACTTAAGGGTAGTTAAGTGATTCATCTGAGATGACACAGGGTGTGACTGTCAGAGCCTAGTTACAAACATGGGTCGTTGCACTGGCCTCGTTGGCCATTCCTGCATACCATACTGCCTCTCAGAGAGGGAAGAAAGAGGAAGGAAAGAAGAAGGGGGGATGGGTGAATGGATGGAGGAAGGAAGGAGGAAGGAAGGCAAGGTGAGGCGAAAGGGAAGAGAGAGGGAAAGAAATGAAGAAAAGAGAAAGGAAAAAGAAGGAAAGAAAAGGAAAAGGGAGAGGAAAGAAAAGAAAAAAGGAAAAGAAAAGGAAAGAAAAAAGAAGAGAAAAGAAAAGAAAAAAGAAGAAAGGAGGTGCACGTGAAGTAGAGAACTGTGGAGACCCACAGAACCCCTGGCCAGCCACCCCATGCTGTGCCAAATGCTTCCTTCTGCCCAAGTCAGGGGAAGAATCAGAAGCTCACAGGACACTGCATCTAAAGACCTGTTCTGGCCCCCGGGAAGGTTGGGGTTGGAATGGCCGCAACGGGGGCAATCTGTGCGCCCCTCACACCGCGAAAGACCTGTAAGTATCTGGAGAGTTGTCAGGAAGCCTGAAGGAGCACACATCTGTACATTTAATTTTGTTAATCAGTTTGCATAGCATTTCAGGATTAATGGATGGAATGCAGTTTATAAATGTCAGTTCTAACTATAATGTTCGCCCTGTGCCATAACTTAATTCAATGAAGCTAAAGGCTAGTAAATTTAGAACCAATAAAAGGAACTACTTCCTTCCATTGAACACTTCACCCCTCGGAGACCATTGCCAGGAGGTCATTGACATGGTGCCAGCTTCGAGAAGGAATTTGACAGGCTTCAGTTAGATATATATCCGAGCCGTCAAAGAGAAGGTGATTTAAGAGTTACAAAATCCTATGCTTTAGCGTATTATCAAGAGTGTGCAACGGTTGGGGAAGTAGTTTGCTTTACTGTTTACACTGTTCAGCGTAAGGAGGATTAATCACAACTGCTTTTTACAGTGAAGGAAAAACATAGTGCAGTTCGGAAGGGGATTCACGGTGAGGTCCAGAGTGGGATCATGGACAGACGCCCCTTTGCATCATGAGGGTGCTGAACTGCCCCCTGAATCCAGATATGCTGCTTTCAGCGGGGAAGGATGCCGAGAGACCCTGTGGAGACCTCCTCCTCCAGCCTTCTGAGAAAAATCTCCCATGTTCCCCTAAAGATGAGGGGTTGGGCAACTTTGAGTCCGTTTGCCACTCTCCCTTTAACTTCTGAACTGTGTGACTTTTCCCACTAGAGAAATCCACCTTCAAAACATCTCCCGCTGCTTTCCACTTGAACCTTATGTCTGCATCAATAACATCCTTGGAAATCAAGGGATGGGGCAGAAAGCCCTAAACACTGTCCCTCCCCATTTTAGCTCAGACCAAGATCTAATGAAAGTCCATGCTAATGCCCCTGGACCTATCTAACCTGGAAGACGTAGGGGGCTTACCCTCAGGGGCAGTTTGGAAATGTGGGGATTTGTCTTCTAGAGTAGGCATCACTGGATATTTACATATTCAAAAAGACTTTAATTCTATATTGTTCTTTATTTCATTCTCTTACTACAGCTAGGGCATTATACTGATTTTTCAAAGTTCTCATATTATCTCTGATTTCTTTTTTTTTTTTCGGTGGTGGTGGTATGGGGGATTTTACAAACTATCTGTTGTAAAGGGGGAATGTTAAATCTGAGGGTCTGAGATCCACAGATGCAGAGCATGAGTTTTAATATTCGCATCCACTTGAGTGAAATTTTCCAACTGAGTATAGAGTTTCCTGCTCTGTTTCAATGTTGGTTTCTTCAACCTCATTGGTTGCTCGCTGATGCTTCTACTTCTGTTAATAGTGACTTTACTGCCTTTGCTTACTTGCTACCTTCATTCCACCAAATTCTGGATTTCCCATTACTTTGAGGGCCCTATTCCTGCGTCTTTATCCTGAAGGTCAAGGCCTTTCCTTGTGACCACTGGTAGGTCTTTTGGTATTTTAGAGCAAACTTGTGTGTGTTTTCTCAGGCAACAGTAAAAATCATTTATGTAATCAGAATTGGAGAAATAAGAATTGGAGAAATATTTGTTCAACTCTCCAGAAGTCAGAATTGGAGAAATATTTGTTCAACTTTCCAGAAATTACTTAATACCCCTCAACCTTTGTTTTCTCATCTGGAAAATGCTGACAATGATACCAACTTCATTGGGATGTTTTTGGGATTAAAGGAGATACCACACATAAGGATTTGGTACTGTATAAACTGCAGACATGTGGAACTCTTTCTTCTCTGCTTTTGATTTATGGATGTGATTCTTTTGAATATCAATTATATACTAGGTTTTTAAATGATACTTGTTCCTTTTTGTCACTAAGATTTCATCACTAAGAACTGTGAAATTAATCAAGTTCAGATTTGAAATATACCTACGAACTATGGAAGACACATGGGTGCAAGTGTTTACTATTTCAATTTGATCTTAATTAGCAGGGTGAGAGATGCTTTTGATACAGCATGAAAGTGTTTAGTTAATTCTCCTATTCAGTACTCTCAAGGGTGAAAGCTTCTGCTTTAGTGCTTGGTCAAGCCTTAAACTTTATGTGTTTTGGCACTGCTCTGTAACAGAAGTGTTCATGGCTGAGACTGCCAAGTGCACAGAGTAAATATAAATTTTTATCAGTACAGTAAGTGTTCATAATTCTGACTGTCAGTGTAAGGCTATGGTATGCTTTTATGATTCCAGATATTAGAAGAGCATCGAGGCTTAGGAGTGGCTGTGCATTCTTTGAATGTAAGCTGATGATACCCACAAATCATTATAGTACATATCATGTTTCCCATGTTATTTAGCATGGAAAGGGAGAGGAACCGAGAGGCCAGGGGTCAGGATCTAACCCGAGCTTCATGATGACTCCCTGTGAGACATGCAAAGTCCCCAGAGGTCTTATCTATAAAATGACACTATCACTGGTAGATCAACCTTGCTACAGGCTTGCTAGGAGAAAAAAAAAAAAATGAGGTAGCACACGCAAGAATGATATGGAAGTTCTGAGGCATGACTGCACCATTGTGAGGGCCTTCATCCAAATCCACTCCATCGTTAAAGAACCCAGAGATTTTTCCAGTTAGCAGTTGCATTAACACAGGCTGTGGATGTGAAGATACAGAATAAACAGTTTTGTACTCAGATCCATCCACTTCAGAGGGATCTTCAGAAATTGTGTTGCCTCTCTCAATCTACCTCCAGGCATTTTAAACAAATGCAGATAACAAACAAGAATCCTCCTTATGCCTTCCCTAGGGCTGAAGACCTAGATTTCTCTCATCTATCAACTAGCAAATCCCGGTGGAGCAAAGATCTGGGCTGAGCTATGGGCTGTCTTCTAAGAGATAGTGGTACCACCATACTTACGGTGGGAGAGATTCCAGTGTTGTAGGAAGAAACTAAGTAAGATAAAGAGGAGAATAAACATCTTATGAGGCAATTTCTCCTAAAGCAATTTCCATCTATTCCTCTTTTCTTGACCTGTCCTGTTCAAAACTGGGCCTGTGCTAACAAGAGAGCATTGGCACAAACTGCGCCACTCTGGAACTTTTTATATAAATATTAAATCCACTTGCTGTACAAAAAAAAAAAAAAAAAAAAAAAGACTCCTACTCTTCTCCCTTTGAATGTTATTAAATTAAGTCTCAAAGTGCCAACATTTTTTTGGAGCTCCAAAAGATAGCTTGCTTAATCTAGGAACATTCTTGGCCAGAGAAAGATCTGAGGTGAAAGCAGAATGATATTTTCTACCCCAGAAGTTCTTTTGAGGTGTTATTATCTGGTCTGGTCTGCGATTTCTGGAGCCCTGGTGAATCACTCGGTTTCCAAACTAGTGACCTGGGCCACCCTTGCGTTGCTCTCTCATGGCTTTATGATTCTTCACTTTGTATTCTTGAGTAAAAAAGGGCAAGGGCAGCATCTTCTACTTCTGCCATATCCCCTGTACTACCCAACACAGAGCCAGCATTCAGTGCAATTTTAATACATATTTTGTAAGTTCTCCTAGGTAACATGAATAATTCAGTAACTCTTTTGTTAGAATGATCCTTTCATTCATTCACTAGCACAGCCTGTTTATACTTTTATTTAGCAGCAGAAATGCTCCAAATCTTTACACTGGTAGAGCCCAAAGGGCATTTTATGTCTGGTTCATCTGGTTCATTCTCAGGTTGAGTGGGTACCTCTTGTTCTCCTTCTCACCATATCCAACTGGTCACGCAGCTTTATCTGTTCCATCCACCACAACTCTCTCCCATCCCCTTCTTTCCCTCTACCCTTAGTCCTACTGCCATAATCCAGACCCTCCTGTCTTCCATGTGGACTGTTTCATAACCCTCCAAGTTGCTTTTGCCACATTTACTTCTTAATTTAATCCATACATATTTCTTGAGTACCGACAATGAACCTGGTGCTTCCTAGGCACTGGGGATAAGGACCAGATCTCTGCTGACAAGGGGCTTTCATTCTAATGCTTAGAGACAAACAGTAGCCAAGAAAACAAACTAGATCACTGCAGATGGTTTTAAGTACTACAAAGGAAATTATTTTATTACTGACTGGAGGGTATTAAGGGAGGATACTTTTTTTAGGAAAGGCATTTTGAGTTTGTAGCATTTAGCTGAGTTTTGAAAGATGAAAAGGAGCCAGCCAGCTGAAACTGGGTAGAGAGTCTCCCAGAAATAGACGGAGGCAAAAAACTGAAATAGAGAACAAGCCAGCATGAACGGAGAATGGAAAAGGTGAAAGTGTCACAGCCGCTCAGATGGGGAGTAGGGCTGGTAGCAGATCACATGACTTCATCAGCTACTGAAAGGAGTCTGGATTTCACTCTAGGAGCTTTAAGACGGTACTGGAGAGTTTTAAGCAGGGAAGAATATCATTAAATGTAATCTAATTTTTGGTTAGTTCCCTCTTGCTGTCCTGGGAGCAAGCTGTCTGGGAGCAGAGCCTGAACCAGAAAGGCGACTTAGGAGACTATTCCAACGATCCAGGTAAGGGAAGATGGTGATGGAAAATGAAACGAAGAAAAAGGATTGAGTAGGTATTTCGGATATGGGGACTGAGCCCAATTGAGAAGTAAAGAATGACACTTAGGATTGGGGTTTGAAGATTCGGTAGCCAATTTTCCCGTTTGTTAAGATGCGCAAGGATGGACAAGGAGGTCACTCGTCTCCATTCTCCACAAATAGAAAGAGCAGTTTCTCTAAAATTTGTGTCTGGTTATGTTTTTGGTCACTTAAGAAGTCTCAGTCATCTCCTTGCCAGGAGAGACGCTAAGCTTTCTCTCAGACGCACGACCATGCCTGCACCCACCCCTCTTTCCTGACCTCCTCCGCCATCGCTTCTCCATGAGGCCCCTGCAGCCACGGCCGGAATGACTGCCCACTTCTCTCCTGCAGAGTGGGCTTTCTCCCCTCTCCCGACCGCAGCGCCCGCTCATCTTCTGCCTAGGATTTCTTTGACCGTCCTCCTCTGGGTTGCTACTTCCCACTTACCTTTCGAAGGCAGCCTGAGTGTTCCCTTTCCAAGCGTAAGCTAGGCTCTTCCCAGCATCGTCATGCTCTCCTGAACAGCCTCGGGATTGGGTCAGTCACACTGCCTTGACGGGATATGTTCTGACAGAGTTGGTCATCGGTAGGGAGTCTCACTCCTCCTGGTGCCCCTAGAACACAACACATGGCCAGGAAACACATGACCGCTGCTGAATGAATGACTCTGAAGAGCATGACCCCTCGAGAACCTCTAACACGCTACCTGCTAACACTATCGGTCTACGTAGTTCTTCCATCTACACAGACAGACAAAGCACCGAACGGGGGTATTTTGATGTCCACGATCTGCAATCTGTCATCCCCCCAACTGCCCCAGGACCTAGGCTGAGATGAGCCTCACTATAAAGTTACCTTTGGAAAGTTATAAACCCTTTGGCAATTGCTCTGTAGCTATTCTGGATCTGATTTATTTTTGGCTTATTTTGGTCCCTTATGGGCATAGGCATGGATGGAACTGGAAAAGAAATTTCAATATGAATATAAACCTGGATTTTAGCCGAGTTCATGTTAGTGTCTCAGAGAGTACCAGGAGCCCGTGAATGGGCTTTTGGAGCCACTGGTGACACAGCATTCCTTGGCAAGCCACATTGCACAGCTCACTCCAAGGGCCACGAAACATGCACCTCACCCCAGTGATCACAGTACTTTCCTCCTTTGAAGGAGAGGCGGGGGGTGTCTCTGCTAATTGCTCATCTGTGTCTGTATCCAAGGCATATAGCCGACAGCTCACCACACACTACTTTTACACAGTTGTGTTGGTAAAGCTTTTTTTATTTTTTCTTTTTCTTTCTTTTCTTTTTTTTTTTTCCTTTAGCTAAGCCATGGACATTTAGAAACATGGAATATATTTTTGTACCAAAATAAAATAAAATTAAATTAAAATTAAAAAACTAAAAACATGCCATCATAATAATTATTTGATGGGTCCCGAGACCCCTGAGACTAGCTGATGCACTTTGAGGCAAGATGTTTTCTTAACGAGGAAGTCATTTTTAACATGTCAAAGTCATAAAACCTAACACCGACCCCTCCCTGTATTTTATACTGTGTCTGTGCTGCGCTTGCCTAAATCTGCTGCCAGTAGATTTATATTCTAATAACTTGATTTTTAATTAGTGAGAAACCAAGGCAGTACCAGTTAAATGTCTCACAAAGCATTGCAGATGACTCTAAATGCCTTATGATATAAATACCTTTAGCAAAATGAAAACACAAGTAGCTTTGCATATATTTATATGTTTTGCCCTTTAAGTTTTGAGTTTAAAGGCTGAAAGCAGAGACAGTGGTAAAAGGGAAGCAGCTTCCTCTGAAGATCCATGCATTACATTAGTCTGACTCAACTCATGCTTATTTGCCAGGCACCTACTGTGTGCCAATGAGAGTGGGGTGACTTGCAGTGACAGTGGCACAGAGGGCGTGCCACAAGTTGCTCTTCCAAGAAATGTATTTCCTGAGGGAGACTTTTCTGTCCTCTTGAGTGGTCCCAAAAGACAGGTCAGGCCAGGAGTAGGTGTCTGTTCTGGACTCCTAAAGCATTTTGATGGAAATTGGTAAATCAAACAAGTAGAAGTGATGAGCTTTCTCCATTGTGATTAATTTTTGAAAAGTCAATATCCACGTTCCCTAAGAACTTAAGGTCCTTTTTCAAGTAAAAATTTGGAAGTAAAATAATTTAAACAACTAAAACAGTTTAAAGGTTAAATTGTCTGAATGAATAAAAGAATGTATTCTGTGACATTTTAGCTCTGGACTAGAATAAAATTTCTGGTTCTTTTTAAGTCCAGAGGAGAAGAAAATTCCTTCGCAAGCCTGATCCAGAGTCTCTCGTTTATTAGGGAAACAGAACCAGGTGAATTCTTTTTACATAGGAATCTGTCACAGAATCAGTGTTCGAGACTGGGTGAGAGCAGAGTTCATGTAAGCCCTTCCTTCGTTTGTCCGTTCATTCATTCATTCCCTCCGCCAGCCAGCCCGCCAGCCAGGGCGGCGCCAAGCACACCCCTGTCGGGCACCCTAACTGTTTCAGGCTCGACGTCCCAGGCTTCCGTTTTCTTTTCATGTTTCAAATACAATTCTTCCATCAGACAGCATCATTGTGGTATGTTCTCCCTTCACTTACGGAACAGCATGTTTTGTTGATTTTGTTTGTTTGTTTTACCAGCACTAGCATACCATCTGCATTCTGGGGCACTTCCTTCTTTTCCTTGAAGAAGTAGGAGCACCCTCCGGACTGATTTCCTACCCCATCGCTCCAGCCACTGCCCAGCCTGGTGAACGGTCAGAGCACAGACCCTTCGAGGAAGCCGGAGGTCCTGGGTCACCCTGAGTTGAGTGGTCAGCGTTTCTCAGAGTCAGGAGGAGAGAGACAGATGGCTCGACTAACGCTGAAGAAGACTCCAGCCAACACTGTCTATTTCTCATTGTCACCACGCCTCTGCCATCTGGAGGATTCTGTTTGTCCTCCGTGCTGTCTTTGGTATCTCTCCTCGTTTGCTCAGGTTGCTGTAACAAAGTACCACACACTGGGTGCCATAAAGCAACAGAACTTATTCTTATACAGTTCTGGAGTCCAGAAGTAAAAAGTCACAGCGTTGCCGGGGTCACTCTCTCTGTGACACTCGCTAGATCCCTTCCTGGCCTCTTCCAGCTTCTGATGGTCGCCAGCATTCCTTGGTCTACAGAGGCATCGCTACAAACTCTGCCTTTGACCTCACGCTGCCTTCGTGTTGTTTGGGTCCAAATTTCCCTCTTCTTCTGAGGACACTGGTCATTGAAGTAGACCCCATCCAAATCCTAGTGCGATGACCTCATCTTCACTGGATTATATCTGCAAAGACCCTATTTCCAGTAGACGGACCATGAATTTGGAGGGGACACTATTTAACCCAATACAGTATCTAACTCCTTTTCCTTAACCCCTTTAAGTACAGAGCCTTATTACTACCAGTGGTATTAACTTAGTCCTTGATCGTTTCATTGAACCCACTCATGCAGTTGTAACTGGTGTACATCCTGTGTACACTGTTCTCAATATCGCCTCCAGTTACCCAGTGCAAATGCGGCATTTGTGAGTTGCTGGGACCCCGACGGAAACACCTGTCCTCTCAGGTACCTCCTTCATTGCCTCCAGTGTTTCAGCTTGTTTCTGCTCATCTCTTACTGTGGAATATTAAGGATAGAAGGTACTGAGCCAGGACTGGTTTGCTTTGGGGCCCCATAACGTCTGCAGGGAAGGACCATCCTGCTTGAATAAGCTTCTGCTGTTAATCTGAACTGGGCTGAAAGTTTTTCAGTTGTGTGTCACTGATAAAAAAGAACTCCAGAAAAAAAGAAAGCTCAAAGGACGAGAAAGGAGATGACATTAGAATACAGTGGGGCAGGAGCACGGATGCTCCCATGCAGCCTAGGGAAATATTTTAATAACCATGGAAAAGCAGGAAAGGGACAGAAATACTAACAAATCGGATACTCCTTTGCTAACCTGGCACGAAAGTGGTGTTTTGTTTGTTTATTTGTTTGTGATTTATTTTAACACATCCTTTAAATCCTAGAATAACTCCTTTTAGTATTCTTATATTGTAGTTTAACATAGGAACTCTACCTCTATTATAAATGACATTGGTTCATTGTTTTCATTTTTATGATATCAGTCTCTGATTTGAAATTAGAGTTATGTTAAATTTAAAAATGATGTGGGAAGCCTTTTATTCTTTATTTACGTTCTCGAACAGCTCAACTAGAACAGGATTTCATTGTTCCGTGAGAGTCTGTCTCTTGAAGATTTAGAAAAAAGAATTGCTGATGAAGTCATTTTGGCTTGACAAATATTTTCATAATCACTGACCAATTTAGACGTGCCTTCTATAATAACTAATATAGTTAAGTTTTATATTGCTTCAGAGATTTTGATTTTATTGGAAATACCCACTTCACTGAAAATTTAATATCATCAATTTAGAATTATACGTGATGGGTAGTGAGAATGTTTAAATTTTCCCATCTCCGATTGTATCCTCCTCTTTTTTTCCCCATTATAATAAATACATTAGCAACTGTCATCATAATATAATTTGCCAGGTGCCAGGCTAACCACCATACACACCTTTCTTTTTTAATCCTTCTAACAATCCTTGGATGTAGATGCTATCATTTTCCCATTTTTGGATGAGAGTACTAAGGCATATATTACGATGTTACATTTTTCTCCTCTGATGTATTAATATATGAAAGATAATAAAAGATCTCCTAACATTGAGACAGTTTTGCTCAAAGTCCCTTAGATCGGTATGGCAACATGCAATTCCATCCCGACTGTCTGACATTAGAACCACCAGACGTTGGTCTATTTTATAGACAGAGAACTGATTCTTGGCTTTATTAAAAATTTTACCCCTTCTCATTTTAAAAAATTCACTACTTTTGGTTTTTCTTGTTATTCTTAGGTTTATCTTTGTTATTTTTTTTCTTAAATTTAATTGTAGTCATTTTAATTCCTCCTTGTTTAATGATAAAAGCATTTAAAACTATGAAATTTTCCCTGATTATAACTAGTAAGAAATCTTAGGTTGAACCATCTGAAACTGACATCAGTAGTTGACAGTTTTTGACATAACAAAAATGATCCTTTCATATGGCTAAACCTAATGCATAGTGTTACTGTCATAATTATTTTTTCAATATTATATCATTATAGTTAATATGCTCTCTTGTTTCAAAGATGATTTTAGATCGAAGATTTAAAATTTGTAATGGTTTGATTTTTTACTCATTATTTATTTATTTATTTATTATTTTTTGAAAAGATTTTATTTATTTATTTGACACACAGAGATCACAAGTAGGCAGAGAGGCAGGCAGAGAGAGAGGAGGAAGCAGGCTCCCTGCTGAGCAGAGAGCCCGATGTGGGGCTCGATCCCAGGACCCTGGAATCATGACCTGAGCCGAAGGCAGAGGTTTTAACCCACTGAGCCACCCAGGTGCCCCTTTACTCATTTTTTAAATAAAGAAAATTTGAAACTATTTTCCAAAATATAACTCCACTGTTCTCCCTCTACTCAAAAAAATTTGCCCCGGGGCGCCTGGGTGGCTCAGTGGGTTAAGTCTCTGCCTTCAGCTCAGGTCATGATCTCGGGGTCCTGGGATCGAGCCCCGCATCGGGCTTTCTGCTCAGCAGGGAGCCTGCTTCCTCCTCTCTCTCTGCCTGCCTCTCTGCCTACTTGGGATATCTCTCTCTCTCTCTGTCAAATAAATAAATAAATAAAATCTTTAAAAAAAAAAAATTGCCCAGATGTTTCTATGGTGACATTCCTTGCCCACTGGTCTGCTTCTCAACATGGTGTGCCACCTGTCTCTGTGTCCCTTCTACCAAGATTGCTAGGCTGAAGCCCCTTCCTCCACCCCCTCTGGTTTTTTCTCACATTCTTGCTTCCCTGTGAAGTCCTCCTCCTTCATGTGTACTTGCTGAAAATCCTAACCTTTGAGAAACAAAGCAAAGTCACTTCCTCCACAAAGACTTCCCTGATTCCCAACTTTTCCCACCAAATAATCTTGGTTAAATTATGTAATGCTACCACTGAATTTCAGTTTACTCATTTGTAAAATGGAGATGATAATACTGCTTTTATAGGTTGCCATGGGGATTAAGGGATATAAAATGTCTCAATCAGTAGGAAGATTCTTGGCATATATAAGGTCAATTCGTTTTTCCTGAGCGATACTCAGTGACTCCCTCAAACCACTGTCACATTTCCTCCCTCTCCTTCTGCCAAACTTCATGTCAGAGTTGTCTACACTCATAGTTCATTTCTTCAACGTCTCCTCATTCTCCATCTATTGCAGTTGGGCCTCATGACCCTTTGTCGGACAGACGAACTACTTGCCCAAACTGCCGGTTTTCTTCTCCTTTTCATGTGTCCCTTTCACCCACCTCCCTCCTCCTTGCCTGTGGTGTCCACACCGGTCCCTGGCTCTTCTCCTGGCCACTCCCTCTCTCTCATTCAGTCAGCAACTATGGTTTTCCTGCCTGCAGAAGATTATTGTTCCTCAGGCTTCCACTCCTTCTTCTTTTTCTCTTTTTTCCACAAACTTTGTGTCATTTTACACATTTATGTAGGCATTTATATTACTAGTTCTCTTTGCTTGAGCTTCAGACTCATTTTTCCAACTGCCTCAAGTTTATTGCGGAACCACAGAACACCATAGCTAAGGCCACAGCTTAGAGACCTGGACGCCTTGGATCTAATCATCCAAAAATGGGGTTAAATGAGATAATACATGCAAAGAGTTCTCACCTAATACTTTGAGTCCGTCTGTCTTTTCCTCACTCCTGTCTTCTATCTCTCTCACAGACACTGAACATCTACCCCTAAGTACAAACTGAAATTCATATTTTGCAATATCAGATAACTAAAAATCTAAGAACTGTCTTTAAATTACTCCTCAAACTGAGTTGGTCACTTCTCTTTTGTCCTGTTCTTTAACATTTTCCACATGTACCAGATCCCACTCTCTCTCCCTTTGATGGTTCCAGTATGTTTCTTCTATCACCCAACTGGGCTTTTCTTTATTTCCCATTCAGTATGTTCTTTACACGGCTGCCTGAATTATAGTTCTAAAACATAAATGAAGTATGCTTTAAAGTCTTTTATAGCTCACCTTTGCTTAGAGTTTGTGGTTGACAGGCCCTTAAAACATAGCTTCCTTAAGTACTCTCTAGTTATTCATTCTTTAGCAACTGTTTTATCAGTTGGCCCATGATTGCAACAGAACTTACATGGCTTTGAGTTGTTTGAAATTAAAAGCTCTAACTTTTCCTTATAGCTTCCAGCAAACCTGTTACAGTGATCTACAGGTGATCACCCACTAGCACCGTTGTCAACCTGAATCCTGATGAGAAATGCTACTATTCCTGAGTATTTACTATGTGTCTTGTACTGTGTGCTCTGTATATACTACCTCATTTAATTTCTATGGAATAAATACTAGTACTATGAAAATGAAGGACAAAGAGATTAAATAAGTTATCCAAGGACCTGCAGCTAGTAGGCAGAAGAGCTAGGATTTGAACCCAGGCAACTACAGACCCTGCCTTCTTAATACCAAATTATTCACACAGTACCTATCAATGCATGATTGTTGACGAAATGTTCAAAGGCTCAAAGTGAAAGTAATTGTATTTCTTAAAAGTGCACGGAACATATGGAGGGCACGTATTTCATGGAACACTGGGTGTGGTACATAAACAATGAATTCTGGTACACTGAAAGAAATTTTTTTAAAAAGTGCACAGAACAAACTAAGCGACGGGAATGAAAATGCTATTATCAGCAAAATATTAAGTAAGAATTGATTACATGCTTATCATGTGCAAAATGATGCTATTTAAGAGGAAATGACAATGAATTCCCAGAGCTCTTCTTCCTGAGATGGACCTATTTTAAATGTTTCTCATTCTGAAAAATCATGGAAAATTGAACCATTAGATGAATTTCTTCTGTGGTAATTTCTCAAAGTAAATAAGTCAACTAATTACATATTTCCTGATTACTTGTCTCTGTTAATACTGACAGCCTAAAAGAAGTGTTTGGGTTGAACATCTCCCCAAACCCCCTTTCTCCAAATTGTTATTGTATTCATGCTGAAGGACTGATTGTGGGAAAATTGCATTCTCTACCCCATCTCTTAACAGAAGTGTATTCTGTTCTTTCTCAAGGAGAAGACTCAATAAAGAAGATACCAAGGTAAAATTCAAAATTTCATTGAGAGGTCTTGCAAATAAAAGGAGAGCTAATCCATTCCCATATAGTGTCTGAAAGACTTGTAAAAAGAATAATTAGAAGAATAATTAGAGATACAAACTCAATGTCAAAATCCCCAGATGCTGGCTTGAATGAACTGGCTTTGTCTGAGTTGGCTGAGCTTAAACGTGCATTAGTCAGGAAGTCCTTCCTGCTTTTCCCCTTCCACCGTGACGCAGATCTTCTTACTGGTCACACACACACCTTAATATTCTCGATACTGAAACTTACAGAATGAACATCTTACTCTTCTCTTTCTAGAATAATCTATTGTCACGTATGCCATCAGTGAACTTTTGTTGATAGCAGTACTATAGAACAAAAAAGTAACTTTAATAGCCTATGCAATTTATAGTATTGCATACTCAAAGATAAAGGGATGTGATATAAAATAAGAACTTTATCAAGTAGGACTTGTTTTATGGAATGCACTGTACCTTGAGAAGAGTGCAAAGATCAGTCACAATGAGTGTCTGACTTGCACTGTAAAATTGTTGCTTCAATTGTCATTGACCAATTACTGTTTTATTATATTTTCTTTTTGTTTTTTTATGGTAGAGAATGCAATTTTCCCACAATTAGTCCTTCAGTACAAATACAATAACAATTTGGAGAAAGAGAAAGGAAAAAAGGAATCTTAGTTTTATCTGCACAAAGGGACCAATGGAGTTCAGTTGTGCATACAGTTGTATTTCAATAGAGAATTCTAAAGATATCGTCCTATTGTAAATAGTCCTTAGGGAAAAAAAAAACAAAACAAGAGAAAACTTGTTTTGACTGTGTGGTTTGGAAATATTACTATTCTTAGAGATTTTCTATTTTTCTATGCACAATAAATTTGCAGAGATGTAAGTGTGATAAAGTAGCACATGACACTGCTTATATTCCAGAGTTATCTTTTTGTGATCATTAGGAGCACAGCCAGGGTTCTTGTTTAAAAGGAAAAAAAAAGTTATTTCCATTAAAAAAATTTCTCTTAAAAATTACCTACTCACCATTTGAATAAAGAGACACATCTATTTTAATGAGATATGCTCTTTAATTTTTAATATAACACTTGTATTTATTTATTTTTTCCACGCCTTATTTTAACTCCACATTAGAGAAGGGATGCCTTTCTCATATTCATAACTCACCCTATTTTTTAGGGAAAATGTGGCAAAGAAGTAGCACAGCAATGGCATTATTTTTGCTTTACTGGTCCTTCAGCACAAGCAGGATGCTGTGAGGATGCGGGTAACAGTATAGTCAAGTTACTATTTAGCTCTATTAAGAACCAGGTGGTGGGTATTAGAGAGGGCACAGATTGCATGGAGCACTGGGTTTGGTGCAAAAACAATGAATACTGTTATGCTGAAAATAAATAAATTAAAAAAAAAAGTTGCTAGCTAGAAAAAAAAAAAAGAAGAAGAAGCTAAATTCAGCAATAAATGCTAAATTAGATGTCTTCTCCTTTTATCCCTTCTCCTGGTACTCCTTCAAGGGTGTCAATAGCAACCCCAAGAAACGTGGAAGGTTGTGATATTTTGGCTTAATAACGCCTTGATTAAAAAGAAGAAAGAAAGAAAGAAAGAAAGAAAGAAAGAAAGAAAGAAAGAAAGAAAGAAAGAAAGAAAAACAGACAAAAACAAAAAGAGCAAGAAGTAGAATATTCATCTCTTCCTGATAAATATTAAGATCTGTCTAAACAAGTATACTTTATTGTTTAGAGAATCTAATTTTATTTGCATATGTGTTTCCTTACACCAATGCTCACTATTATTTATAAAAAAAAAAAATGAGCCCACATAATGCTTTTCTATGTATTTCCGAGGACATTCGAATGCGGTGTGTTGTACACCCCCCCAAACATTTTCCCCCCTTCACTCTTTTGTGGAAACGTAATTTTATCCTGATAGAAAATTACTCCACAAATATGATATGTGGGTGGATGGAAGCACACCATATAATTATTTTTTAATAATAACTATAAATATAGATAACTTAGGCTTCAAGTCAAGACTAAAAATGGTGAGGGTAGGTAATGGAGCTTTTTCTATTTTTAAAGTAACACTCTAAATAGAATACAGAGTATCAAAATTTCAACTTGTTAGATTGCCATCTGTTAGAAGATACTGTCATTTTCTTTCTTTCTTTTTTAAATATGTAAGATTTTTATGTGGTATTGTCTATGAAGCCTGAAGCAGACTTTGAAAGGTTACATATGTATTATAGAACGTTCCCATTTTTTCTAAGATAGAGCCCAAGTGAGATAATAAGATTTGGCTTTTATAACATAATGATAGAAAAGAAATACTCACATGCTAAAAATCCAAAGAACGTAAAACATGTTTTCGTATAGTATATTTATTTTCTTCCTATATTTGCCTACATGTTTGTTAACTGATAAACTCTAATGATTTAAAATACGGTTCTATTTACATTTCTATCTGCCTCTTTTCTTAAGCATTTTAGATAATTATTAAAGCACTGCCACAAATTTCTCTTTGGCATCAGAAAATAGAATATATTGAACCAAATAAAAATACATCCTTTTAACTTATTTCTTCCACATTGATAACATGAGAAATTTCATTTTAAGGAATTCTACCTAGTGAATTTAAACCAAGTTGTAAAACTTCAAGCAAAACATAAAAAAGGGGGGGCAGGAAGTAACTTCATCCTTTTGAATTTTATTTCTTCTAGAGAAGAGTATAAAATGTCCAAGTTTAGAAAAGGCTTTGTCTCTGCACGAGAACACATCAGGGATAAAGACTATTGTTGAAAAAGTTTTATTAAGATTACTATTGGATAATTCATGCCGCGCATAAAGTAGAGGTTGTTTGTCCCTGGTGGGCTACACCTCTCACAGCTAAAAAAGAATGTCGACTCCATCAGTCCTAGGGTTTCCGCTGCATAGAAAGAACCCAAGGCAGCTTCCGAAGGAATCACGACTGGACTTCTGTCAGGATTGGGACCTACAAGACGGTAAAGGTTGTGGGGAGGTCTACTCTGAGTTCTGTTTCATTTCATAAGCCTTTGGTTCTGACTTTAATTTTCTTCAGCTTGCCTTTGAGAGGCTGGAAACTGCAAGAATCCCGTTCACAAGTGTGTTCAGAATCTCTTTCAACCGACCCCAGCTTTATTTTCTTAAGTGACTTAATCAAAGGTAATTCGAGTTCACATTTTTGTATCAATGGTTGTATTTAAAGAGGTCTTATCTGATTTCCATCACCAATTACAGGCTTGCATTTCTTGTTTATATCCATCTCAAGGCTGACAAGGGCCGGGTTTGGTTTTGATAGGAAGTCGAGCCTTCATCTCATGTCAAAAGTCCCTAAAGCACATTTGTTCTGGTAAAATTATATCTCGGCAATGATGGGTTCTAATATGAAATGAAGATGTGGTGGCATGGGGTGGTCCCTGCCACTTTGTTTGAAAAATAAATTGTGAAACCTCAGTAGTAAATATTTGCCTGAGAGAACACAGTGGGAGGGAAATCACAGTGCTGGGGGATATTGCCATTAAGGCGACTGAAGTCAGAGGTTAACGTAACAGGAGTTGGTCTAGTCAGAAAGGTCAGAGCCGGTTGGCCCACTCAGCAGAGAGCTTCTAGATGACTTTTAACTATTTTTGGCAAGATAAACATCATATGTCGCTGCCTTTGGGAGAAAAGAACAAAGGTCAAAGACCCAGGGGGATTAACTTCTTAAAAAGAGATACAATATTTAACTTGGCTGCTCTCAAATGCCTTGGGTTTTCTGGCTGCCTTTCCTTAGCAGTGGAATTCCAGGTTTTGTTTTAGACAAATCGAGCGTCTTTCAGAAGTCAAGATCCTCATGCTGCAAACCTAATACGGCACGAAACCATACGTAGCTTCTAAGTTAAATTTTAGGCTCGTACTTACTTGAGAGACACTGCGGTCCTATATGTTGTGGGGTTGTGGGCCACGCCCCAGCACCCCGACAGGTCACCCGCACCTTCCTGTGGTTCCTAGAACCCTGCTCTGCCTGCCGTGCGCTGTGTCTGTCAACCGCTTGTCTGTCGGTTCCTGCGGACTCCAAGTTCCTTGAGCTTCTCTTAATCGATCTTATTTATTGCGAAATCATTTGCTTCAGAGAGTGGTTCTGGAGTCCTTTTACCTGGGTTTGCTTCACTGTAGCTAGGGACACTGGATACAGTATATAACCTCATCACACTTCAGTTTCCTTGAACCAGCCATGGCAATAATCAAGAACAGTCCCAACTTCATAGGTTAAAGTAGGACACAATCCCTGAGTCACAATTCTGAAATTCCCAGTAGACCCAATTGATGGCCTGAACTCATGTGGCCTGAACTAATGTGAAAGTATAGACTATCTCATTTAGCGCACCTTGTCACACATTTCAGTACAGAAAAGTTAATGTGTTAGATTAGGAAGGGTGCCCCAGACCCTCACGGCTGTTTTAGGATCTTAAAAATTTTGGATTCTGAACCATAGCTGACTCTAGAAGTTTCAGATTAGGAATTTTGTTTCCTGGCACAATTGAGAAAAATCGGTTAAAATTTGTTCGCAATAGTCATTGTTATTTGCACCCTAACACATGGAATGATATCTGACACAAAGCAGGGGCTCAATAAATCCTTGCACTGTTTATTCTAGAAACGAATGCCTATTGGTCACGTACAGAGCACAGGAGGTTCTTCACACCAAGGCGTGGTGAGGTCTAGGTACTTGTCCAAGGTCACATACTTAGGAGGTGACGGAGTTAGAATCCCAAAACAGGCCGGTTAATTCCAAAGTATATGCCCTGGACTAGTTCACACACTGTTCGCACTAAAACCCTACTCATCTCCATCTCCTAGAACAAAGTTTTGGCTCCGCTGTGAATGGAATCCGAATGGTCTGTGTCCAATGGCGTTTTTAAGTTTGGTGCTTTCCATTGAATTCTTTGCTATCACTAATAAAAACAGGGACGGAACAATTATACAGTGAGTATCCAAGAAAGATCAATGACATATTGTGTGCATGTGTGTGTCTAGATACTTAGCAACTGCTCAGTTAAGATCCACTGATATAAATAAAAGCACATACTGCACAAGTTCTCTGCCGGTTCTCCAACCTAGGTCAGCAAATGTATGAATCTTAGAGTTATTTAGTCTTCATCTTTTATCTTATTACTAAGTCTTGAACATATTAACAGAAAAATAGCCTCAGCATTATATCAGATTTGAGCCTTCATGGAAAAGACAGACTTGGGGCGCCTGGGTGGCTCAGTGGGTTAAGCCAGGTCATGATCTCAGGGTTCTGGGATCGAGTCCCGTATCGGGCTCTCTGCTCAGCAGGGAGCCTGCTTCCCGCCCCCCTTGCCTGCCTCTCCGTCTACTTGTGATTTCTCTCTGTCAAATAAATAAATAAAATCTTAAAAAAAATTGTTTGAGAAGATAGACTTACTCTTTGAGTAATGGTATCCTTTTAGCACCATACCAGTTCTTTTTTCTTTTCAAGATGTTATTTATTTGAGAGAATGTGAAAGAGCATGAGCTGGGGGGGAGCACTCAAACCCAAGATCCAAGATCACGACCTGAGAGGAAGGCAGACCCTTAACCAACTGAGTCACCAAGGTGCCACAGTATCATACCAAATTTTTTAGGGACAAAATGCCAGTGAATACATATGGAGCAATTAATTCTTCTTTTTAGTGCCAATTAAAACACCTTATCTGAAGCTTAAAAAAATGATTTCACTTTTACAAAATATTACTTTTTAAATATTTTTTAAAATAGTACAGTAATGGTAAGGGAGAGGTAGTAAGAGACTTGCGGCAAGAAACAGAACTGCCCAGGTCTGACAATTGCCATAGTGGCACTCTCGCCCAGCATGTCACCTTACGTATCTGTTAGAAGCATGGTGTGTGTGATTATGATCAGCAAACTTAAATTCTGTTTACTATTTTATATCTGAAACAGACTGTTTTCACTTAACTTATGTATTAGAGAACATTAGTAATAATCATTTGCTGTGACAGAAAGAGCTTAGGAGAGGGATGACAGCTTCTAAAATACTCTGGTGTAGCTCAAGTTATCTGTGTGACTGATCATACTAAGGGTTCTACTTTTTCATAATTTCCAATATCCACACTCCTTGTACTTACCTGCACAGACTCTGGCCTCGGGTATAGGACTTCCATTGATCAGTGAGTTGATAAAAACAAATATTTGAAAAAGTACATTTCCAGGACACCTGGGTGCCTCAGTCAGTTGGGAGTCTGCCTTCGGCTCAGGTCATGATCCCAGGATCTGGCATTGAGCCCCACATCTGGCTCCTGCTCATTGGGTAGCCTGCTTCTCTCTCTCACGCCCCTCTCTCTTTCTCAAATAACTAAATACAATCTTAAAAAAAAAAAAAAAGTACATTTCCATTGTCTTATGAACCTTCTGACCACCTGTCACCTTGATAGTATGTCCAGGCCACTCACTGAAGAAACAAGAGAGGCATTTGAAAGAGAGCTAAGTCACTCAACTGAGGCCATCCCAGACCAGCCAGCTGCTAGTCAAGTCACTAGCTCACTGTAAATGCTTGAGCAAGGCTAGCTGGCATCACCGGATCCCAGCCAGAGAGCAGATATGCTAAATCAAGCCAGAGACTTAAGATATAACAAGCAGTTGCTGCTTTAAGCCACTATGTTTTGGAGTGGTTTATATTACGGTAATAACGATCAGAATTTGCTCTGCTGTGTCTCATTTCCTCTGTCCATTGGAACAGATGAGACAGAATTTCAGTCCAGTTTTGAAATTCTATACTAATTCTTCATATTAATTTTACATGTCCAAAGAATTATAGAGTTTACATTTCCATATTATTATCATCAGTAGCAATATATCGTCATGACCCGCAAGCAATTATTGAACATACACATGTTTGGCTTTAAATGGGACGAAGGAAGACGCGTTAAAGTAAAGAAATTCCCCACCATCTAGAGCAGAAGTTGGCAAACTTTTCTCGTAAAAGGCCAGAGAGCAAATAGTTTAGGTTTTGTGGGCCCTGGGATCTCAGTCATACCTATACAGCTCTGTCACTGGAGCACAAATGTGACCACAGATAATGTGTAAATAATTGGGCATGGCAGTGTCCCAATTAAAAATCATTTACAGAAATAGATGGCAGACTGAATTTGGCCCATGAGACTAGTTTGCCAATCACTTCTCAAGAAATCACTAAAACCAGACAACTCTATTGTTATATATATGGAACAGCAAATTGGCATAAGCATTTCATTTTTTAAAGATTTTTTAATTTTAGGGGCGCCTGGGTGGCTCAGTGGGTTAAAGCCTCTGCTTTCGGCTCAGGTCATGATCCCAGGGTCCTGGGATCGAGCCCCGCATCGGGCTCTCTGCTCAGCAGGGAGCCTGCTTCCTCCTCTCTCTGAATGCCTCTCTGCCTCCTTGTAATCTCTGTCTGTCAAATAAATAAATAAAAAATCTTTAAAAAAAAAAAAGATTTTTTAATTTTAATTTTAATTTATTTGACAGACAGATACAGTGAGAGAGGGTACCCAAGCAGGGGGAGTGGGAGAGGGAGAAGCAGACTTCCCACCAAGCAGAGAACCCAATGTGGGGCTCGATCCCAGGACTCTGGGACCATGACCTGAGCCAAAGGCAGAGGCTTAACAATTGAGCCATCCAGGCACCCCTCATCTTTTTTTTTTTTAATTGTGGTAGAAAAAACTGAAAAACAATCTGAGGGTTTTGAAAGGACGGGGGGTGGGAGGTTGGGGTACCAGGTGGTGGGTATTATAGAGGGCACGGTTTGCATGGAGCACGGGGTGTGGTGCAAAAATAATGAATACTGTTATGCTGGAAATAAAAAAAAACAAAAAAACAAAAAAAACACAAAACACGAGATATACCCTCTTAATAAATGTTTAAGTATATGGTATAGTATTATTAACTATACACACATTTTTCTACAGATTTCTATAACTTTTTCATCTTGCATGACTGAAACTCTATTCTTACTGGACAGAAATTCCTCATGTCCCTTTTTTCCAGCCCCGGGAAACCACCATTCCACTTTCTGCTTCTGGGATTCACTATTTTAGATACCTCTTATCAGTGGAATCACACAGTATTTGTCCTATGACTAGTTTATTTCACTTAGTGTAATATCCTTAAAGTTCATCCTTGTGGAAGCCTGTGACAGCATTTTCTTCTTTTTAGAAGTTGGCTGTTATAGTCCGTATATACAGTGTTTTCTTTATCCATTCATCTATCAATGGACATTTAGTTTCCTTCTACCTCTTGGATATTGCAAATTAGACTGTAATAAATATAGCAGTGCAAATATTTCTTTAAGAACCCACTTTCAATTCCTTTGGATAAATACCCAGAAGTAGGATTGTTGTAGCATTATAAGGCAATTCTTTTTTTTTTTTTTTTTTAGGGAATCTCCATCCTGCTTTCCATCATGGCTACACAATGTTACATTCTTCATTTTTGTTTTTTGTTTTATAATGGACACCCTAATGAGATGATCTCTTCCTGTGGTTTTGATGTGCATTTCCCTGATGATTAGTGATGTTGTCCATCTTCTCATACATCTGTTGGCCATCTGTATATCTTCCTTTATTATTCTCTCCCTATCTCTCTCTTTTTTTTCCCCCCAAAACACAAGGCTCAAACTCACAACTGTGAGATCAAGACCTGAGCTGAGATCGAGTCAGACACTTAATCCATGGAGCCACCCAAGTGCCCCAGACACTTGTATCTCTTCTTTGGAAAAAATGTCTACTTAAGTCCTTTGCCAATTTAAAAAAAATTGAGTTACTTGTATTTTGGGTATTGAGTCATAGGTGTTTCTTACATATTTTAGATATGGATTCCTAATCAGATAGATGGTTTGCAAATATTTCCTCCCGATTCAGGGGTTGTATTTTCATTTTGTTGATTGTTTCCTTTACTGCACAGACGACTTTAAATTTGATGAAATCTTACTTGCTTATTGTGCTTTTGTTGTCTAAGCTTTTGGTATCAATCAATGCTAGTCCACCTGGGTGGCTCAGTCAGTTAAGCCTCTGCCTTCAGCTCAGGTAATGATCTTGGGGTGCTGGGACCAAGCACCATGTCGGGCTCCCTGCTCAGTGGGAAGTTTGCTTCTCCCTCTCTCCCTCCCCTTGCTCAAGCTCTCTTTCTCTCTTTTATTTTCTCTCTCTCAAATAAATAAACCCTTAAAATAAATAAATACATAATCAATGGAAGGCAGGCCAATGTCAAGATTTTTCTTCTAGGAGTTATATTTTTGCTGTTACATTTAAATCTTTAATTCATTTTTGGTTGATTTTTGTGTATAGTATGAAGGTCCAAGTTCATTCTTTTTCCTGTGGATTTTCAGTTTCCCCAAAACCATTTGCTAAAGAGACTGTTCCTTCCCCATTGTATATTCTTGGCTCCTTTGTCATAAATCAGTTGACCATATATACATTAGTTTATTTCTAGGCTTTCTATTGCATTCTCTTGGTTTATATGTACGTTTTTATACCAATACCATACTGTTTTGATTACTATGGTTTTATAATATAATTGAAATCAGGAAATGTGATTCTTCCATCTCTTTTCTTCTTTCTTAAGATTACTTTGGCTATTCAGGATCTTTTGTGGTTCCATATGGATTTTAGGATTTTTTTCTATTTCTGTGAAAAATGTCATTAGAATTCTGATAGGGATTGCATTTAAAGCATATATCCCTGGAAACTCAACACCGCAAAAACCAAAAAATCCAGGCAAGAAATGGACGAAGACATGGATGACATTTCTCTAAAGAAGACATACAAATGGCAGTAGACACATGAAAAGATTCTCATCACTCATCATCAGTGAAATACAAATCAAACCACAGTGAGAGACCACCTCACACCAGTCAGAATGGCTAAAATTAGTAACACAGGAAACAATAGTTGTTGGGGAGGATATGGAGACAGGGGGACCCTCTTGTACTGTTGGTGGGAATGCAGACTGGTGCAGCCACTCTGGAAAACAGTATGGAGGTTCCTCAAAAAGTTGAAAATAGAGCTACCCTATGACCCAGCGATTTCACTACCAAGTATTTATCCAAAGGATACAAAAATGCTGATTTGACAAGGCACTACTCCCCAGTGTTTATAGGAGCAATGTCCACAATAGTCAAAATATGGAAAGAGCCTAGATGTCCATTAACAGACGAATTGATAAAGAAGATGTGATACACACATACACACACACACAGGAATATCACTCAGCCATCAAGAAGAATGAAATCTTGCCATTTGCAATGACGTGGATTGTACTAGAGGATATTCAGCTAAGTGAAATAAGTCAGTCAGAGAAAGACAAAGACCATATGATTTCACTCATGTATGGAATTTAAGAAACAAAACAGATGAAGACAGGGGAAATGAAGGAAAAGTAAAATAAGATAACAACAGAGAGGGAGGCAAACTGTGAGAGACTCTAGACTATAGGGAACAAACTGAGGGTTGCTGGAGGGGAAGTGGGGGGATGGGGTAATTGGGTGATGGGCATTAAGGAGGGCGCTTGATGTAAGGAGCACTGGGTGGTATATGCAACTGATGAACCACTAAATTCTACCCTGAAACTAATAATACACTAAATGCTAACTAAATTGAATTTAAATAATAATAATTAAAAAAAACTAAAAAGAAAAGAAAAAAAGTCTATATCCTGGGGAGCCTGGGTGGCTCAGTTGGTTGATCATCTGATTCTTGACTTCAGCTCAGGTCATGATCTTCCAGTTGGGAGTTTCATGATATTGAGCCTGCATCGGGCTCCAGGCTGGCTGTGGCGTCTGCTTAAGATTCTCTTGTTCCCGCTTCCTTAACCATCCCCCTCCCCCAAAAAAGTGGGTTGAGGAAAAAAAAAAAAAAGTGGGTTGAGCCGCTGCCTTTGGCTCAGGTCATGATCTTAGGGTCCTGGGATTGAGTCCCACATCAGGCTCTCTGCTCAGCAGGGAGCCTGCTTCCCTCTCTCTCTGCCTACTTGTGATCTCTGTCTGTCAAGTAAATAAATAAAATCTTAAAAAAAAAATAAAGTATATATATCCCTTTGGAAAGTATGGACATTTGAACAGTATTAATTCTTCTAACCCATGAACTCAGAATACTTTCCACTTATACATTCTCAATTTCTTTCATCAATGTTTTATAGTTTTTAGTGTACAGATCTTCTCAGGGGATCGATGTTCTTATGGTGAACTATCCTTGCATCGTAGTGATAAATCCCCTTGGTGATGATTTACGATCCTTTTAATGTGCTGTTGGATTCTGTTTGCTGGTATTTTCTTGAAGATTTTTGCATCTGTGTTTATCAGGGAAACGACCTGACGTTGGGAATTTTCTCGCACTTGTTCCGTGCTGACCCAGGAAGAACTATGGTGAGTAATGCAACCAGCACAAATCTTTGCCTTTAGTCTCAGCAGCCTCCAACCTGGCGCCCACTCCTGTCAGTGCTTAGATTGAGGCAAGACAGAAATTGGTTCCTTGGGCAGCCCCCAGAAAAGTCTGTGTGTTACACTTAGGTTTTAGTTTTCTCCTTCCCTCCCTATGGAGAAGCTGGGAGCTGGGAGTTTTGTCACAACTGAGCCACGCAGAGCTAAGGGAGGGACTGTGCTGAATGAGGGCCACAAATATCCCGTTAGCTTCAATGTACCTGGATGCATGTTCACATGGGGTGCTGGAACCTCTTGTTTCCTAGATTTCTCACAAAGGGAGTTGATCTGTGTATCATTAAGTGGGTGTTTTCATGTGAGGATGGAGAGTCTAAGGCTTCCTTTTCTGCCCTCAGTGACATCATCCCTCTGTTTTGTGCACTTTTAGTGGAAGTCACGTTGCTTGCGTGATGTTTTCACTGGGCAGAAAAGTGTTCTAAGTAAAATGAAAGCTTAGGAACAGGGACAGGCATAGGGATAAGAAAAAGAGAATAATAGATTCAGACAGGACAGTAAAAATCATGGATGACCCTTTCCCCACAAGATGTCATGCAGTGACATCTCATGTCATAATTTTATTCATAATAATGTTTTTAAAAGCTTTAATTTAAATACAGGATCAACAAATATTCATGTAAATCGCATAATGATTTTCAATACTGACTTTTAAAAAACCCTCATTAGTGACAAACTATCAATTTGCAATCATATTTCACATTCATCTTGTCCATATGCTACAATGAGCATAGCTTCCATTTGTGTTCAATAAAGGTTTGATAAATGAGTGAAAAATTCCATTATTTTTTGGAAGACACTATAAGAAAGGAGACTCTTTCCACTCTCATTTTTTCTGACGAACTCCAAAAAAGACCAGTTATTCCACTGGCAAATTGGAAGTAAAACTAAGTGCCCACTGATTGAGACTTGCTTAATTTTGGACATAAAGCAGCACCATATTTGATATTAAAACTGTCTTTAATAGATATGTTTATAACACAAGACCTCGCCAAAAAATAGCTTTTCTATATATGTTATCAATAAGCCATTAGAAATTTTAATAGGAAAAAAAATCACAGTCTCAGTTGTAACACAAAGTATCATGATCCAAGAGATATAATCATAAAATATCTCAACAGTCCTTAGGACAATAATGCCAGGGCCAGCCACCTGGGTATGAATCTTGGCTCTAGTGCTTACCGGCTGTGTGACCCTCGGCAACTTTTCAAAAACCCTTCCCTTTCCTCATGTGTTAGAATTGCAGACAATAGTACTAACCACTGCGGAGTTGCTGAGTGGATTAAATGAACAGATATGTGTAAAGCTGGTGGAAAAGTGCCTGGCAAAAAGTAAGTGCTATCTTTGGGTAAGTTTATAATTTATTATTGCTATTATTCCATGAAGAATTACAAAATGGTAACGAGGGACATAATTCACAGTAGATGGAAATAGAAATAAACACCATGCTCCAGGACAGATAAAGTCAAATTCAAATTAACTAAGATAATAAGGCAGAAAGAGAACAGGGCGCCTGGGCCGCTCAGTTAGTTCAGCCTCCCGACTCCTGATTTCAGCTCAGGTCCTGATCTCAGGGTCAGAAGATCTAGCCCCGTGTGGGACTCCACCCTGTGGGTGGAGCCTGCTTGGGAGTCTCTCTTTCTCTCCTTCTGCCCCTTCCACCTGCTTGCTCTCTCTCTCTCTCACAAAAAAAAAAAAAAAAAGAAAGAAAGAAAAGAAAGAAGAACAGAAGGAAATGAATAATGTGTACCTGAATGGAATGATTCAATGAATCGAAGACTGAAAAAATTACACTAAATTTAATGTAGTTCCAATCAGAATTCCAATTCGGTGTTACAGAAATTGATATGTTGATTACTTAGTTAATTTGAAAGAGGATTTTGGGAAAAAAAATTGAAAAAAATCCCCTGTGGTAATAATAATGCCCTGACAGGTATTAAAATATACTGTAAAACTATTTCAATTAAAAACATGTGGTATTGGCACAAGACTAGGTAAGCATTAATAGAACAGAAGAGAGAGCAAAGAAGTACACTCATCATCTATGGGAGTTTGATATGTGATATGACGGCATTTTAAATAATTAAGGAAAATATAGACTATTTAATAACTGGTATTAGGTGTGGCTCTTTATATGGGGGAAGTAAAACAGATTTCTCTCTCACACCAAAAAACCTCACATTTTATCATACAGAAACATAACTTTCAGATGGGTTCCAGGGTTACACGTTTAAAATTTACCAAAAGTAGAGGAGTATTGATCTATATTATTCAGCGTAAAGGAAAAACCCACTTCTTCCCACTGTGTTTCTCTCCTGTGTGTCTCCTTTACTACTCCCAGAGAACGCTTCACCACTACTACTACTACTACTACTACTACTACTTCTTCTTCTTCTTCTTCTTCTTCTTCTTCTTCTTCTTCTTCTTCTTCTTCTTTTTTAAGATTTTGTTTATTTGACAGAGAGAGACACAGTGAGAGAGGGAACACAAGCAGGGGGAGTCAGAGAGGGAGAAGCAGGCTTCCCACTGAGCAGGGAGCCCGATGCCGGGCTCGATTCCAGGACGCTGGGATCATGACCTGAACCAAGGGCAGATGCTTCATGACTGAGCCACCCAGGCACCCCAAGAACACTTCACTTCTGACACTGATGGTCACCAAATGTGTTCGGGTTTTTCCCCACATCAGGCAATTCTCAATACCACCAGCTGGGGGTCCTGTAATTTAACTCTATTCTGGCAGTACCTGAGGATAGCGTCAGATTTCTCAGGCGAGGGCTTGTGCCCACAAGGCTGACCCGCCCCCCAAACCCCTATCCCCACTGCGGAGCTGGGGCTTCTGACCAATTTGCTATAGATCGGAGACTCCAATTCCACACACCCTCCCGCTCGGCTCCTTGCATTCAATTAATTTGTTAGAATCCCTCACAGAACTCATGGAAACACAGTTACCAGTTTACTAAAGAATTTGATAAAGAATATGAATGAACGGTCCTATGAACAGATTACGAAAGGTCTGGGAGGGTCCCCAGTACAGAAGCTTCTGTCCCTGGGGAGTTGGGATGCATCACCTTTCCAGTGTGGATTTATCAACTTAGTGGCTCTCTGAACCCCATCTTACTGGGATTTTATAGAGGCATCCCCCTAAATGACCAATCATTAACTCAGTTGCCAGCCCTTCCCCCTTTCTGGAGGATGGGGGGGGGCGGATCTGAAAATCTCTAGCTTCTATCATGACTTGGTCTTGCTGGTGACCAGTCCCCATCCAGGAGTCCACCCCCACTGCCACCTCATTAGAACAAAAGATGCTCCCATAATTCTTATCACTTAAGAATTCACAGGGTTTTTAGGAGCCCTGTGTCAGGGATGGGGTCAAAGTAAATATTAGAACAATAGATACTCCTAGTTCTCTTATCACTTAGGAATTTACAAGGGTTTTAAGAGCTCTGTGCCTGCGGGAAGCAGGGGCAGAGGCCAATGTATAAATTTTCTGTTATCTCACAACAGAACACAAAATGCAGAAGCCTTTAAAAATAATACTGTCTTTTTAAAAACATTAAAATGTAAAGCTTTTATAATTAAAAAACACATTAAATTAAAAAACAGGTAAAAGAATTGGAAAAATTGTTTCACATGAGATTCAAATGATTAATATCTATAGTGTTAGATCATAAAAATAAATTTAAAGAAAAAACCAAACATAAACACGATGCATGAAAAGATACCCAACCTCACTACTAATCAGAGAAATGCAAAATTGAAAAAAAATTATTTGTTTATTTATTTTTTGCCTCTCAGATTACATGAAATTCAGAAGTCGTAACACTCTACTTAGCTGGTAATGCCCAAATGCACCACTGAGAGAAATGCAATTTGAAATAAAATTGTACTTTTAAGAAGTTGTAAGAAATGGTTGGGTTGTAGTAAAGGATGTCAGGGAGGTTGTAAAGACACTTGTACTCACTGTCGGTGCAAATGCAAATTTCTAAAGCAATTTGGAGAGTAATTTGGGAGTTTCTAAAAAATAATTAATATTGATATTATTTGATCTAGCAATTCCATATCTAAGAAGCTATGTTATAGGCAGGCACATAAATGCAGACAGAAAGTCATACACACACAGAGATACTCATTACATTATGCTAATTGCAAAAAAAAAGGAAAGGAAAAGAGCGAACGTTCCATCTATAAGGAAGTAGTCAAACAAATTACTTCCAGGGTCGAGAATACTATATAGCATTTGAAATGAATATGATAGATCTTTATGCAGTGATCGGGAAAGATATAAGCTATATTATTACATAGAAAGAGGACATTGGAGTAAAAAAAATAACAACACTAATACAATATTTATTTTATGCTAGGAATAATGCAAAGTTTTTCATCAGTATAATCAATATGAGAAATAATCAGCACTATGGAACACACACAGACATTTCTTACAAACATTCTTTGAGGTAAGGACCATTATTATACATCTGTGAAATGTGAGGTACCCGAAGCACAGAGGGCCAAGTGACTCGTGGAAGGTTAAAGATTTTGCATGCAGGACGTCTGACTCCTGAGTTTTAGGTGTATATGAGATGACACTTCCCTAAAAACGAGATAAAACTGCATGATGTTGCAAACTTCACAGGGATAGGTGGGCAGGTAGGTAGAGAGATAGACAGATATGCCATGAACACATGCTAGAAGACCCTCAAGGATACATATAGATTATTGACAGAATTTGGTTTTTGAGTAAATGTAGAGAGGGAAAGAATATCTTTTTATTGAATATATTTCTGTATTGTTTGAAGTTTTACAACAAGCATGCGATCATTGAACATTTGTGTAATTTAAAATATTATTTGAATTAAAAATAATCATAGTATACACCCACATACTTCGTTTCGTCTCTATAAGATGTTGGTGGCTATTTGTGAAGAAGGATACACTGAAGATGACAACGATGTCTAGATTTTAAGAACTGTTGAGATCATCTGCTCCAAATTGTTTACTGATCAGGAAATTAAAACATATTCAAATTTTACTCTGTCAGGGCACTGCGGGATGACTGCACAATATAAAATATACTAGACCATAATCATATATACATCTTGATCCACTGTCATGTTTACTGTTCTCATATCTGTGTTATTAAATAGTTCATCTTCCTTTCCACCATTTGTGGTTTTTTTCCTTTCCTGTGAATCATGGCTTTTTTTCTATAAATGGGTGATATTTTAATGGGCGACTAGCTTCTGTGACACAAAAACAGTTTATAACAGTGACAAATCTTGGCAGGCCAAGTTGCCTGGTTTTTAAATAAATTCTTTTATTCAAATGGACTTCTCATCCAGACCTCCAAGAGCAATCTCAGGGGTCTTGAGGCCTGGGACCAGGAACTGACCCGCTTCTAAAAAGAGTGCCTCTTTGTTATGCCCAAAGCAATTCGGAAAAGCAACCTGAGAAGACAGTTGTTTACCAAGCACAAGTTTCCTGTTTCAGAGACCCTTTGAACGGCATCTCATGGTAAAGGGGGCCCCTGCTGGAAAAGAAGGGGATGTTCTGATCAGTTTTCCTGGATAATTACAAAGGTCTGATTTAATGCAGGAAAGATTTTTCCATACAAACATTAGACAACAACCAAAATTCTTTATGATACAATGTGATATGAAATGATTTTATGCAGACAAAAATTTAAGGCTAGCAAAATTCTAAAGCTTGATTGCTCATGGGATAATATTTCAAGCCTCCAATCATTCCATTTTAAAATACCTCAAGTTTACAATGATGAATCTAAAAAGCACTAACAAACCCTACTCATTCAACTCTAGTTCTTGAAATGGCATCTGCCTTTGAGCTATAAAAATAACAGATGATTTTTTGATAGCTTATCAGTTAGCAGACTGCTTAGTTAGGGTAGCACATTTTTATGCTAATGTCAGCAGAGAGGGAGAGGGAAAGAGAAAAGTAAAAACACAGAGCACTATGGTGGGGTAGAGAGAGATTTAAGGACACATTTTGACTAAAAAAAAAAAAAAAAAAAAAAAAAATAGAGATTTTCTTTTCCAGGATTCTTCCTCCATAAGGTAAGGCAAGAACACTGACTTAGAATTGTTCGAACCTAAAATAGACCCTAGGGCTAGGTGGGAGAAGTAATAAAATGTGATTTAATGTTTAAATGCTATAAAATATGCCTTATACTAGGCACAAAATAAATGAGGAACCTTCATGGATAAAGAATTTCATTGAAGTGCCAGCGAGCTAAAAGATGTATTTTTTGAAATGTCAATATGACATTATAGTCTTAGAGTTAGGATTGCAATATTAATTCCAGGAACTCAAGCCTAGTCAATTGAGAAATATTGTTGAGGTCTTAATGTGTTTCTGTCATATTAACCAAAGGAAAATAGAAATTGAATTAATATAGGATTTTTATATTTTTTTTCTGATCATGATAAATTTGTTTATTTAAATATGGACCACATTTACAGATCAACATGGAAAACTTCAACATTTCAGTTGGTCAGTGGGAACATGGGGCAAAGAATATAAAGACATCAGCAAAAAAGGAAATAAATATCATTCTCTCTTGTGTGTGTGTCTTTTTTTAACGATATATTTTTATTTAAATTCAATTAGCCAACATATAGTGGTGCCTCATTAGTTTTTGATGCAGTGTTCAGTGATTCATTAGTTGCCTATAACACCCAGCACTCTAAACAGTTGAAAATAAATCATAGAACCAAGGAATTTTAGGAGACACCTAGAATTATGTTGCAACAACTTCATATCCAGAGCCTCCATCCCATCTTCAATACCATAATCATAATGTAACACGTTATTAACAAAATATTTACTAGACTTATTGTAGTGATCATTTCACGATGCAGATGACCTTAGAACAACACTGATTTGAACCATGCATGTTCACTTATCCAAAGATTTTTTTTTTGACAAGTACAGCATACTATTATCAGTTATTTTCTCTTCCTTCTGTTTTTTTTTTTAATTTAAAGTAATTCTTGGGACGCCTGGGTGGCTCAGTGGGTTAAGCCGCTGCCTTCGGCTCAGGTCATGATCTCAGGGTCCTGGGATCGAGTCCCGCATTGGCCTCTCTGCTCAGCAGGGAGCCTGCTTCCCTCTCTCTCTCTCTGCCTGCCTCTCCATCTACTTGTGATTTCTCTCTGTTAAATAAATAAATAAAATCTTAAAAAAAAATAAAGTAATTCTTATGTTATTTTAAGGATACAGTATAAAATATTTAAGACATACAAAATATATATTAATTGTTTGACTACTTAAGTTATTGGTAAGGATTCTGGTTAATAGTAGGTTACTAGTAGTTCATTTTATCGGAGGGGATAGCTTCCTGGCCTTTGGCTAAGATCAAGTGTAGTTCAGTTTATGGGGAGCTGAATGTTATACACAGATTTTTGTCAATGCCCCTAACCCTGCACTGTTCAAGATTCCAGGGTCAACTGTGTATTTGTTGTACACCTGAAACTAATATGTTATATTCCAATTTTAGCCCAATTTAAAAAATAATATATATCAAATTTAATACTTATTAAGATTTTTTTATGTTCCAGACATTCTACTCAATACTAATCAACTGGGGGATCAAAGTATTTTAATGAGAATGGTGAATTTAAATTAAATATCGACGGAAGGGTAAAGTTCACCAGATAGATAAAGAGGTGAATGGCATTTAGGAAAGGGTAATAGCAAACATAAAAACTAAGGGAAAAAAAAATGTTGTACCTTCAAAGAATTTCAAGTAGTCTAGCAGGAGGAGAAGACAGACTGTCCCAGGGGGTTGGGAAAGTTAACCTGGGTTGACCAATGGAAAACTGTGTTCCATGCCAATGAATGAGCCAAGATCAAACCAAATGAATATAGATCTTATCTATGTTCAGAAGAGATCATTTTGACAGTTTTGAAGGATAGGTTAAAATGATGATAATGGTTAGGTGATATTTCATGCAGCAAGAAATATAGGTATAGGGCTACTTCTCTCTGATAATAGTCCAAATAAAATGTAATTAAGAACTAAACATAACCAATGGACAGACAGAAGGCAACTGATCTGAGACATATTTAGTAGCTAATCTCTTCAAGTTTCAGGAAGAAAAGAGCCCAGGATTCCTCCTGAACTTTTGGAGCGAGTGATTGAACAGTTGTTTATCTTTATGCATGAAGATGACAAGAAAGCTTTTAGAAGAAAATACCAGGTTTGAAGGGCTCCCGTTTGACCAGGTAATGGCTAGTAAGATGTTGGGAATGTGTCTTGAGTGGTCTGGGCCAGAGAGATCTTGGAGAGTTACCTTTTTCAGTATGAATTCCATGCAGGAATTAAACCCTTTTTTTTTAAGGTTTTATTTATTTATTTGACACACAGAGAGACAGCACAAGCAGGGGGAGCAGCAGGGAGAGGGAGAGGGAGAAGCAGGCTCTGCACAGAGCAGGGAGCCCAATGTGGGGCTCAATCCCAGGACCCTGGGATCATGACCTGAGCTGAAGGCAGAAACTTAACCAACTGAGCCATCCAGGCACCCCTGAAGGAATTTAATCTTAAAGCAAATGATTTCAATTACCACTTTCTCAATTCTCCCAAGGATGGTACATAGCTGGCATTATTCCAAATGCACAGGAGAAAAGTTAAGTCAGTACATAGAATGGACAACTAGGGCATTAAAGTTTCCTTCCCTTTGTGCACCCTTATTGAGATGTTAACCTAGGAAAAAGTTAACCTAGGGAATAAGTTAACCTAGGGAAAAGAAGAATCAAGAGCTGTGGCCACCTATATTTCAATGTCAAGGAAATAAAAGAACCTAAGAGCAACCAAAAAAAAAAAGACTCAAGATATTTGAAATGTTGATTTCAGAAATGAATTTATAGAAATCAGAGAAAGTTTCAAGAAAAATCAAGGTCAGTTATGACAAAAATCTCAGATTTTTGAATAAGAATAATAATAAGATGGTGTTATAACAATAACATTTATTGAGTATGCACTGACAACCAGATATAACATATTTAAGAACTGAATGTTTGCTTATTAGCTTCAGGAATTAGAAAGTCATTAATGGCATTACAAAGAACAGTTGACTGAATCATTAATTTAAAACATAGATGTGAAAAATTGGAAGTGAAAAAGAAAATATATAAAGACAGATTTTGGTTTAAATATAGGAAAAAATTTTTCTTCAATAGCAAATTATTTTGGTGGGGTTTATGTCAAGTCCGAAATCTCTTACCACTGAAAAACAGTGCGCCCTTAAGTAATCTGATGTTTTCATTTTCGGGAGAGTTCTGACATTAAAGTTGATGTTACTTATAGAGAGACAAATTCTGTTCTCATGTAACCCCCACTCACCTTGTCACACGCCTACCCCTGAGCATCATGGGAACATGAGCAGAGACTTTCATAAAGGCTTCTTTTAAATATTTCATGACCACCTTTTGTTTGCTTTGAGTCACACTGCTTTTTCAAGTTGAACTTCCCCAGACGTCTTGGCCAGTCATTTGGCCTATACCATGGTCCCCCTCGCTCAGTGCTCTCCTTACACATCCATGCCCCTGCTCCTTCTTTATTTAACAAGTGTCCTTTTGAGGTTTGCACATGGTAGAAGCAAAATCAAGGTATAGAAGAAAAGGACAGAAAATCACTTACTACAAGTGAGTGATATTTACTTTTTTTTGAGCTTATGAAAAAAGAAAATGATGGGGTAACTATAAGTCAGGAAAACAAAACTTTAATTCTTAAGAACTATCACTAAATTGACCTTTCTGGATAACAACTGCAATGTTTATCATATGTCAAGTCTCATGATAAGCCCTTATCTGATTTACCTCATCTAATTATTGAAATAATTCCACAGTGTACAGATTTTCCAACAAATGGAAAGACTGAGGCAGCAAGAAAATAGACACCTTGCCCCAGTCTACACAATAGTATGTGACAGGCCAGGAATTTGAATCTGGATCCATCAAACTCCATCCAATGTCTTCTTCAAAACACATATGAGGAAAATGAGGTCCTGAATGTGACTTATTTGGAGTCACCAGCTAACCAGCAGGAGAATCCGGCTGGTACCCAGGCTCTCCAATGAACAGCCCAGTACTCTGTTATACCTACTGACAGGGGTTCCCATGAGGACACAAGGCAGCTATGACTAAGAGATCAGGGTTCTTTGAGATTGCTCAACTCATGTTTAGGAGTGGATAAGTTTAACAGTATTTATGAGAATAATAAAAAATTAAAATACATCTGAATATCTGTTGGCATATTATCAGATCTCTGGGGCAGACACCCCTCTAAACGAAAGCCTCCGCTGAGGACCAGAAGTCCTAGGTCACGTTGAGCTCCTCTTCCCTGTAATAAAACAGTCTGCATGTACAAAGCTGGATGAAAATGGAAGCCATGTTCCCATCCTCACATAATCTGTTGGTTTTCATTTTCTGGACACCTTCTACCATGGTTTGAATTATGTAAGTGTATGGATTCATACGGTAGATTGTCATAGATTCCCATGTACATGAATGGACGTTATGGCCTCTCTCTCCCTAAGAAGCACATTGGAAGCCATCTTGAGGAGGACTCCTGTACCCCAGACAACGCTCAACGGGCAGAGAAAATGGGGATGGAGCCGAATCTAAGCTAAAAGTAGAGAAGGAAAAAGATCCTAAAAACTGACCATTTCAGATCTGACAGGACTACTAATTAATTTTAATGCAGATTTTTAAACAGATACCAAAAGTATTAATGTCAATGATGTTTACATTGGAGAAATGAAAGCTATGCTTTTACCTCAATAGTTTGCTTTTCTTTAAACATGTAATAAATAACCAATGAGATGACAAGAGAAATACAACTTTGCTTCTTGATTTGGACTAAAACCTCCTCCATGAAATTATGAAATTTAAATTTTGCCTAACTGCAGGGGTTAATCAGAAACTCTTCTAAATGCATAGGTTTTAAAGATGGGCCATTTGGACATATGAATCTAATTTTTAAAATTTTGTAACAAGATTTGTGGATTTGTTGTAAACCAGTTGAGGAATTCAAGTACACCGAGCCTCATGCATTTTCTAGTCAGAGCACGTCACATGCAATCACATGCATTCAACATATTCCAGAACGAGTCTAAATGTGCTTGCTTTCTGTGAAAAAAACATATATTTTAAATGAATAATTTTACTGGCACAGGAGGAATAACCTAGTCATCACGTCTAACATTATGTCCAGCCGGATTTCTGAATTTCACTTTGAAATATATCTGGGCGTTGGAGGTAAACATACATGAAGAAAATAATTCAGCACGAAAAGGTAGACGAATATTATGCCCACACGCCTAAGGCCTTTGAAAACAATCATGCCACTTACATATTGATAACTGTAAGATAATATACTTTTACTTTGAATGGGTGTATAGTTTAAGCTTTGTATTTGCAAATCAGGGGACAAAAAAGGGGACGTTGGCATAATATTACCTACCATAATAAATCTGTGACTCCCTTAGTTTGAATAGGTCATCAAGCATACACCAATTTTTGGATGTGTGGTAAACAAATATTTCATGCATAGCTGATAGGTACCTTTAAATTTGGGGGGCTTTCTTCCATGATCTTATCGGGAGCAGCCACTGTATGAAAAAAAGTAACCAGATATACAGTGAAGTGAATGTGGTTCTTAAGTGGAGTGTGTTACTCCTTCCCACTCTACTGAATGAACTGTTAAAAGACCAAGAAGGCTGTCATAGAGATATCACAGGAAATAAAGAACTCCAAGCCAAGGGTGTGTCCAATGGGGTTGGCATGGAATGACAGACCGCCCTCCCCACATGGAAAATCTCGTCACCCATCTGAGATATCACATAACGGTGGCAGCGCTCCAGAGACAGAATGAGCTCCACCTGTTTGCAATGTGTTTAGCTATTAATATTTATGTAGTAATTCAAGGGAGTAAAAAATGACAAAATGAACCAAGTTGTATCACTGTTGGTGCTTTCAACCAAGATTGCTGAAAAAAAAAAAAAAAAAAGTAACAGCATGAATCTGTCCCTCGCTGTGGGAAGAAATTGTGTGACATCCTTAGGATGCCAAGGATTGTTGAAGAGAAGGCAGTAGCCATGTCCTTGGCATGTCCAGAACATTTACTCTACCATTGACTTAATAAGACAATTTTACTATTCGTAGTTGTGCTTCTGACTCATGTTAAAGCCATGTAAATCAGAAAAATATGTTTTCAGAGCTTGCTAATATTAGTGAGCCATTTTATTAAACTTAGAAAAGGCAAGAATGGCACACATTTCTCATGGCTCATCTGAAACAAAAGAAATCAGGAAGATGGTCATCCTTACCAATGTCCTTAAGGATATTTGTCTAAGGTCATGGCCATTCTCCACAACAGCCGCCTCAAAAGGTGAGTAATATTCCATGAAGACATTTTCTTGATATTTATGGCCTTGTGATCTAGTTTAGTTAAACTTATTTGCTGATTTGGACTCTACTACATCTTAAGGAAATGAACTTCTTCAATGTAGTGGTAAAATGATGCATTCTCCTATTTATCCTGAAACGGCCTCTTTCAGGAATTGATCTTGTGGTGCATGGCATAATGGCAAACTCAAAATTGGACACAAGGGCATCCAACCTCCAATTCTATTTCTGGGTAGTCAGGTTGTTATGAGAAAATAATCATGAGCATTGGGGTCAGACTCATCTGAATTCTAATCACAGATCCACTCCAAGTTAGCTATATGACTTCATAAATGTATTGAACCCTTGAGCCATGATTTATTATTTGTTAAAAGGTTGATGATAATATTATCATACAGAGTTGTGAGAATTGGGTATTATAGCATATGTCAAGTGCCCAAAACACTTCAGGGTTTCCCTGCGACCATGTTCTGGGGTAGGAATGATACACTGCAGGACCATAAAACACCTAGAATTTATTTTATTTATTCCTAGTGTAGAACTTCCTCCAAGAGATCTAATAATTGTGAGCTAGAACCTAGAACAGTGCCTGGAATACAGAAGATATTTATCTTGGTCGGTTTTTGTTTGTTCTGAGTAAAAGAACCATTCCCAGCATTTAGTGTGGGGTTCAAAGAAAAACCCTACATTGGAAGTTTTAACCCACCCTAATCAAACTGTGAGGAAATGCTTTAAGACAGGGTCCTCCACAGAGAGAGCACAGAGAAAACTCCTTTGGATTTAATCTCTGTAGGAGGTGCAAAATGGCATTGGCTTTTCTTTCACATTTCTTATGATCCACTTCACTACAAGTAAGCACTAAATTACTCCAAGCATCTTTGTGATAACTTATTCCCAAGGACCCTTCCAACACCTACATGGTGTGTCACAGCACAGTGACACAGGGTGCTAGCATCATCTTTAGAGGAAGGTTGAATGGTTGCTTCCATTGGAGTTTAAGACTTAAATCTTAGAACAATTGTGACATGGAAGGCTATTTTATCTTTTTTGTCGGCACTAAAGATGTTAAGGACTGTGAGTAAGTACTGTAGTAAGTTGCAAACTGGCCCTCCAAGGATATCAGTTCCTAATCCCTAGAACATTTAAACGTTATGTTATATGGCAAAGTCTTTGGTGGTGTGATTAAATTAAGAGTCTTAAGATGGGAAGGTTATCCTGGATAATGAGGGTGGGCCCTAAAGGCTCTTTAAGTGGTCTTATAAGAGAAAGTGTCCTTATAAGTGTCCTATAAGTGTCCTTATAAGAGAAAGACTAACAGGGAAGATGGCAAAGTGAAGACAGAAATGGAGAGTGGAGTGAGCAATCACTCCATTGGAATGCCAGCAGACTCCAGAAGCTCAAAGAAGCAAGGAGTAAATTCTCCGCTAGAGCTTCAGGAGGGAGGTCATCCCTGCGACCACCTTCATTTTGGGCTGATCTTGGAGGTCTGGCCTCCAGAACTGTGACAGAATAAATTTCTGTTGTTTTACGCCACAAAGTCTGTGGTAATTTGGTACAGCAGTCACACAAGTACTAATATATCCCCTGGATTCTGTTTCCTAACACTTTACTGAGCAGCTACTATCTGCCAGTCTCCATGTTGGAACGGAGAAAGAGTTTATGGGCATACAATGGTGAATGTGGCTTTAACCAGTACTGCAGAAATGCGTGAGGCTCATGACCACTCTTTAGCTACTGAAAGTAAAGACTTAACACCTACGCTTCTGCTGCCAACATGCCAAGCATTACATGGTCTTTCCTGATGCCTCCAGCCAGTCCTGGTTATTAGTTCATCCCTTCTCCGGTTGTCATGTTGTAGAACCCTTCAGTGCTTGGACCCACTACGGCTTGGACCCCACTTGTCTCTCCCCCTTCATTGCTTGTCATTCTCTCTCTTCCATTATACCCACTTGAGTCTGCCAGGACTTTCAGTTCCTCCAGTCTGTGTATCTCGTCACTGAGCCTGAACATTTATCAGTTCCTCTTCTAGAAACAATCTTTTCTTTTCTTTCATTCCTGACTTCTAGGCTAGATTAGATCTCTATACTCTGTGCTGCCATAAACACCCTATCTATCCTCTAGGATTATCTTTATTATTATTTATTGTAATACCTGGACTAATAGATCTTCCCCAGTAGACCACAGGCTCTGTGAAGACAGGGTGTGCCATCTTATTACTGGACCCTTAACACCCAGTTATGATGTGTGCCTGGCTTTGCAAAACAGGTGTTCCAGAAATATATGTTCCTTAATGGATGATGGAATGAGTGACTAGAGGAACCATGTTCCTCAGAGTCTGAAGCCCCAGCCCGCATGTTTCTTTTCTTTTCAAAATACAATTCAATTATTTCAAGTCAATATGATTTTATTTTCACCCTGGGCACGTAGGCCTAAGCCTGAAAATATTTAAATGCTGCAATAAAGGCCCTGTTACCCAGATTTAAATTCCCTCACTCCATCAGTTCTATTTATAAGACTGGGTGTGAGATCTATGGCAAGTATATAGATAAGCTTTGCAGACATGGCCCCACCTACCCATGAAGGAAGTCATTCATGGTTTCACATGAGATGAGATCTGGAAAAAGATCTATAAAAAACACCCAAGACCTATCTCTGCTTATTTCAGAGAACATTCCTGAGGTGGTGTCACCCTTGTTCTATCTCCACAGGCTCTTTGGAGAGCTACACAGAGCATCTGAGGTTACTTCCATGACACCCCTGTACCCTGCATCTCATACATTGGCCCATTATTAGAGTTGATGCCAACTTGACAGTGATCAAAACTTGCTCTCATCAAATGCCAAGTCTTTGGGCCTTCTGGAATTAGTTAGTGACCATAGCTCATTTCTAGTGGAAAAGGCTGTACGCAACAGCCAGCTGTCTTATCAGGAAGGGAAATGATTTGCTTTTTCAAATTGGCTTTAAAAAGTGTATATGCTGCCAGACGGCCTCTGGGCATGTGTATGAAACATCGAAAACAGACACAATACACACGAAAAAGAGATGAATTCCCAAAGCAGGCTCCTCATGAAGTAGCCAAGTAGGCTTTACTGATGCAACGAAATAAGCCTTAGAAACATCACTCTTTTCTTCTATAAATGACTTTTCTCTGTGAAAGTGGAAATATATGGGGGTGGGCGGGTACACACTAGAATCATTTTATGAATTAAGTTAAAAAAAATCAGTGCCACACCTAAACTGCTTTACTATCTACACTGCTGTACTATTTTTAAGTCTGTTTTCTGTTTCAGAAAAATATTATATCTCAGAAACACTATCATTTGTTTGTAAGGATCCACAAAGATGTTGCAAGCTTTCTCCAAATTCAGAGGTGCTTATTGACATTTAATTGTGGTACCTCTTTTTTAAAAAGTCCTTAACTTGCTGGTTTCTTTAATCAAATGATGCTTATTTACCTTCTTACTCATAGGGGAATCTAGAATTCATATTTAATGTTCTGATTAATGATCATCAACAATGCTTTTAAGATTTTTTTTTTTTAACCTGTGTATAATCAAGCCATCTAGTTACCAGTAACTGCAAATGTCACAGATTTCAATGGTCTCTTTGGGATTTTTTTATCTGTTTGCTTTTATAAAGAAGGTGATTTTATTTTTACATTAAGGAAGCATTAACATCATTAAATGGGCTCCCACTTTATGATAACTGCAAATGTCACATTGATCCAGAAAGATAAGAAAATGTGCTCATCTTTGGAACAAATATCCAAGGCAGGAGCAGGCAACCCACACTATTTGCATTAAAAAACAAATTGTATAAATGCAAAAGATTGATGTACCATCTGCTCATGTCCTTTACTTTTCTGGCTCTTCTGTGTTGAGATATTTTTATGGAATAGTTACGTTTATTATTTTGAAAATGAGCCACAGGTTAAAGAAGTTTACGATGGGTAATATAACTCAAAGCTACTGGTTTACTGTATGCCAGGTATTAAAGCTTGTCTCATGTTACATTCCCTGCTATTCAATGCATCACTGTATCGCTTATATAGTTTGATGTTCAGGCCAGGATAAAATGTATATAAAGCTATAAAGGATATTTAGGATCAAAACCAAAATATCTCATTGAGATGACTCTTGGCAAGGAGAAGAAAAAAAAAAAAAAACAACCTTTAGAAATTAATGACTTTTAAAACCACTGGAGTAGGCATCAACTTGTTCTGTCACTCCTAAATTAAAAAAAAAAAAAAAGGATCAAACAGAGTAAATAAGTACCTCTTTGGGGGAAGTACATGGGAGTACTAGTCTTCTACTCAGGCACTACTTTCTTCTTTCAGTTTGTCATCTAAAAATCTCCTGGCCAATCTAATAAGAAATCTCATTTCCCTTTGCCCTTCCTTCCTTCCTAACACCAACAGTATTTACTTCTTTTTTGAAATTGAAAATGAACTTGCCGTCAGAGTTATCCTGTATAAAGTTTAACTGTTCCATGGTGAGAATGGTACATTTTTTGTTAACTGGACCACCAGGCCAAAAAAAAAAAAAAAAAAAAAAAAAAAAGGAAAGAAAAGAGAAAAAGAAAGCAATTGAGTAGAGTGAAGTTTGCTATAGTAATCGCCCTCTGGTGGCAACTGACTTAGACACCAGAGGCCAAATTTTTTCTACAGTAGCCTTCCAAATCACACAAGCTCCTTTTTTGCTGTGAAAACTCTATATTGTGTGATGTACATGGTTCAGTAACCATTTTCTGTACAAACATCATATTTGTGCATATGACTATGAAGGATTTACTAAGGTTGATACCCTCTCAGAATCTAACTTTATGCTTTTGTCATTCTTGGTTTCTGATTAGAAAAAGAATGACCAAAAAAAAAAAAAAAAAAAGGAGATTTTCTGATTTCCTGGTTTTGAACAATAAAGTCAAAAGCCTCAAAGAATTTTGTAACATGTACTTTCCTCATATTCCAAAAGACACTACTAACTGATTTCCTATAACCCCCAAACAAAAGGAGGTTGCTAGATTTGAAAAAAGATAAATGACGGAAATCATGCAGGTTTTGAGTTTCTTCTTGTCTCAATGAACCTGTGAAAGATCCAAATTGCAGTAACTTACCACACCATCGGTAGTAAACCTTGCTTATGAAATTTAATTTTAGTATATGTCATTTTATTACCTTTTTTCAAAAAAATATCACCTTTTGATATTTTTTTTTTCTTTTTGCAAATCAAACAATGGAGAAAAAAACAGAATAATATCTGCTGAGAAACTCAGTCGTATCATTTAGCATGGCTGGGCTTGGGAGGACCATGTATCCATGGAGGTCCTTTTGGATTCAGCCAGAGTCTGAAGAATCAAAGAAAGTTCCTAAGCGAGGGAAGAAAGATCAAAGGCAGCAACTAAAAAGAGTCAAGAAAATACACAGAATGCAAGAAGAGAAAAGAGCGTGAACACAGAAAAAGGCACAGCAGAAGACTTTAAAATACCTGAAACAGCAAAAGCTTTCTTGACAATTAACTTGGAAAATAATTATGAGAGCTTCACAGAGTCCAATATACATTAATAAGAAGGAAAACCAAACACCTGATTTCTTTAAAGGTTAAAATTAAATCATTCTCTTAATTTTCATTTTCCTCAACTGCAGCTTTTTCTTAGAATTGTTCTCATTTAACCCTAGACAATAAATTGGTCTGCCCAATGACTTCCAGACTACAAGGATAAAACTGGAGATCAGATTGGAAACGTGATATAGAAAACATTAGTAAAATAGAGTCTTCGCTCATTACAGAACATAAGTGACCTTCATATTGTATATAGAAGAATAAAATGCTGTAATATAATCTGCCACAGCATTTTGTAAACATCTGAGAAAATTCCTATAAGTCCATATTTATTCATGAAAAAAAGAGAATCCATTCTTAGAAGCAATGTTTAAAACAATTTTGTAATTGCTAATACTGGAAACATGCAGAAAATATATAGACTCATATATACATATTTTCCCATTTTGAAAATCTAAAAGAATATTTTTATTTGAAACCATAAATTGATCAATGAAAAAGGCTGGAAGTGACTATTTTGACTCATTCTCTTTTCTATTTGCAAAATTCCAAAACCAAAACTCACATTCCTTTTTCTGACTTAAACTTTGTTTATAAAATAATTCTAAATGCATTCTATCTGGGTACATCTACAGTGTCTAGTTCAGAATTCTTCATATTCACATGAGAAGACACACATAGGACTTCGGTAGCCATTACATAAAAAGGATCCGGACACAGTTTTCTGAATATACAGGAGCACATAAAAGATTTTGCCTAACCATTCTCCAAATCACAGTTGTGCATTTTTATTTTATGTCAAACACACTAAAATCTCAGCTTATTGAACTCGCATTCTGTTCCTCTATTTCTTTCAGAATGTAGTATTTGGCTCTTTTCTCTCATGTTTTATTTAAAAATAATGGTATACAGCTGCAAAATATAGCTGGTATCCTTCCTTAGTTCACTGCTCTGTTCTTGATATGTAGTCTCTTAAAACATGTACATCTCTTTAAAAGCAAGATTAGAGATCTACCTATAAGTTTTAAAAGACATAAAAGAGGATTCCTTCGGTTAATTGTAATTTCTTAATAGCACATTTGACTGTATATTATTTTTTTCATACTATTTTCAAAGAGCGAGTGACTGGGGATTTTTACAAACCACGGTTTTCCCTGATTGGAAGCAACTAATCAGAGTGTAGTCTGAGTTTGCACTGTTGAGTCCTAAGGTTACTTCAATCCACATGACTACCAAAAGTCGAAATAAAATGGAGTTAAATTCTGGTCGAACACCTGTCTTGAGTCCCTTCCCAAAGCAAGGAGAGTGTCTTGAGCTCTTTAGAAAACTCTTCCATTAAAACAATGGTGTACATCTTCTTTTTCAGACAACTAACTGTCCAGTTAAGTAGCTGGATTTTATCAGCATAAAGTTGCAAAGAGGATACAACTTTATAAAGCGAAAGAGGATTTTATCAGCATAAAGTTGCAAAGAGGAATACACTGTGTATTCCAAAAAAAAAAAAAAAAAAAAAAAGTCACCAAGCCTTCCTGTTCTCTGTAATCTTTCTTCAATGTTAGCTTGAGCTTTGCTGAGATAATGCCAGGATCTGGATTCCTTTCTTTCTTTCTTTGAAACTATTTTAATCAAGATATAGATCATGATGACTACTTTAAATATTAAAATCAGAAAAAGTTTTCTGAGTGTAAATCTTACATATTAAAGGTATTTTCAGGTTTTTCCTTTGTTGTTTACGCCATGGAGAACGGTCACGTATTTGTTTTTTCACAACAAGGCGGTATGGGGAAGAAAATCAATTGATAGAACTGAAAGACTACACTAAAATTAAGTAGTAATAAGACTGGCAAGTCTTTTTGAATCTATATACCAGAGTATGGTAAGTTTCACATTTTTCTCACCAGGAAGTTTTAATACATAGGAATTCTGTACAGTATGGTAAGTGACAAATAGCAAGCTATTTACACCCCATCTTGGGGTTACTCACCCCAAATTGGGTTACTTAGCTGGTTACTCACCATCTAAGACCAAGCATTCTGATGTGAAATGCCTTGAAAAAAAAGTAGAGCCACGCACTCTCCAAGACAGAACACTGCAGCTTAGGGCAAGAATGATATCACATCACTAAATGCTAAGCTATTGGCTTCTCGGTAACAGCATAAACCCCTCCTACAGCAAGGGACTGTGTATCAAGTCCTTTCTGTACTGGTCAAAATAACCTTCTTTAACAACTAAGTGAAATAATTCATTTTAACTGGCAGCTGAAACAGGGACTCTAGGAAGAAATTAAGTGTGTGTAGAGATGGTAGGACACAAGTCAGCCTGTTTCAGGTCCAGGGCCAGAAGCAACGCCATGGGATACAAATTTTTTTAGCTGAATTGACTGATCGGTATAGCACCCTGCATAATAGGACAAGTAACAATAGGGCTCAAGCATAAGTTTTCCTTTTCCCAGGGCACCAAGCTACAATGCAAAAATATTTTACAGTATTGTTTCCCTTTCCGTCTTTCCACATTTTTAAGTATAAACAAATTTACACAAAATTAAGCAAAATTAAGCCCTAAGACATGTGTGTTTTTCCGTGCAGTGTGGTAGAAGAAAGAAAACAGATAGGTGGAGAGAAAAGCGTGGAGAGTAAAATAGGAACTTTTCAAGTACACATACAGATCACATTTATAGAAATAAAGAGGCATAATTTTTCTTTCACATGCGTATGATAAATGGGGCCATATTACTGTAAATACTAGCACTATAAAAGCTAATACTTTACAGTATCTATGGTTAATTGTATTTAGAGCATTCACGAAATAAAATAAATTCTTCGAAAGGACAAGATGAATTCTTTGGGGGGAAATAATACTCAGGCTGGCATGAAATTGTTTCCTAAATGCTTTCCAGTGAGATCTAGTTAAAATTTGGTTTCAATTTCTTCCTGAACTTTTGTACTTTAGACTCACACCTTGCAATAACTTTCCTTGAGTTTGCAAAAAAAAAAAAAAAAAAATAGAAATTGTGATTTTTCATCATCAAAAGAACTTTCAGAATGCAGTCTTGTCCTGTCGCTCGGAAGACCTGGTTTTGTGTGTGGCTCTGCCCTCCCCGCACCATTCCCCCTCACGGCTCCTGCATCCCAAACCCAAAGTTGTGCTCCTTTTCATGCATTTCTCCTCTTGTAAGCACAGGGTACCTCCTCCTCCTAGTGATTAAGCACCAAAGTTATGCTCAGAATTATATAGAATATAAAATTAGATATTGTCCCTTCCCAGTGGGCTCACAGTATCTCCAAATTTGCTGTAAAATATGTCTACATATTGTATAACAGATGCACTTCAAGTGCTAAATGTCTGGAGATAAATCTATTATTGACTTCATCCTCTCAACCTTTCCAATTTCCTTTATCATTTGTCAGCTCTCTTTATGTACATGCCCAGGCAGACTGGTGATTGCAGAGCATGTCCTTTATTTTGTAAGGAGCGCCACAGTTCGAGTGCACCGTGACAGATTCGGGTCCTATGCACGGGGGCACAATTACGTTCTTGACCCCGATCCATGGGCAGGTGCCTCCCTACACTGACAGCAATGGTAAATATTCCAGAACATTCTAAAATACCCTTTCCATAGGGTCAGCATGTCTTCTATCTTGCTAAAGATTCAGGATTCGGTCCATTTTTCCATATTTTATAACTTGTCTTGAAAAATAATTCCCTTTTCATCTGGGCTAGAGGGACAGCTATGGAACTGACAGTGAAAATCCTGGAAAAGACACAGGTGACGTTTTTGCTATGTGTTTTAACACATACCTAGAGTGGTCTACATGTGTGTGCGTGTGTGTGTGTGTAAATGCATCTTTACACTGGCCTGTTTATATTCTGCATTCCAATACAGATCCCTATTTGATGCATACAAAACTTATACATTTAAACATAGAGAAGTATCGCTTTCTTGATACTTCAGTGCTACCGCACCTTACTTGCATACTTTAATTACAGAACTATTGCTTTTGTAGACATCTAGGTAGAAATCTTAATTTGTAAGAAAGCAGCTTTGTAATGCTAGAATTTGTATCATTCATTCTACTGACTTAAGAATCTGTGGATCAATGGTTACAGTTTAGTTACAGTTACAGATTCCTAAGACTTTAGGGGCACCTGGGTAGCTCAGTCGGTAAAGCATCTCCTTTGGCTCAGGTCACGATCCCTGGGGCCTGGGATCGAGTCGCGCATTGGATTCCCCGCTTAGCAGGGAGCCTGCTTCTGCCTGCCTCTCCCCCTGCTCATGTTCTCGCTCTCTCTGACAAATAAATGAAATATTTTTTTTTTAAAAGATTCCTTCAGACTTTAGAGTTGAAATGTGAGTTTTCAGCCTACCTCAATACAACTTTTGCCATTTTTAATAAAAGAACAGTTTTACTTCTCATCTTAAAAATAAAGCAAGAAAAAAATGTGAAATTAAAATATCCTCTTTCTCCCTCCCCTTTTTGTTTATTTCTGAGTCTTTTCTTCATTTCAAATGAGTTTTTAAACACATTTGGCAGTCAGTACCCCTAATCATTCAAAGAGTTGTGTGACAAGGGGGAGCTGGCCAGATACCATCAGTTCTTTTAAAATGTATTAGTCTTTAACCACCTGTCTTCTCCCTTAAAATTTAAATAGAAAAAAAGTATATATTTTGATGGAGGAAATCAGCTTAATGATTCTATAATGGCGCTTTGGGATACATACTTTAGCATATCTCATGACTTAAGACTTGTCAACGTGATGGAAATGAGCTCATTTGTTCAAAGTTTGTCTTTTGGTAAAAATCATCCCTTTTACCACAATGAGCCTACACGGGGTAAATGAAATTGATCATCAAGATTGAATGTTTTTTATTGCCGGCTTGGTCTTTATGGCCCAATGTAAAGCTATATTTTGGTTTCCATGCTAGCAGTCTGCTTCTGTCCCCAGGGTAAGGAGAGCACAATCTCACTGTTGTCATGCTGTTGCCAATAATCTCTTCTGTGTTCATTGACTTTCCGCCTCATAAAATATGGTTTGGCCATTAAGACACTAGTACCTGGTGTTCTATTTTATATATCCTCAGTCTGGCTACATTCTGTCATGTCAATGTCAATATATGACTCATCCATTGACCTAATAGCTTGTTGGTGTTGTTGTTTTAAGATTTTATTTATTTATTTTTGTGAGAAAGAGAGGGGGAGAGAGAGAGAGAGGGAGAAAGAGAGAAAGACGGTGCTCAAGTGCATACAGCATGAGTGGGGCTGGGGGCAGGGGGAGGAAGAGGGAAAAGCAGACTCCCCACTGAGCAGAGAGCCCAATGGGGGACTCAATTCCAAGATTCTGGATCATGACCTGAACCAAAGGCAGATGCTCCACTGACTGAGCCACCCAGGCGTCCATGACCTGATAGTTTCAACTGAAAGGAAGTCAGTAGAGTTCTGAGACCAATTCTCTAAAGTCTGGAGACCATGATATTCTGAAAATAATAGGTAGCTTGCACGGACATAGTAAATCTTGCCCAGAGTGATCTGAAGTGATTTCATTTTAAAAGTACAGAGTTTTTCAAGAAACAAAAACATTTTTATGTAATGTTTTCCCAGCATATCATTAGGATTCCAAAATCTCAAAATTGCTCTGGGGAAAAAAAGCTGTGTTTCCTCCCCCAGAGATTCTGACACTTTCACTAGAGGTAGGAGAGAGGGTTCAGATCATGGAGTTGGGGTAGAAATAGCGCCATGCAATGTGACAGAAAAGGAAGAGCCAGTACTCTCTGGCTGTCCTTGCCCAGGTTAGCATTCGCAGGGAGGGGCAAGAGGATGGAAATCAGAGGAGGGAGAAATACCACCACCAGCCTGAGACACAAGGTGCATTTCCGGTTTGAGACATAGAAGGCAGATAAAAGTTGGAAAATACAGAAAAGAAAATCTAATGGTGATACCCCTTAATAAATTAACAGCTATATTTTGAAAAATCATAGCAATTACTCTGTGGCAGTCAGATTTCATTCATTTAATAAAAGTGCAAGCATCAATGAGGTACTGGGTATTAATGAGGAACTAACTGGGTATTACATCCTAGGGATGAAATGGCAAATAGCACGTGATCTCTTACGCAGCTTACAGACTTGTGAATAAGACAGGTATGAATCAAATACAGATAGACCCGCAGGTTAAAATTCAGGTACTATAAAGCAGAAATATATGGTGCTGTGAGGGCAGATCGAAAGCACCTGGCCTTGAACTGAGACTTGAAATACAGGTAGAAGTTACATTATTATTCCATCAACATTAAAAGTGTTGAAATGAAATAATAAAGTGGACATATTAATAACCAAGCTGGCTTTAGGTTTTGCGTATCTGAGATAATTGTTAATTCATAACCTCATATGCTATTCGGATCTTACAATGTAAGGCTCACAGGCAGTAGTATCTATAAACTTCAGTTTTCAGTTGAAAATCTCAGATGTTTCCATTTGCATTTAGCTAAAAATTGGCAAGAAGATTACCATCTCTGATCCAATTTTTTTAATGGAAAACTAATTTTGATTTATGGAGTGGCAAAAATATAAACATTTTAGATAAATCTTTTGCCAATTTCTAGATAAAAAATGGTTTTAACTGTTAACTTTGGCCTTTTGAAGGATTATTTTTAACTGAACATGTCAATGTTTTTACCCTATAATGTTTTTCTATATAAAGTCACACAGTATTACCTTGTTCTGTTTCACAGTACGTAACCCTTTTAGGAGACCTTGGCACTTGTCTCTTCCTTAGCAAGAGTCACTGTCTAATGAAGCCAGAGTCTTCATATCATTACCATCTTTTCAGGCAAGACTGTGAGAGTTATTAGCACATTATGTTAAATATGGAAGCTCTTTTAAAATAAATTTAATATCTTCTGTGATTGCTTTTATGAAAAGAGAGACACCAGTGAAAACCACTCATGATGATCAGTATTAGCGTTAGTGGTTCATTTGTTGATGGTCTGGAGAGATGCAGTTAAAAAGATGATGTTAAAAGGAGGCTTATTGAGGAAAAAAAATTCTGAACAGTGTCTTTATGGAAAATTAATTATAAGCAAGTTAAGAAAACCCAAGCCTTTTGCAGTTTCTGAAAAAAAAAAAACTAATTTGATTATTTCTAAATCCTTGCTTTTTAACTTTATTTCTTTTTCCTTTTCAGAACTTATTTTTATTAAGCAAATAAACATTAATACTGAAAATACTTCCCTATTTTTTGAAAAAATAAATCATCTGGTACCGATAACTTCATCTGACTCTTTCATAGCACTCTGGCCTTTCCCTTTCAAAGCACTTATCACAATTTGTAATTATGCTCCTATTTATTTATGTGTTTTCTTAACTATGGGGAACTATTTAAATAAGTGATATGCTATGACAGCTGACCCTCGTCAGTTTTAGAAGTCAATCTAGTAAGTCTGTTTTAAATGATTTTAGTACTCTGTGCAGAAAAGTGCTAGTACCTTTTGATTATTCTCAAGAATAATCTATTTCAGATTTATTGCTCACATTAAATATGAGAGAGGATTTTTTAAGACCTCTGAAATCCTACTTTTACATTTCACTTTTTCAAAATGTGATATACATATGTACACATACATACATATATACATACAATTATATATAATTTAAGAAATTAGAAATGTCTTAAAATATGTACATGCATTATATGTACATACACATATTTTCATCTGTTATATATAGTTGTTTAAGATTATATATATGTATGCCTGTATGTATATTTAGTCGTACATGTATATATAAATTTTAACAAATTAGAAATCTTAAATATTTCTTGATTTAAAATAGTGTCAAAATCACAAAGTTTGTGGCAACTTTTTACAGCTTCATTGCAATGTAATTTATGTACAATAAAATTCAACAATTTTAATTGTACATTTGTATTTACTTTTTAAGAAATTTTCTATTATTGAAGAATGGTGGCCATACAAAGTAATGCTAGTTTCAGATACACAACATGGTGATTTGATAGATTCTGTGTACATTTTTACACCTTTTGACAAATAATGTATTTGGTTTCTCATGACCACCATGAAAATCCAGATATAGAACCTTCCTATCACCCCTTTTTTGTTTTTTGGTTACTTATGTATTTATTTTTGGGGGGGGGTGTGCCCATTTGCAGTCGACCCCCTCCCTCTGCTTTCCATCACTGTAGTTTTACCTTATATCTAGGGTTTCGATTTTGTTTTCTTTTCTCTAGTCATCTATCTCCCCCCAAAGGCTGTATACTCTCTGAGATCACGGACTAGGTTAGTACAACAGGAGACTGGATTTGAGAATTGGGAGGGAAGAATGCTCAGACATGTAGATTTCCTGTAGATTACACTCTACTGCTTAAAAGGAACAAGGACAGGAGATAACATCAGGTTGGATGCCTGTGATCCTCTGCTCTCTCTCTCTTAGCTCCAGCAGGAGACACATCCTGGTGGTTGTTAGAACTAGGCTAAACGAGATGAAGGTGCTGTCCCATTGTACAAAGATACTTAGCACTCCTCTGTTCCCTGCCACATCGCCCTGAAATCACCCCCATATGTTTGCATCTAGCTTTCATATTTCGGCTATAACTTCATTCTGCGTTATATTATTCTCAAGTCCACGAGCATCCTCTAGCCTTCATGCATGCAGAGGTGCCCTGCGAATGACCCAAGACAGACTGGCTGCCTGTGCACTGATGATCTGGATCATGACTTGGCCCAGGAGGGACTGGGCAGGGCAGGTCTAAGATCTATCTCAGCCTCTGATTACTCGCCATGAATTCAGTGCCCAGCACGAGTCCTATTCAGAAGTTATCAGATAGATCTGTTGAATGAATAAATGTGAAGTTTCTGTTTACTCCTCTATAAAACGGACTTAAACACAGGGTCTACTTGTTAGGTAAAAATATCCGTGGGATGCTTATCCTGATGCCTGGCACATATTTGATAAACACGGATAAAATGTTTATTGCTATGATTACTAGAATAGTTCTACAAATTAGAAGTCTAGATTAATTATCAGAAGCCCCAAGAAGGATTTCTGCAACTTGTCTTGTTCTAAATTTTTCTTGCACTCAGAGAACTCAGCTAATTGAATGGCGGCAGGTGTAAGGTCGCACAAGCACAGTGTCAGGTGCTGGGTCATAAAAGCCAAAGAGCCCTTAGACGATTCTCTTAAGGAGTTGACAATGAAAAAGAACCTTGATATTATCTAGTCCAACTCCTTAATCTATCAGAGGAGAGATTAGTAGATTGCCCCAGGGACGTTAATGGTAGGACGGGGGCCACCAGGTTCCTTCCATTCCTATCCCTGCTCTACCTCTGTTTGAGTTTCTCCTGTCAACTGCAGAGGCATAAAACTCCCCTACAATTGCCATATGATTTGTTGTCTACTTTTTTTTAAAGTAGGGGACTTATTTATTTAAAAGGCTTTATTTATTTATTTGACAGAGAGAGATACAGCGAGAGAGGGAACACAGCAGGGAGAGTGGGAGAGGGAGAAGCAGGTTTCTCACTGAGCAGACAGCCTGATTTGGGGCTCCATCCCAGGACCCTGGGATCATGACCTAAGCTTAAGACAGATGCTTAAGGACTAAGCCACCCAGGAGCCCATAGGGGACTTCTTTTAATAAGGCCCATTAAGAACAGTCAATGTGGAGTACATAATTTGTATACCTTCTGCAATGTAGCAGCATGCTGTTCTTATTAGTTAGAGCCACACCAATATCATCCATTAAGGTCATCTGCTCCTGGAGAAAGGAGAAACTAAATGTTTATGCACAATTTCCTCACAAAAATTCAGATACAAATCAAACAAGAAGGGAAAAGTGAAGGAGAAAGGAGATCCAGTATGAGATACTGAACTTCCTCCATGCCTGTTCTCTGGTTTCTTTCAATATTTATATGCGATGGTTACAAATATTATAAACAGATAGAATAAAACCACCACACTTGCTATCAATCAGTTGAGGTTCATGCTCCTATTTCATCTTCAATGCATCTTTATTTTAGTTTATTTTAGTGACTTTATTACTTTTTTTTCATGGTGTGGTTGCAAAGGATAAGAGTTGGAGAGAAGACACCTAACAAGAATTGGTCCCTGGGGAGAAATAACCAATGGAACCAAGCTTCTGTCCGGTAAGTTCTATAAGGCATTCATTCATGTGGGAGTGCCTCCTGGACCGTTGTCCCGGGCAATTCAAATAACCCACAACTGCATGAATAATACACAGATAACAAACTTTTACACAGCAAAAAGAAAAAGTCCTGTAGTTGAAGGAGGCCATGGGCATGGAAGATGGGATTTAAAAACATAATATCCACGTGAAAACAGCAAAAAGCTTTAGAAAGGAAATAGGCAAGTGAAAGCTCAGAAAGAGAGACAGTGTGACACACTGAAAGTCAAGTTTATAGAACTGAACAGTGCTATGAAAATGTGAGTGACAGAACGTAATTTTAAACAATGACAATAACACTGGAAGTATTATTCTCTCTTAATTAAACTTTTTCATTGTCAAAACGAGACCTGTGCCGGGTTTAAAAAAAAAAAAAAAAGCCAGTGGATGAAATGCATAAGGAAGAGTGTTTATCCACCATAATCCCTAATTCCACTTCCCAGAAACAGGCACCAGTGTTTTCTCACTCCTCTTTTATCTGCCTCCTGAACGTTCGCCAATGCCCACTGAGGGCACATCGCAGATGCTTGAGAAAATATTATAGTTTCAAAACGATGCCTATGGAAGCAGACTGATTCCTGCAAGCCCTTTAAGGAAACCTATACATTTTTCACATTTCTAGGGCATCATTTCATAAACCTACACTAAAAATCATCCAAAATTGAACATATTGGAGGCAATCAGCCAAAAATCAAGACTACACCATGTTAAGCATTAAGAGCCAAGAAGAGTGACTGGATGTCATGTGCAGAGCTGTGAAAACCCAGCCCATCTTGACAAAAAATAGATTTACTGTATCCCGTGTACTGTAAATGGCAGCATGTGGAGGGAGCAATCACATAAGCTAACAGAAACTCTGTGACAAGCCACATCGCAAGCTTTGCGGGGCTCAGAGGCAGACGAACTTTTTGGTTACCTCACCTCACACACCGTCTTTTGGGTACCCTATGTTGGAGCAGCTAATGAAGGGTACGGTCTCCGACGCCAGCCAGCTGCTCCAGGTCTCAGAGCACAGGGGTCTGGGGGAAGTGAAAATGTTTAGTTCATTTATTTCGGTTCTCTCTGAGCAGGAGGCCTGTCACTTCCTGGCATGGGTCAGACACGAAAGTACTTCGCAATCCCAAGAAATAGCAGCATCAAAATAGAGTTAAAACCTTTAAGCTTTAGATGGTAGAACCCCTGAATCCTGGTACCTGGGGCACTTTTATTCTGTTTCATCCCTCAAAGGGAAGAGAGTTATTAACAGAAGGTAAAACATCCATTCCTAACCCGTAGCAAAAGGCGATGGAGAAATGATCCTGGGAGGCTTAAGGATTTTAGGCCATTTATTCTTTGCATAAAACACAAAAGAGTAACTATCATTTATTTATTTGCCTTTTGGCCATCATAGATGCTTAGCACAAAGCCAAGAACTCCTGACCCTCCAAAATGTTCAAGGCTGCTGAAAGCAGGCAGTGTACATGTCTTTCTCCCTTAAGGAAAGATGCCCTTTTAAATTGTATTTTCCACTTGAGAATTAAACAACACATGATATCTTCACATATAATTACAACTATGGTGTGCTGTTGTTGTGGGTTAGTGTTATCAATATACTTTGTAAACATTCCAAGTGTAATATGTTATATAATATTAATTAGATTATAACATAATTAGTCATATTAGCTATGAAATATTTTTGATTACATTCAGTTATATATTTTATTCTGTATTATATATCATGCCATATGCATTAAACATACTATATTTTATGTTATGCCATTTATACATATATTTTATGTCATTATAACTGTTGATAATGTTTCTATATAATTACTAAATAAAAACACTACATCTCCTGCTTAAACCCATTGGATTCAGGTTCACAGATTCTTCTTTAAAATCAAGGGCATTTAAGCACTGTCAGAGAACTTGATCAGTTAATAACAGTGACATTCTAATTTAGATATTTAATTTGAAAGCTTCAAAGTTTATGTGTCTCCTATGCAGGGGGCTGTTTTCATCAGCAATTACTGAAAATCTAGTGCAGAATTACACTTTGTATTTTAGTATGAACCAAGGTGATATTTTCAAGAAACCGTAAGACTGTTTTCTGGTATATTTGTGTAATTACAAATAGAAAGTCTTTAGGCACTGTTATAACTTTATTGTATGGCAGCTTTCAAGAAAAACAGTATTTATTGTGAAAGAGGATTGCAGTTTCAATATCTGTTTCCTCTTATTTAAAAAAATATATATATATATATATTTAGCCAGATACCATGTACACTAAATTTAGTTCACTTGGAAATGCTCTAACTAGCTTTTTCTTTATGATCTTTATATTGAAAATAAATCCCAAATAAGATCTAATTCAGTGGACACACAGAGCAGTAATTATACATATCCTCTTCTAACAGAAAAGTATACAATTACAAGGATATTATCAATTGTTTTAAGAAAAGTACATAAGGTATTGAAACTGTGTAGGGAAAAAAAATACATTGGTCTTAATTTTATCTGAGAACAAAAAATGTTGGGAACCAGGGGTAGTTAGAGAGAAGAAACCTAACAAGAATTGGTTCCTGGGGAGAAATAGCTTTCCCAGTAGCTTTATTATAATAAAATGAAAAGAAAGTGACTAACACAGCATTTCTTAGTAACAAGGCAATGACACTTGAGATCTTTCCATATTTAAAACCACAAATGTAGAATGGATGTACTTTATTTCATGAAGAGACTAAAATTTGGAGAATGTACCATCCAGCATGATGGCCACAGTTAATAATACTGTGCTGCATATTTGAAAGTTGTTAAGAGAGTAGATCTTTAAAGTCCTCATTACAAGAAAAGGAAATTTTTGTAACTATGTAAGGTGACAGATGTTAACCACACTTATGTGACGATCGTTTCATAATATATTCAAAGAGCAAATTATGTTGCACACCTGAAACTAAGAGTGTTGTATGTTAATTATACGTCAGTTTAAAGAAAAAAGATTAAAATTTAAGCCTTCCTTTCTTAGCTCCTCCCACAGAGGCACTTAGAGGTAAGAAGTAAAGGGCTACTTCTCCACCTCCTACCACAGGAGAGTATTTTCGAAGTTCATCAGAACTGTAGCTTGACCATGAACGTGGCATGTGCTTCACAGAACACAGATGACTTATCACCATCGCTTTCCTATTTTAATCCATTTGGATGGGAACAAGAAATCTTTCTGTCCCACTGCCTCAAATGCCTTCAAAACAATTTGTTTTTTCTGCTACCACTTTCTTTATAATTATGCTATGTAATGCGTATTGGACCAAATTAGCTATTTAGAGTTCAAATCTGTTACTATGCTAACACATTCTTTCATCCATTTCTTTCTTTCTTGAGTCAGGACTCAGAGCAGTTTCTCTGGGGCAAAAGAATGTATCCTTCTATTTCTGTTTTTGTTTGTAAAGACAGCCCTCTTTGTAAGAACTGCATCTGTCTCCCAAACTGTCATTCAGAAAACAAAGAAGCAAGAATCTAAGCGGAATCCAACGCAGTTTGCAGTTTTAACACCTTCCTTGGAAGAAGTCGAATAGTAGATAAGTTACCATTTTGTGGGTGCTTGCTCCTGGTGTGGACAGGAGGCAGGGGGATGCTTTGAGAGGTCAAATCTTTCCAGTTTCCTCAAGCAAGAGAAAGTCCAGATCAGGAGGAGATACTCTGCCTCCCACCATTTCTTTCATCTCCCTCGGTTTGGTAGGGGGTGGGGGGCAGTGCTGGGTGTTTCTCAAACCCATGCTAACAAGCATTTCCCATAGCTGGTTTGGGAGCAGTCCACAGCCCATCAGTTTTTGTTTGTTTGTTTTGAATAGGCCACCTAAGCACAAACAAGATTGCAAAATGGTTTGCTTGAAAACGTGCAAATGATACAAGGGCATGATTTTTAATAGGCCCATGTGCCCTCTGTGATTCTTGAAAGCTTGGGACCATTACAGATTTCCTGAAGTTTCTTATTAGAAATTATCCTATTCCTTTACAAGTGTGGTTCAGCAATTCCTTGGCAGGTTCCCTCTAGTCCATGTTTTCTGGGCAGCATTCTCCAAATGTGATTCTTGAGGTAGCATCATGTGGTACATTCAGACTTGGCTATTGCTATGGTCTGAACAGGGGTTTTATCCTGTGAAGAAGGGCCTGCTTCCCAAGAAAGAGGGGAACAGGAACATCGGCTGTGTTCTCACTGTGTGCTAAATACTGAGCAGGTGACTGACAGATATTGTATCTTTTAATGCTCTCCACCTTGTAAGCCACGTAGACAGTGGCACACATGTGGAGGCTGAGGTACAGAGACATTTAGTAATTCGTCCAAGGCCAAAGCTGTATGTGAAATCAGATTTCTCCTCTACCATGTTAGCTTCCTGGTCTGATAAACAGATCTAGCTGTCCTTTTGGGTTCACCATCTTCGTGAGAAAACTAACTCGTGAACAGTTGGTATTTATTTTGTATCACCCTGATATTGTGATTTATAAGAAGAAATATATATTTGGTCTTTGTCCCCATTTGGGCAATGAGTTCCCCAAACCTTTGGAATTTCCTCAGTGAGGTGAGCTCTAAAGGTGCCTTTTGTTATGTTCATGTGGTGACTTTGGCAATGTGCCTAAGGTTGGGGGTAGGCATGTGATTAGATGATTGGCATTTTCAATCCCATACCCCTGAACTTTTGAAAGGGAAGAGGGAATGGAGGCTGAATCGATCACCAATGGTCAATTTAACCAGTCATGGGAGCTCCTCACCCCTTCCCCATATCTTGCCCTAACCATCTCTTCTATCTGGCTGCTCCCAAGATATCTTTTTATAATAAACCAGGAGTCTAGTAAGTACAATGTTTCTCTGAGTTCTGTGAGCCAATCTAGCAAATTACTTGAACCCAGGAAGGGGCGTCAAAACCTCCAATCTGATGGCTGGCCATCAGAAGCACAGGTGACAGCCTAGACTTGATTGGCACCTGAAGTAGATGACAGCCTTGTGGGACTGAACCCCTAAGCTCTGGGATCTGATCATCTCCAGGTAGATGATGTTACAACGGAGGGGACTGCAGGACACCCAGCTGATGTCACAGAACTGGTGGCTCACCCACACCTTGGAAATGGGTACAGGAGTGTGGTCACTTTCCACCAAAGATTTTCTGGTCGTTTACTTCGCTAAATTTTCTTAAACAACAGCTATCCACAAGTTCTTAAACATTGTTCATGTTTAGTAAGTCATAGACGGGACTACAAAGGAGCATCATGGGAAGGAACTCATCTTGCACACATTGCAAGGACGTCACATTCCTAGTCCTTCCCCAGCCGTCTCTAATGAGGGAGATTTTGAACTCACCCCCTACTACATGGCCATGTTTTGAACCTCTCTTTGTAGCCGTAATTCCCTAGAGTAGAACCTCAATCCTTTAAAAAGCATCCTAGCTAGTGTGGACTAATTAAATGTGTGAAAAGTTCTTTACTCTGTTCTCGGGATAATTTGCCCCTTAAAATAATTTTTGAGCATGTGCCTTAGGATCTCGGCAAAGTTTTCTGAAATACAGACAACTATGGAGTAATCTTAAAGATAGTGTTTTATTATTTTAGTACAATTTTAAGAATATGTTAATATAATTGGAAGTAGAGCTCCCATGAATTGTGATGAGAGCACTTCATTAGGTTTTAGACATTTTTCCTTTTTTTTTTTTTTTTTGTGAGGGACTATGAGAATATAGGACAGAACCTTCCCACAGCTAAGAAAAAGGGATGAAGCATACAAAGCATAGGAAATGGGTATCATAGTGCCTGGCACACCACAGATTTTTATAATATGTAATAAATGGTTTTTTAAAAATGCTTTAAGAAAAATTGTTAACACTGACAATTTTATTAAATGACTATGTGCCTGTATAGGATCTAGCATAGTTCTTGGTTCACAGTAGACATTTGAGTGAATGTTTATTAAATTAAAAAAAAATGAAGCAGGCAAAAAAGAAAAGGAAGGAAGGAATTTAAAATTAAAAAAATTCAATGGCATTAATTATACTACACATTTATAAATTAGCAAATGAAAAAAAAACCCACAATTTTTCCTACTTTTCTAAGCTAAATTCATTCTAAAGAAATTCCAGATAAGAGATTTTGTTTCCACTAAAAAAGCTGCAAAAGTGTTCAATGCAGATTTTTTTTTAATTAAAAATCATCCCTCTTACTTTTTGCTAAGCAGATGAAGACCAGAGTTTAAAGAGAAAAGCAGTGAATTATTTCAATAAAATTCCACAAATGTGTATGGAATGTCTAAAATCGGCACTCTGAAAGAGGCCCAGAGAAGGGGTCCATAGTAGCTACCCATAAGGAGGTTGAAATTCGGAAGCAGAATTTAGTCAGAGACATGAAAGATAGTCACAAAAAGATACGAATCTTTCCCAAAGAGAAGTGTAAATGCAGTGTGTAGGCTGATCTAGACAGAGTTCTGAGGGCAGAGCCGGGAGAAACCCGGAGGACAGCCGATTCGCTGGATGACCTCAGACCTGCTGTTTCTCAGTCTCTGTTGGTAACACTGGAATATTAATATGTACTATGCCCTAATTTTCAGGGACACATAAAGATGAATAAATGTGCATCAAAGCAGTATGCTCTCCTACAATGTAAGCCATCACTCATCTAAAATATTAGCATAAATTTGTAGCTCTCTTAAAGGTGCTCCCAGTGCTCCCTGAATTTCAGTTCGGGTTAGAAAAACTGTGTTTGTCAACAAATAACTGTAGGCAGTGACCTATAAAGGAAATCAAACTCTTTCAAAATGTATTCCAAATGGTTCAAGTGATGTTTCTGATTATAAAATGACTTTTCTGCTGATAGACATTTCCTACTGTGTTTGTCAAATGGTAGGTTCATGGCTTAGTCAGGGACAAAGTTATTAAGGACATAAAACGCCATCTGGATGGAGCTAATAAACATAAAACATAACCTTCAGATACACTGCTGCAGTGGCCAGGCTGTGCCAGGCCAGATTACCCTTTGTTTGTGTTTAAATCTGAGGCGTGTTCTAAGTCTTCGACTGTGGTATCGTTCGGTGCTTCTTGACTCATACGCGAAGACAGTAAGAGGTGAGTGGATTCTCTTCGTGCGCCACAAACCGGGGAGACTCAGCGCCCCTCCGGCTGAAGGGTTCTTTCAAAGCTCTTTCCATATTTCCTCCAGAAATTCCCTAAAGCAGTAATTTTATGGATGGAGAAAGTTCGAAGTCTCAAATTATAGAGTGAAATGGGTCTCACATTATACAGACTTCTCTCCAGAGAAGTCCAAGGAAGTTAAAACATTATCACCAAGAAAATCTGACCATGAATGCGTAAAGTCCCTTGGAGAACATCATCTCCAATCCAAAACACCTTGCAAACACTCAGCGTCGGTGCCTCAGTTTGGCTGAAACAGAAAAATCGATGTATTTCTATATAAACTTGCGGTAATATAATCATCTCTCTCATGGGTAAGAGAAATGACTAAAATTTCCAAAGACCTTATATATTAAGTTTAGGTAAACAGTTTGTTTTCTGACTATTATATACATGGCTTATTTCATGGATTCATGGTATATTAAATTATTGGCAACAGGGAAATGATTCTTGGATAATATTAAATAATATTCCGCAGGAAGACTTTCTCACAAAAGTCAGCAGGAGATCCCCTGGTGCTCAGGTGGTATCTGAATGAACCGTTGTTATTGGGAGAGTGATGACGATCATGGGTCGTGCCACCCTCGTCAGTCTCCCCTCAGGAAGGAAGGACTCATTTCCCCAGCTGCTCGGAGTGTCCTCAGGAGACAGTGTTCAGCCATTGGCCATTCTCTGGGATGGCCTCAGCTGACTGTGTGCCGGCCCCTGGTTGGGGCCTCCCACACTCAGTGTCTGATTGGCTTGAGGGGAAGAAAAGCCCAGCCCTCTTGCCACTACTTGGGTCCACTCTGAGATACTGCGTCATCTTCAGCATGCCCCTGAGCGTTAGTCTAGGTTTCCACAAGGACCACACTGGAGTCCAACTTCTCCCTCTGTCTAATGCCACTTCCTCCTCTTCCACAGGTGCTCATCCCATGAGCACTCTCCAGAAAGGCTCCCAAACACTCCTCCCTGCCATAGGGCCTACTTCCTCGGCAGGCCATCCTACAACAACCATCTTCCCAGAAGATGGAGAGACTGAACTGTGCCAGCCAGGAAGCCCTTCTCCAACTCCCTTGGCACTCTCCAAGGGAGAGAGATGCTCTTTCATTCTGCAGATGTGCCCCAGACACTAGGCAGCACTGAAAGAGTTAAACAGATTTAGTGACTAACAAGTAGGATTATTTTTAAAAGAAAAATCATAAAACACTATGAGCCATGCTATGCAAATTACCCTGAAAGCAATGGCAGTAAAGGCTGACTACTCAACAGCATCACTCCATACCCACAGGCCTCTGCAATTAGTCTAGCGTGGGGAAATTGCAGTGACAGACACATGTTTCATTCTTCATTTCTGTGGAGGCTCAACATTCGAAAATCTCCTCTCTTCCTAAGTAAGAGGCATTTCATTAGATCACAATGACAGCTATATAGTAAGAGTTTTAAAGCAAAAATGCAGATTACAAGTGGGAATGCTATGCAAAATGGTGATTAAATTAATTATGAGGTCTTTTTAAAATTTTCAAAGCCACATTATGTTAATATTCCCCAATAGATTAGGAATCTGAATGTTTTTCTTTCAAACACTAACAGCATTAGGTAGGATTATGGTGGTGTCTAATGTTATTTAGTTATTAATATTTTCCTTACACTCATTTATTTTAGTAATCCCATCTTTCATTGATTGACTAAAGTTGATTTACTCATGAAGACATGCATTTATGCTAATGAAAAGCAGAGCGTTCCAGATCCGTATTTTGCCAGTCTACTGGGAAGCCCACCCTCTTCTGAAACTGGTTTACCTTTTGGCACCGATCATGTTGGACTAGATTCTATCGCTCAGACTGTTGTCCATTGCTGTGGAAATTGGTTTTTCTCCTTGATTCTGCTTTGACTATCAGGATTCTTCTTTGAAAGCCTATTCTGAGCTGGAAGATTTTTAAAGATTTTTGGTAGGCCTTAAAGCACTTAGCAAAGGGGCTGTAATACGGGCAATGCTGGATGTTCTACCATTAATTTTTTTTTTCCTATTTTGATAAGAGATGATGTTATTTGTGGAAACGAAGCAGTTGACTGCAAATTTTAATGACTGTTTCTATGTCTTCCTTTAACAATGAACAACTCTGCTATTCCTGAGGAACCTCTCCCTCAGGCTTTGGAAATGTTGAGCTAGTCCAGCTCATGTCCGCCAAGTACCTCACATTTCCAGCTTCCTTTCCAGCTCTCCTCTCCCTCTGTTCTCTCAATACAGACCCCAGACATTCTGTCAGATGCCGGGGATTCAAAGCTTAATAGTCTTTAATCCCTATGCCCAACAAGAGGAAGGTTTTATCCTACTAGAAGGACTCTTGCATTTCCACCCTCTTATATTTGCATTGTATTCATTTAACAAAATGGTTTATTGAGCACCTACAATGTGTCACGCTTTATTTCAAGAGCAAGGGTAAAATGGGGATCATGCTTGGGACGCCTGGGTGGCTCAGTTGGTTGGACGACTGCCTTCGGCTCAGGTCATGATCCTGGAGTCCCGGGATCAAGTCCCACATCGGACTCCCAGCTCCACGGGGAGTCTGCTTCTCTCTCTGACCTTCTCCTCGCTCATGCTCTCTCTCACTGTCTCTCTCTCAAATAAATAAATAAAATTTAAAAAAAAAAATTAAAATGGGGATCATGCTAGTATTCCCTTCTTTGTGTTATTACAAGATTAAATGAGTCAATATTTTAAAAGCCTCTCCAACAGTGACTGTCATGATGTTGTATTTATGAAATACAAAAAAATAATGATCATAAGTGCTATGAAGAAAAATAAAGCCAGGGTAGGACATGGAGAGGGTGAGTGAGGAGGTGTGACATCGCACAGGGTCACAAGGGAAGAAGTGGGTACAAGGCTTGCAGACACCTTTAGAAGGAGTGTTCCAGAATGAATAAGCAGGTGGTGCCAAGGCTTCTTAAACAGAAGCATGATTAGTGTTTTCAGCAACAAGCGAGAGCCTAGTTTGGTTTGCAAAAGTGAGAGGGGCACAGAGGGGTAGGAATGGGATCACCACCCCCACCCCCCCAAACCACACCATGCTTCTGTTGTTACCTGACTTAATTTCCAAACACATAAAAGTCATAACTATTTAATTTTTTTAAGGGATTGCTACCAGGCATATTATTTACATTTTCTAAAGATTTCTGCAGTTCTTTTTTTTGAACACAGCAGTATTACTGTCCATCTCCAACCTTTGGATCCTTCTCATGGCCTCAGTTCCTCAAGGTTATCTGCAGGGCTTCTGTGATGAACATTTCCAAGAACCTGAGGATGTAATTTATCTTGACTTCATGGCTTGAACTTGTTCAAAGTGAAACTTAAGTGGAGAAGCATTCCCTCTAACCAGATACGCATCTCTCTTGGGTCTTGTCTTTCTATCTTGTCTGTAGTGCTTTTTCCAGAGATTTCTCTCAGCACTAACAATTCCCCCAGGCAGTTAAGAGACCCTTTCTTTCTTCCTCTTGTTCTGAAAAATCTCAGTTCAGGGGGTTTGAGGATCCTACATGGCATCATTAGAACAGTTGCACTTAAGTTTTCCATATTTCTTTCTGATTTTATGATTTTCCTTTTATCCTGGTAAGAATTATTTAAATCTTGAGGTTATCAGAAAACTTCCTGGGTAGCCTTTTTTCCTTTCTTGTTTTTTTCTTTTCCTTTTCTTTACACTCAGATACCTCGTACTTTGCTTTCAATGATCACAAGACATCTTATTGTCACAACATGTTAATTTAGGTTCCTGCAAACGTCCTGACCCATTTTCCTTTGATGTGGTATCAGACATCAAGCAAGCAACTTAAATTACTAACATGGACTTTGGTGAGCTTCAGAACTTCTCATGGAAAGGAGGGGACAGCTGCTACTCTGTTCTGGCTGATCTGCTGAGTGTTGTCACACCCGGCCGTTTTTCAGAGATGCTGAAAACCCAAAGTTTTTATGTGTGATTTGTGCTAGTTCCCCAGGGCAGCGAAGTGGCTAAGCAACTTAAACAACAGCTATTTACTGTTCTGGATGCTTCAAGTCTGAGGTCACGATGTCACCAGTAATGGTTCCTTCTTAGGACCAGGAGAAAGAATCTGTATTATGCTTCTCTCCTTAGCTTCTGGTGGTTTCCCGGCAAATGTGGCATTCCTTGACTTGTAGAAATTATCACCTCAATTTCTGTCTTCATCCCCCTGTCTGCATGTCTGTGTCAAAATTTCCCTATTTAAATGGCACTAGTCATACTGGATTAGAGGTCCACTCTATTCCAGTATGACGTCACGTTAACTACTTGTGTTTGCAATGACATCTGCATCTATTTCCAAATAAGATCCCATTATAAAGTACCAGAGGATAGGCCTCAACCCCAGTATTTTTGGGAGACAATTCAACTTGTAACACAAGTAACTGATTTTTAAAATATTAACAATCATTTATTTTTTTTGCAATTTTTGAAAATTATGTGTTTTTTTTTTAGAGCACTTTTACATCCACAGTAAAATTAGAGGAAAGCACAGAGATTTTCCATATACCTTTTACCCCCACAGATGCACAGCCTCTCCTATTATCAACATCCACCACCAGAGTGATACGGTCGTAACATGTGATGAACCTACATTAAAACATCATTACCACCCAAACCCATAGGTCACATCAGGGTTGATTCTTGGCATAGTACATTCTGTGAGTTTGGACAAATGTATAATGACACGTATCCATGTATGGTTCATACAAACAATACAGTCTTTACACTATCTAACTTATTTTTAATTCTGAGGCAGTCCATGTAAAACATTCCTACAAGTCAAACCCAGCGCATGGGTCGTAAGTTTGTAACTCTGCCTCAGTTTTGAGCTCTGCGATCTCAGTTACTTCTGTCTTATGTGGTGTCCAGTGAATTTCTGAAGCTTAAGCTACTTATTTGACCAGACCCAGGGTTATTCAGTTTTACAAACAGTAGATAACATGATTATCTGCCACCAAGTTTCTATATCACCTGTTTCCCTACCAGGCCTTTCCTGATACTTAATATGTAATAATATTAATATTATGGAAAAGCCCTCAAGGTTATTCACTACAGTGCAGGCCTTGGTGGGGGCCTCTGAGTACCACAATCATTTAATTGTAATGAAAAGTTTTTTTGTGCTTCAATTTTTTGAAAGGCATTAGAAAATGAACCCAAATATTTCCAAACTGTGAATATTTAGTCAACCTTCATTCATATACATCTTATTCTGTATATGGCATTATAAATAATTGAGATGAAGATAAAACTGTAAAGTACTCAGGATGATTTTTTGTTTATAAAATATCAATTTTTTAACCTCCTTCTGAATATAAAAACATGACTAGATGGTGTGTGTTTGTAAAAAGTGGAACCAAATAAAATTTCACTAGAAATTAGGGAAAATGTTGAAAATGTTGAGCTGAACACTCTAGGCCAAGAGATTCAAAAAATATTTAGATGTCATTTTGAAAATTTGTTCCTTTAATGAATTGGGAAATGAAAGAACATTTTCAAAGTGGCTAGTTATAACTATTGAAATTGCCTGAGGAGCTTTCTGTATTATCTACAGAAATTCAGCTTGTAGACTTTCACAAATTTTTATCTCCAGAGCAAATAAAACTACTAATAGGAAATATCCCTCAGTTTTCCTTTCTTTCAGAGATTTGTTGCATATTTCCAGAACAGAGAGATTGTACTTTGCTTTCTATGAAAGTTCAAGTTAACTCCAAAACACTCCATCCCTGAGTTGTTTCAGGTTTTATATTTCTGCAAGATGAATTGCTGGTTGTGTAATTTTTTTTTTTTACCAGTTTTTGCTCTTACACCATCAGTAAGTCAAGCCTGCTCTTTGTGAAGTTCATGATTATAACCAGCTCATAAGTTCTTTTATCAAAGTGGATCTTCTCATGCAATTCAAGTTTATAGGCACAACTACTTCACAAAGGTAAAACTAGTGTCAATTTTCACAAAGAAGAGTTAAGGAAAGGAAGCCATTGGAAAGAGATCATGATGAAAGAACTTTTCAATAAAGTAAAGGGATCGGGAGCTCCTGATGGGATGCACCTTCTTGTCAGGTGTTCTGGCTCTGATCCCAGAGCTGATGTCCATAGTTGGCTCCTGTCAGCTAGTCTGCTGGACCTGAGCCCCTTATGTTCCTCTCTAAGCCCTGTGCTTCATATTTGTACCAATCTGGATGCTCACCTACAAACAGTAGACTTCAACTCTGATGTACTTATGAAGAAGAAAAAAATCGCTAGAGAGATGTCAAAGAGCTTTCTGAATCAGTAAGAGAGATGGAGAACTGGGCTAAGGAAACCCACCGGTTATAAGAATCCACACCAGAGACCTTCACTATGCACTCCATTGGCACTCTTGGGTTCAGATGACACAACAGAAATGCAGCCACACAACCGCTCACTAGTCATGGACACTAGAGGCAGGCACCCTGTCACACCACTGGTCTCTTAACCTCCCTCCCACAATAGCCAGTGGAATAGACAGGTTTAGGTCAAATTCATGCCTTTGCTTGCAAAAAGTAAGAAAAATAACTGCTTTACTTTGGTTTCCAAAATGGAATGTAGAGCTCTTTCTCCTACTGATTCTGGAATTTCCTCAAAAAGGAAATGTATTTAGTTCCTGGGTTTCCAAAGTTGTTTAAATTCCACTAAGTTCCGCCCCTTTGGTTCTCGAGTATTTATATACACCCTTCTTAAAATCAGAGTTCTGAAAAATATCACATGACTTACTCCTTCATACAATCAAAAAACACACATACCTCCTCTTTGAGGGAACACAAACCAAAATTCCATCTGATGGTGCCTCAAGCTCAAGCACAAGACCTTGGAATGATGTCCATTCTTCCTCTAGTTTGGTCACAATTCTGAGTGGATTTCTGTTACCTATGGGGTAAATTATAGAGTTGTCTATCACTAACCCTCTTGAAACTCAATAGTGAGAGGTAGGAGGAGGAATGAAAAAATAGTTAAAACATACATATGACCCAGCAGAGACAGATGGGCAGGTGAAAGTTATAGCACTTATTTCAACAGCTTCTCATGGCAAGATCTAGAATGTATGACTTTCCTCTTGTATTAACCATTCCATGTTCCTTTTACCTTCAGCTATACCTCAGCCAGTTGGTGTTCTTTGTTCAATGGCATAACTTAAACCTTTATTCTTTTTTTCTTTTCTGATTTTAGTTTACTCTATTTTCTTTTTTTTGTTTTTAATTCAATTTTATTTTTTTTCAGGAATATTTTATTCTTGAGGAATCTGTATCTTGATGCTTTTATTCATAGAGTTCTATCCAATTTAACCTCTGGATCTAGTTGTATAAAGAAGTATTTCATACAAGATTACTTACCTTGTTTGTTGTTAGCATTGGTTTCCTATTGTTCCTGACATGAGAATCCCCAAAACTCTGAGTATGCACTTGCAATTCAAAAAAACACTTAAATATCTCCTGATTGCAGCATTACTCCCTTAGGCACTAAAACCTCTGAAAAGCAGACCCCAGAATTACAGAGTAGAGAAAAAAAATTTAAAAATATATTTATTTATTAATTATGAGAGAGAAAGGGAGAGAGAGCATGTGGCAGTGGGGGGAGGGATAGAGGGCAAGGGAGAGAGAGAATCTCAAGTAGAGTCCCCACTAAGCACGGAGCAGGACGGAGGGCTGGATCTTATGATTCTGAGATCATGACCTGAGTCAAAAAATCAAGAGTTGGATGCTTAACCAACAGAGCCACCCAGGTGTCCCGAGAAGCAAATATTTTTGCCTGTCTGAAGTTTGTGATTATTATGACAGGTTGCCTTCCCACTACCATTCCTCTGGAGTTTGGGAAGAAACAGCAACATATATTGATGGAGATTATACATTAGCTCAGAGGATACACAGAATCTGACAGGGCAGCATTCCAGCTTGGTGGAATGATTGTTCATCTGACATTTTCACAGAGTCCTAAATGGCCATTTTACTATGTTTAAGGTCACCTGTCTTGGAAGATGGGGTACATAAATACAGTAAAGTCTCATGTAAATTGATAAATTTCTTTACTTTTTTTATTAATCTCAGAGGAACTTCCACTTAAAATATCTTTTTTTTTTTAAGATTTTATTTATTTATTTGTCAGAGAGAGGAGCGAGAGTGAGCACAGGCAGGCAGAGTGACAGGCAGAGGCAGAGGGAAAGGCAGGCTCCCTGCCAAGCAAGGAGCCCGATGTGGGACTCGATCCCAGGATGCCGGGACCATGACCTGAGCCGAGGGAAGCTGCTCAACCAACTGAGCCACCCAAGTGTCTCCCACTTAAAATATCTTAACAGCCTTTAAAACATTGGGTAAATCCACAGATGGTGGGTTGAGTCCAAACATGGCAGGCAAGAAGAACAAAACTGATTCCACTTAGTGTCTATTCCCATAAGAAAATAATATCTCAGTTTTTCAGATGGCAGTCTCATTCTTAGGAGATTTAGAGTTAATTACTGTTTCTTCTGGTAAACCAGAAAATCAGCAAAGCAGTCATGTGAGGGGGCTGCTGGGCCCTTAGGTGTGCAAAGAAGCTTCAAGTGCTTAGACAAGAGGCCAAGGAATGACCTGATGTTGGATGCTAGAGTATTAAAGTAGAGCAGGAGTTGGGAGTGTTGGTAATTTACTGGATTTCCGAGATGGGGCATAGTAAAATTAATTGTGATTCCTTTATTAGCAAATTCAAGGTATTAAAATACATGGACTTCCTTCCAGTGTTCTACAGAGATACACTGCTTTGACATCACAGAGAAAAAAGTAGTCTTTTAAAGAGTTTCCTGTCTGGAAGCCATCAACTTCAAAATTAAGTAATTAAGAAGGGAATGGAAAAGAGGAATTCCCTTGGTACCAAAATTAAGATTGGTAGGCAACTGAATGCCAGAATCAGTCACAGATTTCAACTAAATATGACATTAGAGCAGCTGGACTACAGAGGAGAAATGATCCATATTTCATTTTATAACATATTCAGCTTTGCTTCGTTAACAGTTTACCTGAAAAAAAGGCAGGTAACCTCTCACCTCCAAAGAATACCATTAGCAGCATACTTTGGCTCTGGATTCAGAGAATTGTCTCTAATTCTTTAAAAAATTTTACAGATGTTTTGCTACCAAACATGTGAAAATAGAAGCTTTCAGTCCAATGTCTCCTTCTCATAGCTTTCCACTATTTTTTCCTACATTCTTCAAGAACCAAGATCTTCTAGGCAACAGTATGATGGGAAGTGTGGGAACAGAATACTGTATGATTAGACTGATTAGGCTGTCCGATAAGAGTCATAGACAGAAGGCGGTTTCTAGATATCGGGGGGAGGAGTCTTGGCTGCCACGTTTTTAGAACTGTGATTTTTGATGTACTCTTCTGGGCCAAGGACTCAAGAGAATCAGACTGGGAGAGTAGGAGGGAACCCACCTCATTTATTCTGAATCATGAAAGAAATCCCAACACAAACCTGAAAATACACTAGGGTCAGCCTTCTTCCTAGATACAGAGCTGTTCATCTAAGTGGACCGTGACAAGGGCAAGGGACAGTTATGTGTTCTGCATTAAGACATATCTAGTAGGGACACACCCTATTTGTACATTCATAAAGAGAAAACAATGTGCTGTATGAAGAAGTACCGGGAACAGGACAAAGAATACATCATTTTAAGAAACTAAGAGGATGAGTAGATGTTTGGAAAATAGGAAAATAGCTTATAGTGAGGTTCACTGATTCAACAAATTGAAGACACAAACAACATTATGTGTCTAGTATATCCAGGCACTGGTGGTCTCTGGGAGATTCAATAAAAAATAAAAAGACACAAGTAATTCCTGCCTCCAAAAAGGTCAGTCTAGGAGGAGATATGGCCCCCAAACAGGCATTTATAATATTATGTAGTAATCTTTATAAAAGTGGAATTATAGATTGTTACAGAAATATAGAGAAAGAAGAGTAAATCCAAATGGGGAGGGTCTGATGACTTGGTCAGAGATGAGGTCCTAGATAATGTGGCTTGTAAGTTGAAACCTAACATTTAGTAGGGGTGATTTGGTAAATGGCAAAAGAGGACAGATGTCCAAGAGGCTAAGGACGGGGTGGAGGAGAACACCGGTAATTCAGTCTGCCTGGACCATAGGCTACGTGGAAAGTGAGCAGAGAGGGACAGGAACCGGTGGAAGTGACTGGGCATGGCAAGGGTGACATGGTTGAGGGCAACAGGGGCCATAACACGAGGAGCCTCGTGAAGCACGTTAAGTGGTGAAGACTTGACTTTGAGGCCAATGTAAAGCCATTAACACTTGTTTAGGAGAGTGGCATGATCATTTCGGGACTCTGAAACTGTCTGTTGCAGTGTGGAGAACTATTTAGAAGAGGTAAGATGGAAACAAAGAGACCAAATAAGAGGGAGTTGTCACAATTAGGAAAAATAAAGGCCTGACATGGTGCTTAAAGATGATAAAATGGAGAGAAGTGGATGGAGTTTACTGACAATTAGGAGGTCCAAGCAAGAATATTTGGTGATTATATAACAAACATGATGAGGAAGATAGATGAATGAGTCATGGACAACCTGGGTTTTTCTGGCTTGGGTAACTTGAATGGTGGTGATGCGTCTACTCTGAGAGGAAAGCTACCCAGATCTGATGAGTGAGGAGGGATGCTGAGTTGAATTTATGATGTGTTGAATCTGAATTTTCTGTGAAATATTTGAGTGAAAGTGTCCAACAGGTGGTTGGAGATAGGATGCTGAAGCTCTGTGAGGATACCTGGGAAGAAGCTTGAAATTCCACGATCGCCAACACACGGACAGTAAGTGAAGACACTGTGTCGTCTGACATGAGGCAGAAAGTGTGTAGAGTAAGAGGGAATAGACAGGTCCACCTGGGAGGATGGAGATCTCCTTGTTTGCAAATGTGTGAAGATGCAGAGATAGGAGCAGATGGAAGTCAGATGGCCTTTTTAAGTCAGAAATTTGATTGGCTGGTTTGCATTGTCTGTGTGTATCGGGAGCCCGGTCATCAGTGGGAATGCACGTTGAGAGAAACGCAGGAGAGAGATGAGCAGAAAACAGAACTCTTAGGTGGTTGTGTTTGGAGCCCAGGAATTTATAACCAGTCCAGAATATAGGGCAGAGGAAGACTTCCCTTTCTCACCTAGCCAGAGTTCCCAGCAGCCCTGGTGCAGACTCAGGGGAATACAAAGGCAAGGACTGAGTGATGAAATGGAATGATAGGAATGATGACTGGTACACGCCAACTTACAAAGTAAAGAACAATTAGAAATAAGAATATATGTTTTAATAAATAAGTAGTGTTCTGTCCTCTCTGTTCTTTTCAGGAGACGTCCTTACATGACAGATCGTTTAGACTGCAAGACAGATCGTGATAATGGGTTATTGCTATTGTTGTCGTTTTTAAAAAACTGAATTTAAAAGACACAGGAAGAAAACAAAAGCAAAGCAAGCAAAGCAAAAAAAAATGTATATTTACAACATAAATAACATAAGGCTAATTTCATACTCCTCTGTAACACTAAATGGAAGAAAACAGAGTTTTGAGGGGGAGAGAGTGACAAAGGGAGTTATACTAAACATTTGTTTTTAGTATTTGTTCTATTTCATGGCTTTGCTGTTCTTCTTTGTGGATCATTTTCATAGTTGTGTTGGACATGCACTACCCTTACCTTACCTCTCATTTTCTCCCTCAAATACTCGTCTCTATTTCTGTGGGCTTTCTGTTTTTCTCCTTATCAATCTCAATTTCTCTTGTGTTTTCTATGTTGTTTATTTGTGCTTGATAGTTATTTCTGAAATGTTTACTTAAAAAAACCTCTCCAATACTGTCTAAAGGCAAATGCTAAAAAATACATTCATAAAGAATGCTGTGCAATATTTTTGAATAAAGTAGCACATAAATAAATTGTACAACTAGTACAAAGAAATGAAATTTTGGTATATCTAGTCATTAAAAAATTAGAGAAGTCACCATTACACAACATTTGCCATAAGAAAGTTAGTTTACCACTGATAAATATTTTGGGGAATTCAGTATAGATGTGCACCTATAAAACTTAAAATTTAAATAATAGAAATTTTCAAAACTGATTTAAAGAATGCAGACATCTAAATAATTAAATAATTATATAAATTTATGGTTATCAAAAATCACTATTAAATACATTGTAACAATTCTAGGGATTTTTATGGGGAAATTCGTACAAATTTTTATACGAAGGATAATTTCTATCCTGTTTAAAAATTGCAAGAATTGTAAGTGTCTCAGCTGACAAAGCCAGTATGATCTTGATACTGAAACAAGACAAGAAAAGCACACATACAAAAACTACAGACCAATTTTATTTGTAAGTAAAGAAACAAACTATCCTATATATTTTATGCTAGAATATATAATATATTAGAACTTAATACTATTTTGGTATATTCTATACTAATTATTCTATATTACACATCTCTTAAAAATTTTGTCTTAATGTTTTTTCTCCAATTCCAAAAGTAATATATAACAAATAATTAAAAAATGAAAGTCTAGGCACTAGTATCCTAAAGACTGTCAAGAGAATAATATACCAAGAGCAAGTAAGGTTCATTCCAGTAACATAGAGATGCTTCAATATTAGAAAATTAATTAGTGTCCAGGAGATCTTCTTTATCTCAGAGTAACAGACACTGATCTTTAGAAGTCAATTCAGTTAAAACATATACCATACTTTTATAGTCAGTGGATTTTAAAAATCAAAAGCTTATTTGGAATTTATCTAAAAACAGAAATAAATTTGTTAAGTATCTTTGCTTATATCTAACAAAACATATCTTATTGAAACTATGGGCTAATTTCTATAATAAAATTGAATCAAAAACTAAGAATTTTTAAAAATATTTCTCTAATAAAATTATATGGCCACATTTTCATAATTATCATAATAGATCCTCTGGCAACATTGTTGGAGGGCTCCATGCATTTTCCAAGGGCCTTTTGATCCACTGAAAGTCAAAGCATTCTCTCTTAAATGCATTTAATGTCATGAACGTTTTCGACGTTTCCCTCTTGACACACTGTCCTGGTTTAAATCTCTCAGAGATTTAATGGATTGTGTATAATTGTATCAATGCATTTGTGTATGATTCTAGCAAATGCTCAACTTTTTTTTCTTAATTTTATGAAATCATATATATTTCACTTAACAGTTTATTTGAATTGTCTGATGCTTACTGTCTAAAATAATTATAATATATAAAATTAAGATTATAGTGAAACATGCTCATGACAAAGGGACTAAATTTAAAAGTGCTCATGTTGTTAGTGAATATTTTTTGATTCTTATGACATTTACATCCTTATGTAATTGTATGAACTCTTGGACTTAAATAATAAGTAATTTATCAATTAGACCATGTATGTCCTCCTCTCTCCTCCCTCTTAGCATCATAAATTTTTATTTCACCATGTGAAAGGGGGGATATGAGAACAAATATCTCTAAAGTTACAAAAACAAGTAAGTAGAAAACAAAACATACCTCTTTAGAAAAAAAAATCATGTAAACTAAAAACTGATAATTCTTTAACAAGAGTTTTTAAGATCTCAAACTAACACTTAATTGGTAGATGGGCAAGTACTAGAGGCATTAACATTAAAAAAAACATTCTAAGGCAAAGTCTAGTTTCAGCATCACTTTACTGAACCTAGTTTTAGAATTTCTGATCAAATCAAAAAAGACTAGAAAAGGGAGTGAGGCAAATTCCTTGAAAATAGATGAAATCACTGGTATTTAAAAGATGATATCACTGTACAGTTAGAACAGCTAAGAGAATAAACTAAAATATTATTGAGATAAGAAAAGAAATTCCTCTCCTTACAGCAGCAAAAATCAGGTCCAAAAATATTGAGGAGTTATTCTATCTGGACTGGCAGGAAAGCATAAAATATTACAATATTTAGCCAAATAATCAACGGATTTTACATGAAGATAACTACATCATTTTACTGAAGGAAACAGACTTAACTAAGTACAGAAATAAAAATGCCACTAGAGAGAAAAATTTGATATTGTGAAGGTGTTACTTGTCCTCAAATTAATTTATATAAATAATGCAATCAATCATAATCCCTTTATGGGAAACCTCACAAAATAATTCTAATTTCACCTGGAAAAATACACAGACAAAATTAACCAAGAAGAAGAAATGAAAAAGACAAGTCATGAGGGGAACATGAATTATCAGAAATAAAAATATAACATCACCAGAGTAGGAAACACTGAGGTATTTATTTGTTCAGGAAATGATGAATCATGGGAACAGAATGAAAATTTTAGAAATAAGATATTTACCTACACTCATAGTATCATGAGATATCATGTAATGATAAATGGAACACTCAAAGTCACTGAAGAAGTACTGAATTAACAATAGATAATTCTGGGATAATTTTGGTTAGAAAAAAATTTAATATTTTTAGAAACAGAGCTGCCTAACAAATAAACAAAATTTGAATCTGATTCTGGACTTTGGAGAGAGAGATACCTAGAAGGATAATTTTGGAAGTCATTTATGGCTGAAATTGTAAGAAAGCCGGTATGAAATGGAAACAAAGGTGGGGAAATGGACTGGATACACAAATTTGAGGATTTAATATATCCATGGGCAGAAAAGGAAAAGTCTGTTGAAGAGACCCTGCATCCTCAAAGTATACAAAGCAAAAGGTGCCTAGAAGGGAAGGCACCATAAAAACAGTTTTGAAAATATCAAAGAGATTGAAGAAAACACAGATTTGAGAATACATTGGTCATTGGTGTTTTGCAAAAGAGCGAACGTCAGGCGACAAGAGGTAAAGAAGCATATCAGTAAAGAATCGCATTCAGAGGTCGACTCTATTTGTAAGATACTTGGCTGAGAAAGAGAAGTGACAAAAGTACGTTTACAGGTAATCGTGCTAAGGCATCTCCAATGTCTTAACCTTCATTTTGTTTTTCACCTCTCTATGCATTTCTCTCAGGGGGCAGTTAAGTTTATCAACGTATAACCTGGCAAAATTCACCCATTTTAGTCCAACTGTTCTGAATTGGCAGGTGTGTACAACCATGTGACCACCACCACAATCAAGATGACAGGATATTTTCATCGCTCCAAAAAGCTCTCTCCTTTCTGTTTGCAGGAGGTCTCCATCCCCTCCACCCCCGAAACTTCGGATCCACTGATCTGTTTTCTGTCCCAACGGCTCTGCCTTTTCCAGAGTGCAGTACAAATGAACCATACAGTATACAGCCCTTTGAGTCTGGCTTCTTTCACTTAGCATAATACTTTCTTATTAATTAATAAGATGAATTAATAAAATTAATTTCACTTAGCTTAACATCGTTCTTATTGCTGAGTAGCATTGGGTTCTAAGAATGTGACACAATTCCAATGCCACCAAAGCAATCCTCACAAGTATTGAGGCAGATGTAGCTCCATTTCACTGAAGAAAGAACTAAGGATCCAAGAGGTTAACTAGGTTCCTGATACTTAGGTCTCATGGGAGCTGAATGTGGGATCCACACCCAGCTGATCCACCTCCAACGCACCAGGATACCCTAACACCTTAGACACTGAAAAAGAAGAAAGAAGGAGGAGGGACGGCAGGTCTAGGAGATGGAGCAAATAATTTTTAGATTTCTATTAGCAATCTGTCTCGTCGTAAATCAAGATCAAATGATTTTGATAAGACAAACCTGTGCTTTTTAAAGTTGCGCATCTCCCCCGCCCCACCTTTTGTATATTTCAGTGTTTTAAAAGATAATATGGGAATTTGGGGAACTCAGTCCACTTTGCACCCCTGGAACATTTTAAAGAGCTTGAAGCAAATTGAACTTCTGATTTGGATCTGTTCCTGGGGGACATTTGCCACAGCCACATGCTTCCATCAAATGTACAGTACATGATCAGAAGGATTCATACTATAGATAGAAAAAGGACAAACTGCATTTGAATCTGTTCATTTCTAAATTTAACGGTTCATTTTTGTGTTTATGTAGAGCAGCATCGAAGCTCTGCTTTGCCAATACTGTATTTTATTTAATTCTTAGATTTATACTAATTCATCCATTGCCTGACTTTCGAATATCTCATCTCCTTGCAGGAATGATTGTGTGTGTATTTAGAAAACAAATTGATCAGAATTCCTGCTGCCTTTGGTCCCACAGCAAGTTCCCCTCCTTTTTTTTTTTTTTTTTTTTTCTTTTTGAAGATAATAAAGGCACCCTGCGAGGGCCACGGCTAGGGAATGTGTTTCACATCACAACACAGATGGCTTGTTTACACCATTTCCCCTTCTTGTAGAAATTTTTAGGGAGGAATTCAAATTTTACTTCTCATTGCATTATGTGTCTTTTAACTCCATTCTAGTCAAAACCTGGTATTGCCCTTGAAGTACAGTAAGAAACCCTTCCGCTTTTGCTCCTTTTCAAATATAAAGATGCGCAGGAATTGGAGCAGTTCCCCACCCCCAGCGCTTTGCCAGCTGTTAAACAATTGCTCAAGCAATAATCCTAAAACGCGTGTTCACCTTGATGCTAATGAAGTGACAGCTAGAACATCTCTCTTGAATTTGGAGCATGTAACTCATTAATCTGTGAAGATTTGGGGTCAGCCTTTTTTCTTTTTTCAAGCAAAACTTTACTGATCAAGGCTAGAACAATGGTTCTCAGCCTTTATTCGAACTCAAGATTAGCTAGGGAGTTTTTTAGAAAAAGACTCGTGCCTGGGTCCCAGCATCACAATTTCTCACTTGGTTGTTTGGGGGTGGGAGGGCCTGAGCATCAGAATTTGTGAGGTTTCCTCAGGAGATCTTTATCAATAGCCTGGATTGAGAAACACCAGTCTAGAATTTCTAATCAAACATTCAATGGAATGCCAATAGAAGACTTCATCTGCTTCCTTTCCTCACCATCCTTATAAAATACGTACTTGCCATTTAAGGTTATAGGAGTGCACGGATGTGGGGAGGTTTCCATAGTGATGAATATTTATGGAGAGAGTGGCAGCTCTCCTATCATCATCCAACAGGTTGGTGAGAGTGTTTCATAAGCTTCTGTAGGAATACAATATATATGTAGCTCCTGGAGCAATTTTTATTCTGGTGTCTTATCCTGAAGGACATTCAGTAAGCTTTGTTTCCAAAATTAACAAGAGGCCCATCTTCTGATGCTGAAGAAGCCACCGAAAAAATGACGCTTCTACTGGAAACTTGAAGCCAGGGTGTCTCAGCCTCAGCATCACATACACCTGCTTGAGATGATTCCTTGTGGTCAGGCTCATCCTATGCAGCTAGAATGTTTACAGCAGCCCTGGCCCCTGCCTGCTAGGTGCTGGTAGCATCTTCCAGTTGTGAAGCCAAAAACGTCTCCAGACATGCTAAATGCTCCTGTATGGTCAAAATTACCCCAACTTGTGAAACATTCTTCTAAATATGTAAATGCAGTTTTAAATCAGGACAAAAATACTTTATCAGGATCATGATCGTTGGCACATCGCTGTGTTCCCACATTGTTGTTACATTCATTTTCCCACTAGATAAATGTTCTTGAAACTGTGGAAAAATGGGAGTAGCTGGATGGCTCCATTGGTTGAGGGTCTGACCCTTGGTTTCGGCTCAGGACCCTGATCTGGGGGTTGTGAGATCCGGCCATGCATTGGGCTCAGTGCTCAGTGGGTAATCTGCTTGAGATTCTTTCTGTCAGTCCTTCCTACTTCCGTTTCTCTCTCTCTCTCTCTATGTTTGTATGTGTGTAAATAAATAAATCTTAAAAAAGAAAACTGACAAAATGTTCTTGTCCAATCAGACCATATGACATCAGTATTATTATCAACTTTTTAAACATGTAACATGAAGGAGTCTGTGCCCTTACACTGTAATGCAGAAAGTGGTATCGAAGACAGGAAATGCGAGAAAAAAATATAGAAACACTAGGTGGTATTGCCAGGGTTAGGACCCGCATTTTAAATGCTCTGGCCTTTGGCATCCCGGAGTTAGCTACACCCAGACAAAGACGAAACTTGGCAGATTTGGTTGATTGTACTCACTTTCTTCTCTTGACTTCACTTCCGACTTTTACAACCATGTCCTCTCATGAGGGCATGAATAACATCATAAAAAAGTTTAGAGAAATTAGTGCACGGCTATAACTTTAACTTGGAGATCATCTCTCTTGTAAACTCTTGACATTTTGCACTATTTTATCAACAAGTAATTACGAATAATGGCCTACCTGGAAAATTGGACCCTAGCGGTATTATTTGGGTCTTGGCTTCTTTTTGGAAGCACAAGTCCATCACTATGAAAATTACTGAAATTTTATTAATCTTATATCAACAAGGAAAATGGTAAATCAACATAATCTAAAGCACAAATGGATTAAATAAAGAAATATTTCAAAAATTTCAAGAATAATAAACATATACACATTTCCAATTTCTTTTTTTTTTAAGATTTTATTTATTTATTTGACAGAGATCACAAGCAGGCAGACAGGCAGGCAGAGAGAGGGAGAGGAGGAAGCAGGCTCCCTGCAGAGCAGAGAGCCCGATGCGGGACTCGATCCCAGGACCCTGAGATCATGACCTGAGCCGAAGGCAGCGGCTTAACCCACTGAACCACCCAGACGCCCCCACATTTCCAATTTCTAACTGGACTCCTAGAGGTTAAGTAAGGAGGCACAAATACTTTCCAGTTCTAAGTGAAGATGCCATTAACAACGAAGTCTAATTACTAAGTGAATCCTATATCTAGTGCTTTATACTGGCATTCTGTGAAGGAGACGATCATCAAGAACCTGGGAAACTTCACAGAAGATATGGGGATTCATTCCAGTTTTTGCAGAAAACTTTAATCGGATACAAGTATAGCGAGATGAAGAGGACATGCAAATGGCAGCAGCCGGGTGGATAATGTCAGAAGGAAGGGAGGGAGGGAGAGACAGGACTTGGGCAAACCAGTGCTTTACCGTAATCTTTGAAAAGAGTAAACATACATAGATCGTATTAAAATGGATGGGAACAGTTTATGTTCAACCAAGTTTAAAACTGCAGACTGGAGCCTAATACAGAGTAATGGAAGAAAAGTGATCTTGGAAGCACTGTAGGTACATGGGCCCCAAAGAGCAGTCAGTGTTCATGCATCATGGGATGAGGCTAGGATTTCTGTGCATGTGTGTGGGTGTGTGTAAAGGGAGCGGTCACATAAGACGACTGTTTTTATCTGAATGAGATCATTTCAGGCTATATTGTTATTTTCTTTCACGTAGTTAGCAGGAACCCTGCTTGGGTTTCAGGATCCTACCAACAAAGCAACAGTTCAATTCACAAACACACACACACACACACACACAGAGCAATTCACAAACACACACACAGAGCAATTCACACACACACACACACACACACACCCTCAAACTGGTTTCATTTCAAGTCTAAACTATAAGGCGTCCTTAATTGCCTAGGGCATGTCGAATTCTCTTCAAATCTTGGATCAAAATAAAACAATACCAAAAAATTACACATACAAATTTGATATACTACTCATTTCCAAATAAACATAGAAATAAATGTGGAAATAAATGTGCACACACATAATACATTCTAGTGTAATACACACGCATGCACACATAAACACTAAATATATTACTAGAAGGAAATGAAGAATTGTTTCTTCATAATATATGAATTATGAGTGATGGTCATACGGCTATTTTCATCTTTGTATACATCTGCATTTTCACCAACATTTGTTAATCAGAAAACATATATCAAAAAAAAAAAGAAAACATATCAGTACTGACATTTATTAGACATTTTGTATGTGCCATGCAATATGTTAAATACTTTACAGAGCTTATCTCATTAAATTCTCAAAACAGCCCGTTGTGGCAGATCCTATATTATCCTCACAATGCAGAGAAGGAAAATAGGGTAAGAAAGTTTCCAAACATCCAGGTCCTGCTTAAGTGAAAAAGCTAAGGCTGAGTCTCCACCATGGTAACTCAATAGCCTTTACTTTTAACCACAGTGGTGAATTGATCTCCTAAATAAAAATAAAAGTCTGGAAATTTGAGAATATTCAAATCCTCACAAGAATATATAAATGCCTCTAAAGATTCTAATGCTCCCCCATTTCTCTGTATTTGTGCCTATTTTTATTTTCATTAAATCCAATGGGGATTTCATTTAGGGGTATGTGATTTCATCTTTTTGGTAAGAGGCTATCCCACCATTCCTGGGACAGTTACCCCCCTTAGGCAGAATTTACAAGATGCTGTCCCTTTCTAAAAGTCAAAACTATCGGTATTTTTAAAGAGTGTGTTTCTTTGATTCATGGGCTGCGTAGATGAGGTTAAGAAAGACTCTTCTATGCTCTTGAAGATATCAGTTATATATTAGTCTAAATCTCACTTTTCATGAATTTCAGGAACAGAATTTACCATGTAACTAACTCAAAACTAATAATAAAGCTAAAGCTATATATTTACTTGCAGACATCGTATTTTAAGCAAAAGTACACTATTTTTTATTTTATAAAAATAACCTGAATGTTTTCTATTTCACTTCCAGTGTTTTTCCAAAGTGAAATCTGACTCACATTTTACATGTAGTAAGATTTCTGGGCAGTCTTTATTTAAACAATTAAAACACTAGGGTGCAAGAAAGACTGTGTTCAGTGTATAGATACAGAAACAACACGGGTTATAATTCCTATTTGAGTTATTTATTACAAGGGTATAGCAAAAATTTTGAGGATCAAATGCCATCCGGTAGACCATTTAATCAACTTCACTGAGGTTAAAATTAAATACAATTTAAGGTTATAGGACAGACTCTATATCCACAATCCTTAACCACAGAATGAAGAAAAATTTTGAATTTTTGTACACATGATACTGACTGAAAGATATAGTTTGACATCAAGCAGATCTAAAACCAATATATACATATGCATGTATACATATGTATGTAAATTTTTAGAAATAAAAACCTAAAAACTAAAATTGTTTACAATTTTGACATTTGTGTCTACTTTGAAACAAAACGTCTGACTGATACTTTCTCTTATTCCTTTTTCTGATATGATATGCCTCTTGATAGATTACACAGGAACAAATAGAATTCAGAACATGCGGGAAGTGAAAGGTTATGTAGGTTTTTAATATTCTCAGTATGATGAAAAGGTTAGCTCTGTTAATTTTCAAATGTAGAATATATTATCTACTATGGCTTGTTTGATTTTAGCTGACAAATAGAAACCAGATTCAACTCTTGGCTTAGAGTAGATTATATTAATGGACAAGAATGTCTGTTGTCATTTTCCATACTTAGATAAATGACATTCATTGTACCACTATGACTGAAGCATATTCTTCTTGATTGCTGTTTAGTTTCTCATAAAACTACTTGGAACTGTTTTGTCACCCAGTGAAAGTTTTTAACCCCCGATCACTGGCTGAATTCGCTTCCAACACTTTTATAGCTTTTAACTTTGAGGGACAAAAGCAAGCTTATTAACTGTTTAATGCAGTGGTATTTAAACATTTTCACTACGGCTCACTATAAGAGATATATATATATATATATATATATATATATATATCTCACTTTGTGACTCAATATAAACCTATGGTTTGTGTATGTGAGAATAACATATAAACTGAAACTAAAATTTTATAAAAACACTGATTACCCCTACTGACTGCAATTCACTTTCATTATTTCATTTCTACACTGTTCTGTATTGTTGTGTTCTGTTTCATTAAAAATAAAAGAGTTGATTATGACCAATTGATTTTGAGACTCATCATGATTTTAAAAATACCAAACTTATTTCTTGAAAATAACCAGTTTTACCAATCATCAGAGATAAGTTTTGTTAGCTATAAAACTGCCTAGAACATTTGAAACCATATTGATCAAATACACCCTCGTGACTGACTCAAACTTTCCTTTTCATCTTTGTCCTGTTACCACTGATTGAGACAGCCACTGTGTTGTGTGTGTGTGTATGTATGTGTGTGTGTGAGTGTGTGTGTGTGCGTGTGTTACCTGAAAAGAAAAATATAATCCTATCAATGAAAACTTACAGATACGTTATTTAGGATATAGATGTATTTTACATATTTATTCAGACAGAAAGGGAAAAAATGGGCTTTGAAAATTTAACATTGTTGTCTTCATTGTTAGTGACAAAATATTCATGTTTTAATTTTTTACATACATTAAAAATTTTATCTTTATAGAGACTGCCCCTGATTTAATATTAACATCCATTAAGATGCTTTCAATGGTGACTTGTCTCTGGTGATGAAATACACTTTATTCTCTCAATTGGAACTTACTCATTCCTTACTTAGGACTATAGTGCTACTATCAATTGTAACGGCATACTATGGCATACTAGACATTAACAACAACATAATCCTAAACATGTTGTCATCTAGTAATCCCCAAACCCATATTTTTTAAAAGGCATGCTTGGGAGACTAATATTGGAAATGATCGTGGATATTACAGTATTGGAAAATATATAAATATTGGAAATAATAGTGGAAATGGGAAGGTGGAATGGGGAGGAGGCATGAGGAAGAAGAGAGAAAAGATAAGAGTAGAATATTGTCAGCAGCCAGGGTTTAATTTAAAATTGGACAAAATGGTTGGAGAGCTGGTGAAAGGAATTATTACTGGCTGTTGATCATCAGGGTCCGGCTTGTACCAAGAAAATCCTTTATTAAATAAACATAAGCCTCTCAAATGGGCTGGGTTCAAAGGTAGTTCTGTACTCAAGGTGCAAAGTCAGACAGATGGGTAGCTGAGAAGCAACATTTGTGGCTATAGACAATCCTACTTAACCAGTAAACTTCAGGTAAAGATGGAATCAAATAGTCCGTCACCTGGTTCTGTGCTGATGTTTGCACTATGTCAAGAGTTTCAAAAGTATGTGAGAACAGAAAAAATGATAAAACATAAACTATGTCCTTAAACACTACCCCTACCTAGTTGTGCATGGTCTATTTAGAACTTATATATAATTATTTTACAAAACATATTCCTAATCCACTTTAAATCCTCTCGATAAAATTTCAAATGATCCCTGACTAGTTATAAATGTCAAAAATAAAGTATCAGTTTAATTTTATGCTTCTAGTTACTGTAACTCATGTTCCCTATGCTAATTGTTAATTCTGTGTGGATCTAATTTCTTAAGAGTAGAGATAATAAGTCTTAGAATCAGAGATAAAAATCTATTTCATTGATAGAATTTTGAAGAGAAGCACATTCTCAAAGCCAAACATCTTATATTCTAATTGTAAAATCAAAACCAAATGAACTGAACTTTACTCTCAGAACACATTCTTGGAGAGCATTAGTTAGTGCTTGCTTTTATACAATCAAACCTTGGCCCTTTGTCATTTGGCCATGAAGATCTTGCAACCATAAATCAAGAAATCCTTATGGTACAGGAACAAAGGCAGTCCCCAAAGCACCATGAATATTATCGGCAAGGAGTTTGGGGGGAAAACAAAGCCAGAGCCAAAGCTACTGGTTTTCATTTAGAAGACAAGGCTATTCCATAGAACGTCATCTTTCCAGTAAAATCCCAGCAGGATACATCCATTTGTAACTGTGACAATTAACAGTTTCTATTTCCCATTTGAAAATTGTGAGGAAAATGTTTATGATTAGGATGATTATTTATTCGGGTTATTTCTGCCATGAGACTGCGCTTAGGTCTCTACATGGCCTCCACAGTATGCCATGTTCTTTGCAAAGAGAAAACCAAAATTACTTTATTAAGTGACCCTTGAAAATTCCCCTAAATCCCCATTTGGTTTGGATTTCCCCTAATCTAGTCTAGGATGATAATATAGCAGAAGAAAGCATATGGTCCTAATAGATATTCAGACCAGATGTTAGTTGTCTAATACATATCCTATTCCTGAACGGCTGAGCAGAGGAGTCTGTAGGAGAAGATGGAGAAGTCATTAAGTAGAGACTCTGTGCATTCCACTATTCTCACCAGTTTACAAAAGTTAAGAGTTCCAGATTGCAGTACCTCCGGTTCTGTCATTTTGAATTTCTGGTCAATGTTAACAGCATTAAACTTGTTGCATATACACATTGGGGGTTCAGGGGTGGGGTGGGGGAGGACACACCTGAGATCAGATCCCAGGCACACATTGAAAACAGGAGGGGTGAGGACTGGGTCTATGGTTTATCCACACCCCTGCTGTCTGCAACAAGGACCATAAAAAACTACTCAAGGAGTTAAGTCTTTCCTCCATTCTGTACCCTAAATTACGGCATATCCCAGGGACTATTGGGCTTAACTGTTGTCTCAGGAACTAATACAGAACTTGGTACACATAAGAAGCACAATGTATACTAACTGAATAAATTAATAGAAATAAATTTATGTTGGTGTTTTTGGAAACTAGTTGTCTGAGTGAAATTGGACAGCTGAAGTTTGAGCAAAATAAGCACAATTCAAATGTCCTATATGGGTATTCCTTTGAATAATTAAAATCGGTCATAGATTGTTATTGAAGTATTATATCTTCTCTGTTTCTTCGAGTGATAATGCATACTCTTACTGCGGAGAATATTGCTTAATTTAACACATAAAATAACATTACAAGAAAAATATTTTTTCAATGCCCATGCTAAAACACCTTTTAAAAGCAAAGTCACAGGAATATGATGTCTATACCGGTACCTATCATAAGAGTGAGATGGCAAGATTTGATAACCAAGTATTAGATCTGTAGATTATGAGTGCAAATGATCTTTTCAGTTGTTGAGTACTACAAAAAAGCATGAGCATGAAATGAAACATTTTACACATGGGTAATTATGAAGAGAGACACAAATATGGTGCAAAATTGAAAGCCTTCTCTTTCCACATAGAGAAAAGACAACATTGCCCTTTATAGGCCAATTGGAAAGACTTTTTAATGAGAAGTATGGTTTGGAGGATAAATACTGTATGTTATTGTTTTAATCCTTAAAATCTGTTTTCACTAATTGATAATCGCTGGCAAGTAAGGGCTGTTAGTGATAAATATAGTTAACGATGCTTCCGTCTTCATTTGCAATGAAAATCTGCTTTAAAAAAACAATTTTTAATCAACATGAGCTAGAGAGAGAGAATCGAGGTCATGCACTGCCTACAAATTGTGTACACAATCCTAAACCTGAAAACACTGGCATTTTCACATGAGCCCTTCCTAAGTGACGGCCTTTCCTCTAATCACAAAAGGATTTGAGCCTCATGTTTCATGCCAATGTTAAAAAAAAAAAAAAAGAAAGAAAGAAAGGATAAATCAAAGAAAAGTAGAACACACCAGTCCTCTGAGGTGTAATCAGCAGAAACTGACTGTGGTTTTATTGGAAGCCTCTCTGGGGAGTCATAGCACTGATGGAAACGAGGAGGGCCCTGTTGAACAAGTCAGCAAGCAAGGATTTTCCATGTCCAAAAGGGGAAACACCACCATTCAAGAATTGGAAACAGCCTGGTCAAAACAGGGCAGCTGGAATAAAGGACTAAGGGCTCCCAGTTGCTACATCTCTCTGGAAAGAGTTAAAGTCCCCACAGAGAACTTAGAGTGTCTGAGTTTAGGTTATGTGCTGGCTCTGATATTTTCTTCCTTGGGAGGAAAAAGGATCTGGCTTCCCTGGCAGGATGCCAGAATCTGGAATTATTCTCTCACCAAAACTACACGTACTGGGTCAAAGATAACTTTCTGAGCAGCTAGAGTGCCATAAGGAAGGGGAATGGATGCTGTTAAGCAAATACAAAAGAGCCCAATACCAAATAAAGTATTTACAACCCAACATGGTGTATCCCAAATATTGAAGAAACAGATATCCATGGAAGCACTCACACAGCCTGTACAGACCAAGAGAACCTAGGATGATAAGGATGGGAGAGAAAACAAATGTCATGCGCTGATCACTTGCTCTCAAGAACACAGTATGATAGACGCAGTACAGGTATCTACCCATTTGATTTCATGGCTACCCAATTCCGTGGGTTCTATTAATGTGCTCTTTTTAGAGATAAGGAAACAGAAGCACAGGAAGATTAAATAATTTACCCAAGGGTCACAGAGATATTAAAAGGGAAAAGTGAGGGTGAATTTGGGGGTGCCCAACTCAACAGCCCAAACTCCACACTAATATACCAAACTTATATTGCAGAGTCATGGTTCTGCCCTGCAGGAATAGCTACTTTATGCCAGGCCTGGGAGACACCAGCTCTGTAAGGAGGGAAGTCTGAAGAGGAGAGTCAACAGCTGAGATCGAACTTGTCAAGAATGGAGGAAGGTGTCAATTTATTCTCCAGTTAGTCATGGAGCAGTAAAGGACTGCTTACTTTACGCTATAGAGTCTGGGATCTGTCCAGGAAGAATTTTTTACAAAGGAAATAAATGATTAAACTAAAATAGAAAGTATTTTCTACTCCCCTGAGTCATGGCCTCATAAAGGAGAAGTTAGATGATACTAGAAAGGTATTGCAACAATCTGTTTGAGCATTTATGGCGATGGTGAACATGAGAATGGAAAATAGATAAAATAAGAAATTTAAATTAGTTTGAGGAGACTTGATGACCAATGAATTTAGTTCTATGTTGGAAAGAAAGATGAGTTTCCAGATTTCTGGCTTAGGTGTTTGGATAAGTGGTACAATCATTCCCTTGGTATAATCATCCTCTAGCATGCATTGGGATCACCTAGATGCTTGTGAAAACAGATTACAAGGCCCTACCCCAAAGTTTGTCATACAGTAGGTCTATGATAGGGCCCTTCTGCATTTATAGCATGCTCTCTGATGCTGCTGCTCTATCATAAAATAAAGCCTATGAAGCAATATCTACTTTAAACTCCATGCTATGGAAGGGAAAATAAACATCTAAAAGATCTTAAGTAATTTGCCTAACCTCAAGCAACAGTTGCAATCTGATGCCTATGGTAGGTAAATGCTATACATACTGTCTCCCAATATAAGAGAGATAAAAGATGCAAGAAAGGGGTGCCTGGGTGGCTCAGTGGATTAAGCCTCTGCCTTCGTCTCAGGTCACGATCTCAGGGTCCTGGGATCGAGCCCCGCATCGGGCTCTCTGCTCAGCACGAACCTGCCTCCCTCTCTCTCTTCCTGCCTCTCTGCCTACTTGTGATCTCTCTCTCTGTCAAATAAATAAGTGAAATCTTAAAAAAAGAAGGAAAATTTTTTAAAAAGATGCAATAAAAATCAAGTGGATCTTGGGTGGATGGGAAAAAGAGTAGACTAGTGTGATAGAAAGATTGGAGAAATAATGAATTTAATTCTCATTCTGTTTAACTTAAAATACTGTGTGATATCCGAATGTGTTTGGAAATATGGACACACACAAAGGGCGAGCTCAGAGGGAAAGATTTAAAGTAATTTCCACATAAATAGGAAATGAGGACTTAGTAGTAGAGAAAATCACCTTGTAGTGACATAGTAAGAACAGGAAGTGGAAACAAGGAAGATCTCATTTTTGAAGGCACGATCAAATAGAGAAGATCACGAGAAACACAGAAACAGATATGAAACCTGGGAAGTAGGGTCTGAAGCATGAGAGAATTTCAAGATGATGTGGTTAAGGCAATGGTGTCACATATGATGCCAAGGATTTATGCATAACTGGACGGCCCCACTCCTACCTGTCCCTCCTCTAAGGGCAAGGATTACAGCTACACCTGAATGCATTAGAGAGTTTCTATCTTCTGTATTCTCTGGACTAATCATTGTTAAGACCTCTGACACTCTCATTTCCTGGTTTGAGGAAATAGACTCATGAAAGCATCTTCTTTTGGAATGAAAGATAATTAGGATTACTTTTAGGATTAGAAAATAGCATAGGTTTTTTTTTTTTTAATACCTTTCAGACTATTATGGAAAATTTATGTAAACACTAGAATATCTAGAACAACGGATCTCAAGGAATGGTTCTGGGACCAGCAGTATCAGTATCATCCAGGAACCTGCTAGAAATGCAAATTTCTCAATTTTTAATCTTACTGAATGGTAAAGTCTGAGGGTGGGCCCAGCAGTGTGTGTTTTAACAAGTCTTTCAGATGACTCTGATGCTTTATAACATTTGAGAACACTCATTTAGAACATTTGGAATATCAGTTGGTAACAAGTCAGATTGACATGCTAAAGGCAGACCCTGAAAAGACTTCGCAAATGAATTCTTGAGAAGAAAAGTCCAAATCCCATTCCCATTCCTCTCCAACTGATTATGAAGTGTGACCTGTTACAGTGAATAGAATTGAGAGTAAATTTGAGAGTATACTCTATGGAAAGAGGAACTTATTAATTTAGCACATTTTCATTGAAAACCTACTAACTGTCAAACACTAAGGAAACAGCTAAACAAGTGAGTCACCGTATCCACTAAAGACGTTATGACTGAGATAACACATCGTCTTCCCCGAGAACATCGGGGAACATCACACAATCATTCTACAGGAGAGAAGGGTCTAACTCTGCCATATGTCCTCCCTAGAAACCCAAGACATAGTGTTCGGTAACTGAATAGCATTCTATTAAATTCAAAGTTCTTTCCTGTTTATTTACCCTCCAGATGCTACCAACTTCTTCCAAAATTACATGTTAGTCTCTTTTTCAGTATGTGAGTATATATATATATACACACACATAGTTGCCCAAATGTATTTGCAAAGAGTTGTCTTTTGTACCATAATCTTGCCCAGTTTGAAGCTATATTTATTCACTTATTAGAGTCCCAGCAACTTCAGGTGCAGCAAATATCTACACTTCTGTCTACCAGATGTCCAGCCTTACAAATAAAACATTACCAATACAGGTAAAGTCTTTATATACCATCTCAGATTTCAATTCCTGACCCTTCTTGGATGTAACCATTATTTGTTGCTTATTAGTCCATGGATTTATTTATATGTTTGCATGTTTCCTTAAGCAACATACATTTTTGTTTTGTATGCTTTTGAATCTAAACGGATGACATCATATGTATTCTATAACTAGCTTTTTATTCCTCCTCAACATTATTTGCTGAGATTGAAATCCATGGTTTCTGAAATGGTTCCATGTTGCTAAAGAGAAGTTTAACTCCTTCATTTTTTACTGCTCTAAAAGTCTCTGCATGATATTATCAAAATTTAGTTACCCATTCTCTTGTTAACTAATATTTCTTTCCAATGATCTGCGGTTAAAAACACCAAAGCTTTGTCATGATTATGAAATTCTTCTTTTGCATGGGAAGAGTTTCTCTAAGTTATACACTAAGAGTGGAGTTGTTAAGTTTAGGACATATTCATCTTTACAAGTTATTGCCAAATTTCTCTCCAAAGTGAATTTTTCAATTCCCACAAGCAGAATATAAAATTCTGTTGCTCATCATCTTTACCCATATCTGGTATTGTCATGTATTTTAATATGGATGAATTTGACAAATGGGAAAGAGTTCTTACTATGGGATTAATTATATTTTTTATTCTAATGAGAGTGAGAATATTTTCATATTTTTATTGGTTATTGTTTCCTTTTGCACAAGTTTATATCTTGTGATAGTTTTTTACTAGCTTTACTTTCCTTCCTTATTTCCTTTTTTTTTTAAATTTATAGGAGACATTTATCTGTGATATGTATTGTAAAGTATCTTCCTTCATTTTGTGGTTCATTTTTTTCCATTTTTTAATATTATCTTTAAGTGCACAATTTTTTTTTTTTTTTAACGAGGGCACATATTGCACAGAGCACTGGGTATGGTACATAAACAATGAATCTTGGAACACTGAAAAAATAAAATAAAATAGGAAGAAAAAAGTGCACAAAAATGAAAATTCAAATTGATCAATTTGCTAATTTATGATTTGAGTTTTTGAGTTTAAGAAATAGTACCCTGTGGATACAAACTTATTTTTCTCATAACTTACTGTTTGCTTTTCACATTTAGGTCTTTAATCCAGCTGGAATTTATTTTTGTATATGGTGTGAAGAGGGAGTCAATTATATTTTTTCCCACATATACCAAATTGTTCCAGAACCATTTAGCAAATAATTCATATTTTCCCACTGATCTGCAATGCCATCTTTGCCTTACAGAGAGTTTCCGTGTGTGTGTGTTTGGAGTTCTCTATTCTGTCAATCCTTGTGCATATACCTTATTATCTGAATTACTACAGCTTTACAATAAATCTTGATATCCAATAAGTTATCACCTTCCTCTTCTTTCTAGTAATATTTTTCATGATTCATTTTACATTTCTTGCTTCCTCTTCCGTATATAGTTTAGAATTACAACTTAAATCTGCATTGGACTTCTAGATTAAATCCCTGATTATGGTATAGCTCTCAATTTTTTACTTACTAAAGACTTTTAATTAAATTTTATTTTTTTCCTAAAAATTTCTGGATTTCTATCATTGATAGTTTTAAAATTATATATATGTATATATGTATACATTATATCTATAAAGTATACATATATATTTTATATATATATATACACACATACACATATATGTTTCAAATTTTTATTTAAATTCTAGTTAGTTAACATACAGTATAATGTTAGCTTCAGGAGTAGAATTTAGTGATTCACCACCTACATATAACACCCAGTGCTCATCACAAGTGCCCTCCTTAATGCCCATCACCCATTTGACACCCCACCATCCACCTCCCTTCCACCAATACTCAGTTTACTCTCTATAGGTAGGAGTCTCTTTTATGGTTTGCCTCCCTCTTTCTTTTTTCTTCCCCCATGTTCATCTGTTTCACTTCTTTTTTTTTTTTAAGATTTTTATTCACTTATTTGACAGACAGAGATCGCAAGTAGGCAGAGAGAGAGAGAGAGAGAGGGGGAAGCAGGCTCCCTGCCAAGCAGAGAGCCTGATGTGGGGCTCGATCCCAGGACCCCGGGATCACGACTCGAGCTGAATGAAGGTAGAGGCTTTAACCCACTGAGCCACCCAGGGGTCCCATCTGATTCATTTCTTAAATCCCACATATGAGTGAAATCATATGGTATTTTCTAGAGCTGATACATGAATTCAGTAAAGTCACAGGATACAAAACCGATGTAGAGAAATCTGTTGCAATTCCATACAACAATGATGAGGCAACACAAAGAGAATTCAAGGAATCATTCCCATCTACAACTGCACCAAAAACCATAAGCTATGTAGGAATAAAAAATTACAGACTATATTAATATATATTAAATATATACATAAAATATTATATATTTTAACTACACTAACTTCAGCTTCTGATATAGAATGCAATTAACTGTATACCTCAAAAGTATTTATAATAATATTGCTGAACTCTCTTTTAATTATAGCAATTTGTCGATAGGTCTTTTGGATTTTATCTAGCACCTTTAATTTCCAAGATCAATTTAAAACAAAATAGAACTTAATGTCAAGCCCAGTAGAATTCTGCAAATTTTTTCTTCCTCTGCCACTGTCATGTTTTTATTATTAGTATTATTTTTGGAAAAGATGAGGTTTAAATTTTCTAAAGCTGACTGATCAACCAAAAATTTATCTAATTCATTCCAGTTTTGATAAATGTTGTGTCAAATGGTTTACTGGAATTGTAATATATATCATCTCTCTCTTCCTTTTTTGTCTGCCTCATATCAAGAACAATTCTCAGATTTTAGTGACATAATTGTCTCTGTGGAACTTCCTACTATTCTTTATTTTACAGATTATTTAAGAACGTAGTTATTCTTTTCCACTTTTTATTGCCAGTAGGGCAGTGTAGTCACAATGTGGGAGGAAGGTATAGTGTAAGAGGAATAAAGAGTATGTTGAAGTTTTTTAAAATACTGTTTTGAGGTGGAAAAAAAGCTAATGCAACATTTCAATACTGAGGTCTCTAAAAGTTGACTTAGTGATACTTCCAATCTGCTCTTGGTGTTTCCAGAGCAGAATACCCATACCTCTACTACTGTGTTCATCCCACTACATTACAGTTAGCTGTATGCATCCCTTGTTACCACTAGACTGGAAGCTATTCAACACTAGGACCACACTGATTCCACAAATCCAATAAAACATCTCACATATAGCCTGGGCTCAAGAAATTTTTTAATGGCCACATCTGAACCCATAAAAATCCTAGAAGAGAGCACAGGCAATAATCTCTCTGACATTGGCAGTAACAACATTTTTCTAGATATGTCTCCTGAGGCAAGGGAAACAAAAGCAAAAATAAACTATTGGGATCATATCAAAATAGGAAGGTTCTGCACAGCAAAGGAAACAGCCAACAAAACTAAAGGATAACTGACTGAATGGGAGAGGATTCTTGCAAATGATACATGTGATAAGCAGTTAGTGCCCAAACTATATGGAGAACTTAAACAGCTCAACACCAAAAACACCACAAATAATCTAATTAAAAATGGGCAGAAGATATGAGCAGAGTTTTCTCCAAAGAAGACATACAGATGGCTAACAGGCACATGAAAAGATAATCAACTTCACTCATCATCAGGGAAATGCAAATCAGAACCACAATAAGCTATCACCTCACACCTGTCAGAATGGCTAAAATAAAAAACACAAGAAATGAGTGTTGGTGAGGATGTGGCGAAAAACGGACCCTCATGGACTGTTGGTGGGAACCCAAACTGGTGCAGCCACTGTAGAAAACAAGATGGAGGTTCCTCAAAAAATTAAAAATAGATGGGGCACCTGGGTGGCTCAGTCAGTTGAGTGCCTGACCCTTGGTTTCAGCTTGGGTCATGATCTTAGGGTCATGAGATACAGTTCCACACTGGGCTCTGCCCTCAGCGGCCAGTCTGCTTGAGATTCTCTCACTCTCTCCCTTTGGCCCTCTCCCCACTAGTGCACTCAGGTGCTCTCTCTCTCTCTCTCTCTCTCTCTCTAAAAATAAATAAATCTTATTTAAAAATTAAAAATAGAACTACCATATGATTTACTAATTGCACTAATGGGTATTTGACCAAAGAATACAAAAACACTAACTCAAAAAGATATATATATCCCTGTGTTTATTGCAGCATCACTTATAATAGCCAAACTATGGAAAGGGCCCAAGTATCCTTTGATGGATGAGTGGATAAAGAAGTGGTGTGTATATACACACACATATATGTATATGTAAAATGGAATTATAATTATGTAACATAATCACATTTATAATTATAATCATATATAATTATAAAATATATAATTACATATAATCTGTAATTAAGATATACATTTTATATTATAAATTATACCTTTATACATACATTTATACCTATATACCTTTATACATACATTATACATTGTTAGTATATATTAATAATATATAATTATATATGAAATGGTGTATATGTATGTGAAGTATATATACACACACAATGTTTGTAACTTCTATTCTTTCCTGAAAATGAGCACATTTTTTTCCCTGTGCTTTAGTCTATGTGTTTATTACTGACCTATCTTCTCCTGCATTACTCTTTCCTTCAGCTTATCTGATCTACTATTAAAAAATCTATGGGAGTTCTGATTTTAGTTACTTAATGATTTAGGCCTAGAATGTCTTTTTGTTTCCTTTTTTTTTTTTTAAGATTATATTTATGTATTTGACAGACAGAGATCACAAGTAGGCAGAGAGGCAGGCAGAGAGAGAGGGGGAAGCAGGCTTCCAGCTGAGCAGCGAGCCCGATGCGGAGCTCCATCCCAGGACCCTGGGATCATGACCTGAGCCGAAGGCAGGGGCTTAACCAACTGAGCCACCCAGGTGCCCCTTTTTGTTTCCTTTTTATACTAAAAATTATTTGATAAATTTCTTATCTTGATATAGTTTTTAACACTTTCATTATAATTATATTAATATTTGTGTCTAGTAACTCCAATATCTAGATTTCCAGTGATTGTTTTTATAATCTATTTTTTCTCTTAGTTTCTGGTCATTAAATCTTGTCTCTTGGTATGCTTAATTTGCGGGGGACTACAGAGTATTTTGTACCAAAAATTACAGAGATTACTTAAGAGTCTGGGGATGTGATCAATTTCCTGAAAGAGCTGATTTTGCATCTAACAGGAAGATCACTTTAATTCAATCTAGGGTTGAGCTTGGCTTTGAATTCATTTCAAAGTGAGACTTGTCTATTTCAGCTTTTCTCTCACACCTAAGGTATGGCCCTACAGGGGTCTCAACTAAAAGCCTTGGGGGGTCTTTAACTCTAGGTCGTTGTTGTTGTTGTTGTTGTTTTTTAATCCCCCACCACACTGAAAATGGTAAACGTTCAGTTCAGCTTTTCAGCCTATTTGTTTTTACCTGGTAATCAGCGGAGCTGAATGGGAAGATCACCTCTCTCTCCTTTTCTTTTCCCTATCATCCTATCCCTTCAGGTTCTTGGTGGCCCATGATTTCTCCCTCAGAAAGATTTTTCTAGCAGTCTTCAGTCTTCAGACTTGTTCTGATACTATCTAGTAACTCACATCTGAAAACAAAAAGCTAGGTTTCATTTTACACTTTTATTTTTCTGGAAAGAGTAAACATTATACTGCAACACTCAAGTAAATGAGAGAAACCTCAAATGTTAACAATACAGGATTAATAACAGTATAATATTTTCTGTTGCAAATGCACTGTATTTTTCAATTGAGGATTTTACTTTACCAGGTTTAATAAATAGGAAATTAGTTAAAAGCCGATGGCAATATTTTTCTCAGGAATTAGAATCAATTTCATGCTGACAAATCCTATGATAGTACTAACGTGACTATTACTATTACTTAAAATAAAAGTATTTCCTGAGGGCTTGCTCTGTATCAGGAACTACGAAAGCTGTATGATCAATACTTAACTTAGTAAAAGCAACTATAAATTAAAGAAGTTTCTATTGAAATCTTATCAGTGGTCAGTTAGCCAGAAGGAGGTTCTCAGATCAATAATTTTCATGCTCTGTTTGACCACTTTAGAAGTAAAATGGGTGGGAAAAGACACAACTTTCCTTCCTGATTAGCATTTCCAGCAATTTCCCCCAGTCATTCAATCTGCACATTGTTAAATTCAGTAGCCTGACTCGGTCGCTTTACATGTGGGGAAGAGTAAATGACCCACGTTATGCATGCATTGCCTTACATGTCCTGAAACTTCTGAGTTAGATGTCCAGAGAGCATCTGTGTTCGGCATGGCCATGTACAATTTGGCATAGTCCCATGGGATCCTGGTCAAAAGTTCCACGCCGAGCTAGAACAGCTTGAAGTGAACCCACTACCGGCTCATAAGTTCTACTTTGGCTAGTCTGCTTTGTCTGGGGACTTTGCATTACTGGTAATGCGAGAGAAGGCCGATGTGCAAGTACCAGGCAGATTCTGATTCAGAGACCAAGGCCTCCTGGATGTTAAGCCACTGGAGAGTGCATCAGTTATTGTACAGAGGACTTCTCTTGAGGAAAGGTGGGAATGGAAGAGATCCCTTCATGATCACATTCACACTGCTCTTTCCTTCTGCTGAGCTTTTTGCTCTAAACACATAAACATACCTACGCATGCACACACACCTGGGGTCACGTTTTGGAGCTGTGATAAAATAAAGCAAACTGACAATTAGACGTTTTTCTTATTCCCTGATTTATCTCCCCTTCCTTAAGACAGGAAGTTATAAACTCGACCCTTCCCCATGTTCTGGCTCTTAAATATGTAAAACGAAAACAAAATTATCTTCAGCTCCAATTGTCTCTTTCACTTGTTTCAGGTAAGGTCAAGGTATTTATGGCCACCACTCCAAAAGGAACTCTCTTGAGTTCTGGAAGCCCAACCCACATTTGCTTTGAAAACACTTGAGCATTAAAAGACAAGTCTAGGAAGCCTCTAAATGGCCAATCTAATTTCTTTGGGAGTTTCCCTAAACTCTTTGGGGTATTTTTGTGAATTATGTAATGTAATTAAGGTTTACTGGATTTCAGTAATCATTAGAACAACTTCAAATATTTCCCAATATTTTACAGAGAAACTTCTAAAAGTTCTTTTGAATGGGGAATAAAACATCCTGGATGGCAGCAAGACTAAATTACTCTGGGCAAGAACTATTAGTATATTAAAAATAAGCATTAGAGTTTGGGGAGGAAAATGCATAGGGTGTAACATTTTTCATGTGGCTACAATGAAGTAAGGGATTTGAAGGCAAAAACAAATCTGGCAAATTATAAGTTAGGGTAGTAATTCAAGGAAGTCATAAAAGAGAAGACTTTTATTACACCGTGGAGACAGTTTGGTGCTATTAGTGGATTAAAAAGCATGTGGGACTGTGAGACTGGAAAAGAGGGAAGCTTGAAAGAGTTGGTGGGTTAAATATTAACAAAGAAAAGATGTTTACTGACAGATTCTGCAAACACACTCTAATAAATAAGATCCTCCAAGCACTCAAAAATAGAACCGTGCAAAGCCACAAAAATCCTTGCTGTTGATCTTCCCACCAAACTGGATCTCCTTTAGCAACGCCTGGCTTCACTGTCACCAGAATTTTGTGTAAGTGTATGTCCTTTTGGAGAACATCACCAGAATAGTCAAAAGCTAGTAAAAATAGTAAAAAAAAAAAAAAAAAAATAGACAACGATTTTGCACTTGTCTTTGAAAACTGGCTACAGTGCACTGAAAGCAGGGAAGTGTGGTGGAAACGTGTGAATGAGAGCTTCAGACAGACCTGAGCTTGAGTTCTCAAGTTGTACGGTTTTGCCTCTCTGAGCCTTGGATTCCTTCGCGGTGGAACTGAGACCATCACACACACTTCACAGGGCTGCCTCTTGGTGCTTCTTCAAGTTTAGCATGCTTATCAATCACCTTGGGAATCTGACTAAAATGCAGATCCAAGTCCGTAAGCCTGGGGTAGGGCCCCGATTCAGTCTTTCGCCAGCTCCAGGGTGATGCCCCTGTGGCTGGTCCCGGAAACACAGTTTGAGAGGCTTTCAAAATCTCAAAGTAATTGGTGTACAGTGAACTAAACTGCTGCTTTATTATAATAACAATGCTGTGCTTCTTCCCTACATTATTTTTTTCTAGAAAATTTTACGTTACTCTAGTTGAGCTTACAAAAGAGTCCATGGGACAAAAATGAGATTGAGTATTTCCATCTCTGGCGGAAACCCGGACACATTAGGATGGATGGGTTTGTCCATGGTCTTAAGCAGAGGACAGAATCGGCCCTGTGAGAGCCGATGGCTTGGCCTTCAATACATCTGACTAGCACTTCTTGATTTATTCAACTTTTCAGCTGATGATGCAGGCCTCAATTTGTTGAAAGAAAAGGAACTGAAAGCCTTGACCAGCAATGAATTCCAAAAAACTGAAACCTGCTTAAAATACACGAAAAGCCTAATTTTGGAATAACCACATTTCTAGACATCCGAAAGAGCTTAGGGAGAAAACATTTCAAGTCCTGCCCACCATTTATAAATAAACTCTTTAGAAGAACCCATTCAGGAAAAATTGGTAAAATTTGAAACTCACAATAAGTGATGCTGAGGTTATTAAGAAGAACCATTTGGAATCACCTCTGAAGAAAACATCAGCTACCCTAATAATGAGTGGGCACTTTGTGGAGTGGAGTGACATTCCGATGGTTATAGCTCCTACTGTAAGGGTTTTGCCAGAGAAAGGACCATCAGGTGTTGCTTTCACAACCATGGTCTAGCATCTTTTCATGAGCTCTTTTTATCTTACTCGTTCCATTAGCACATTTTAGTTCTAAGATTAAACAGATGCTACCTGGACACAGAAAGTGTCCTTTCTGTTTTATTTTATCTTTTTTATTTTATTTGATCTATTTGATCTTATTTAGTCTTTTTTGGTGTATGTTTTTAGAACTAGGGAGGGAAAATAAAAAGAGCTAAAAATTAATTCTATTTGAATTTTGTATGGTTACTCAAATAAAATGTGCTAATGAATACACTTGGTTTTCTCTGAGATGAAGATAAAATTATCAATTATCCAGTGGTTTGCTTTAAAAGAATGAAGAGCTGAGTAGCCAGGCTTACAACAGAGCTGGGAAGAGGATAGAAATGACTACGTGCCGGCAGAGAGACTGCGCCAATCCCCTTACAACCCTGGAACACTGCTTCCCTTTTTTTTTTTTTTTTTTTTTTTAACTAAAATCAAACAAGATATAAATCCCCAAAAAGATTTTCTTTCACTGTAAGATTAGAAATAATAGTATTCTTTCCATCAAAAATTATAATCATTCTTCTAGGGGAAAATTGTGCTTTTGAAACCATCATCTAAAAAAAAAACATTAAGACCCATACCCTGTATTTGTATTTGCTCTCCAAAGGTTGGCGAGGTGCGGGAAGAAGGCAAACTATTTCCAGACACCATAGTCCCAACCGTACCTGGCAGGAAAACAATGCGATTACTCTAGTCATCATATTTTGGTAAACCTGGAGAATCTGTAGGTCACATGGGCAGAAATAAGCTACCATCTGCTTCTACCAGCAGGTGGATGAGAAAACATACAGTCTTTTTTACTAATTACCTACAACAGCATCTAACTCTAAATATTTTGCATGTAGAGATTTCCGTTCTATGTTTATAAATACACATATATGACAAAGAAACACTTATTTTAAAGATCTTAATATCTTGTTTGTTAAGCAATGAGTATTTAGGAGAGGGGCTATGTTGACAGCTCTGCAAACAGAAGTTTCTGATTCATCTGCTACAAAGGTATTCACATACCTTGGCAGCCTTCCTCACTCTGCTTTGTTTAATGGTTTACCCATATCCACATAAAGCCACCTTGTTTTTCCCATACCACCTTGGATATCCATCCCAATAATCAATCTGTTAAACATCAGAGTGGCGACTATAATCTGTTCATCCCTTGAAACTTGGGAAATGTCAATGCAATGTCATAAATTTTATTTTTCTCCTGGAGGCACCTGTGCAGTTTAATCACATCAACAAATAATTATAAATAAAGCAAAAAATTCAATTGTTATGATTCCCAGAAAATAAAATATTCTCCAACATAATCCATGCAGTTGCTTCCATGCGTCTTTAGCATAAGCGAGTTTTATTCGACGCAATGCCTGTGTAGCAGCAGAGTCTACCTACCCACTAAAATCGATCTACTCCTCTTCCTGGGAAGAGCCGGGTTACATTTTATACACCTCCTTGCAGTCAGACCTGGCGATGTAACTGAATTCCAGTTAATGGAATGTGAGCAAACGTGAAATGTATCGCTTTCAGGCCTCACCCACTAGAAACTTTGGGCATGTTCTTCCATGCTTTGTTCTTTTCCTGACTGACCAGGAAGGTAGTAATCATGGTGGCTGTGAACACATACAGGGGATGGTTGGAACTATGTGGGAAAAAACCAACGACTTGCCTGCTTAAAATACCAGACTTTTTACCCACTGAGAATTGCCATGTTACCAAGAAATAAAACTCTATTGTTTTGGGGACATTATATATTTGAGGACCTGTTTGTCATAACAGCTGGTGTTTTTCTATATAATTCAGATAGCATTCCTAAAAAGCCTATAAGTCAACCCACTGTATTTCTGATTAGCATAATGTTAACAATTAAACAAAGATACTGTCCATTCTCTTTTCAACATCTCATGAATCTCTCTGGGGTTTTCCAATAAAGCTCATATTAATGATTTATACTCATTTGTTGACAAAAGAATATTACTGACACTGAGAAATGAAATTTCTAGAGATGAGTTTATGGAAATGGAAACAAAAAGGAAGAAACTGGTATTTAGGTGGTAGAAATAGAGGAAACAGATTTAGCAGGTAAAAATAGAGGATTCCCAGTTAAATTTGAATTTCAGATAAATGAGGAAAAAAATTTTTAATTAAGTATGTCCCACTTTACCACTTATAGCATTATGGACAATTTATACTAAAAAAAGTAGTCACGGTTTATCTGAAATTCAAATTTAACTGGGTGTTCTATATTTTATCTGGCAACTCTAATCAGGATGGATATAGTCAAAGCATAAATTATTGTCCTGAAAAACCAGGTTGAATTTGAAGTCACTAGAAAGGAATAAGGAGAAAGGAATTTTTAAAATAAACTTAAATGATAGAATAGAAGCAAAACTGTCACAAACAGGTAACAGAACATTGGGAAGAAAACAATCAAAAGGGAGAAAAATTTGAATAAATGATAATGGAAACATCACATGAAACATAAAAGACTTCAGAGGACAAGGGATCGCAGATCAGTGAAGACATACTGTAGTAAAATTGAAGGTCATCAAAGAGAAAGGTATACTAAGTTCAAGACCTAATTTTGAGAGTAAATTCTAAAGGAAATTCTCAAAAGTCTTAGACTGGGGGGAAAATAGTGTACCATACACAAAAGTAAATGAACCAGACTTCCAAGACAATTGAGATAAGATGATTGGCCCTAATCCTTAGGATTGGTCCAAAGTCACTGGATTCATCATCACTACCAGTTAGCGTGCTAGACACTCGATTATTAGCAAGACAGACTTCACACAAAAATTCAAAAGTTTCTTCTACAAATGTTTAGCAAAGTTTTACAAAGTATCCTATGGTAGGCATCACTCTCCCTAAATGCTCAGAGTTTAGATGCAAAAGCATTGCTTAAATCCCAGTATATTAAACATATTACATGTCTCTAAACCAGTATACCCTGCACACAGTTGGACAGAGTGCTGGTTCCACAGGCACCATATAGGTTTGTTAAAAGAAAAAAAAAATGAGAAACGACACATCTTCCTGGAGATTAACATTGCATGTTTCATTTATAGCCTAAAAAAACCTAAAAAGAAATTTAACTTTAACTCAGCATTTCTTCCTGAACACAACTGACCACAGAATACACTTTAGTCTCCCCTAAGAATACCAAGTAACATCTTTAGGGGTTCTAGGGATCCAGGGAACCCAGAGTAGGACAGTTATTGTTTTCATAGACTTTTTGTTTATCTCACATGTTTCCTAACAGTCACTTATTGAACGGAGTACACGACGTTTCTCAGCTATGATGTTTAACAATATGAAGAAAGAAAGGGGATGTAGCACCTGTCTGCTAAATGTCCATTTGTGTAAGCCTTGCTCTTATTTTCATACTCATTGGCTCTGCTTTTGCAAAAACAGCCACAAGGCAAAAAAGAAAACTCACACACACACACACACACACACACACACACACCCCACAGTGAAGCAACTAAAAGTTGGTGCTGAAATTTATACCCGCCAGTACCTTAACTGCAGAAGTATTAAAATCACTATGGTACACATGGGGACTCACGGGCCCAGGATTTACTATCATTGAAATCACCCCGGAGTCGGCGAGTACATTCCAGACACACAACACTATAAAGGAGACGGCAATATGGGAACGGTGTGCTGGGAGAGCATTTCTGTAAATAAAGACTCGGTCGACTTTATGGCTTCTGGTAATACTTGTCACTTAATACAGTTTATAAAGATTTGCTTACTAAATTTTATAGGGCAAAAGAACACATCTCCCCGTCCCTAGCACTGATGGTGACACACGTTTCAAGAAGCCGCAGCTGTGGCCTTCCCTCCCCAAACTGATTACAATGCGTGTTGTTCTGAAATTTTCAATTCAGCTATCAACAATCTACTTTATCAACAACATGCTTTTGCACTTTTTGAAATGGTGCTTTGAGGCAGATAAATGAAAATAAGGATGGCAGAGTGCCAATAAAAATTCTGCAAACCGTGTCTTCCGCAGAGTACAGACGAAGGCACACATTTTATTGATTTATTTACTGTGGACGCTCAGTCCATTCCTGTCCTTACAATAGCTGCTTTATTTGTTTGTTCTCCTGTCAGCCGACGCTTCGAGATAGTAACTACGCACGTTTAATCACAACATTATTAAGACTGGAAGAGATGGTTTTTTTTGCTTTTGTTTTTGGGAAATCTGGCATCTTTTTGATTGCTGTATGTGTCCTAAGGGTAAATGCAAGGTGCATTCTAAAGTTTAGGATACCTTAAAAATGCTATTTATTGTCCCAAATTTAGCCCATTTGAATGCATAGGGCTCCAGATTCTAAACTGAGATCTCTCAGCTCTAAAACATTTTAATGTAAAAATAATTACTTATATATAAATAACTATATATAAACATATATAAAGGAATATATATAGAGATTCTTTTTCTTGCTTATTTTTAAGTTAGCGATTCTTTTAATAGTTTGCTTCATGACCTTTCCTCATGCTTTCAGGGTTCTTCACAAACTTTGCTTTAAATGATCTACTAAATGGAATAATAATGAAAAATACAAGGCATTATTATATGTTGTGAAAGAAAAAAGACTATAAAATTGAATTTCTCAGCTTCATATTGGTTTGGATTATGAGAACTTCAAATTCCTGTTTAATTCTCTGTAAGTAAATTTTAATTTTATGCACACTAATTAAAGATTTGCTATTTGCTATCAGTTTGGAAATACCCATTTACAGAGTACATTTGAACATCATGGGTTTTCAATTCTAAAAGGAAGCCCTTGGGGATCCTTTCTTAGTAATTAATAATTTTATTGAGTTCGGGGTCAAATCAAATATGTCCACAATCTGGAGTCCTCCACAAGCCTAACAAAAATTTTATTTATTCTTTTTGATTATAATTAATTTGACTTGTTTAACAAGTTAAGAAGAAAAATTGAAATTGAAGCCGATCATAAAGGTTTAATATTAAAAAATAGATATTCAATGGGCTCAATATAAATGCTTGCATACAATAACAAATAAGTAGCAGTGAATTCTGTTTTATCTGTGTTCTTCTTTAGATTATATTACCTGAAATATGACGAATGTGCATCCCCCAAAACTTTATAATTCTAGCAATCTGAAATTTACTGGTCATGTACTTTTTGTTACAAATCCATCTCCAAAATTATTTATTTCATGGCACAGCTAAATTTATTTGAAATAAAATATTGTGAAAAGCAAGGCTTTAACTTATTTTCCCTGTCCCTGTCAACAAGAAATAAATGTTCTTCTCACCATGGGGAATTTCTGGGAATTAAAATATTCTCGAGTATTGATTTAAGGGCTGTGATAGTTTTACGTAGTCTCTTTTAATATTTATTTTAAATTACAAGTTTAGAAATTATTATAAATTAAAGTCTATAGATCTAGGGAGTTATGTATTAATAAAGTTGATATATCAGCACATTTTACATTAGGACTCACAAATTAGGAAATAGAATCGTAAAATACTCCTATGTGGAAAAACGAATACCAGTGATGAATAATTCTAAGCAGCATATTCACGACATTTCAAAAATAAAGTAAATTTGGACACATTGCTGTGACATCTACACTCCCATCATACTTGGCTTCCAAATCAAAATTGGATTAGAGCCATTCTTCTTTGTACTTGAATACAAAGAGCAAATAGAATTCTGGGAAAGTGCAAACAGAGAGCTGAATTTCTCAACCACACTGGGAGTAGAATTAAGGTTCCTTTCCACTCACACACAAACACAACAAAAGGATGATTTAAGGGAAATATAAATTGTTTTTTCATGGGTAACAAATGACAAAGTTATCTCCGGGCTCTTCCACAGCCTTGCCCCATCACCTCTCACTCTTTAAATTCATCCCCTTGCTGGTTCCTACTGTCTCCTTCTCACCTCCGAGGCATTCACCCAGAACTTCTGCATTTGGTTAGTTTTCCTCTCCTTCGTAGGGGCAGACAGAATGAGAGTGTGACATTGGCCACAAACCTCTGCAGACAAAAATCTAAATCCATGGCACTTCTCACCTTTTCCAGAAAGTGCTCTGTATCATGATTCTCTGAGCATACATACTTTACTCTGGTAATCTGGAATAACCTTCCCTGAGACTCAGTTTGGGTAAACCTCTTGCTTACTCCAGACTCACATACACTTTGCCTTCTCCGTAAAGCCTTCCCATCTCTGGGAGGCTGGGCAGCTACAGGACACACTGTTCTCTATCTGTCCACCTAGGTAATTCCTCCGTCAACTCTGCATACTTTGAGGACAGGAACCATACTTTGTTCGTCTCTCAGCAGTATGGCTTACTGAATATTGCTTAAAGAATAAGAACAAAAAAAAAGTGAGGATTCCGTTACAATTTGGCAACGACGGATTGAGTACACACACAAGACATTGTTGTGCTCGATCTGCTGTAGACACAAGTTAAACAAGACACGGAATTAGTCCTCCAGAAGATCACAGGAAGGAGCTCCCTTCCAGAAGCCAGGTCAGGACAGATCATGATAAATTCTGGGACAGGTTCTTGGACCCACTGTGCTCTATGTGCAGAATGATCTAAATGATTTCACGTCAGGCACCGAGAATAGTATAAGCCATCATCGTCATTATCACTGCTCCTTTACTGAGAACTTACACGGTGCTAATTACATTAAAAATAATTTCTTTTAATCATCAGAAAAATGGTATGATGCAGAAAATATGATTCCAATTTTACAGATGAGGAAAATGGGACTCCTAGGACTTAAGCTACTTGTCTACCCACTGACCTTGTAAATTTAGATTTGACCACAGACCGTGAATCCTACACACTCTTAATTTTTCTGAGGTAAAAGCACTTCATGCAGAATATACTTTGCCTTAAATTACCTTAAATGATGTACTTCTTAGGAGGAAACCTTTTGTACAATTTTTACCTGAATAACATTTACTCCTCAGGATCGACAACCCTGGGCAGATCAGGCCAATGAACAAATTCAATATGGCAACACCTTGGCAGAAATGTTCATAGAATGAATGCATCACCTCTTCTAGGGTTTGACCACACTCTGTTTAAATAATTTAACCATTTGAACATCTGGTGTGTTTATTTAATCTCTCAGCATTTTAGCATCAGATTCTAAAATAAGGAATTATCAGCTCCTACTTCTTCAATATGCTTTTTAACATTGAGAAACTCATGTGATATCCTGAAAAAGAGATCCTACAAATGCCCCAAACTGGCTGCTGTGCTAGAAGTAGTAGTAGTGGTACCATCACACACAGGTGCACGTTTTTTTTAAAACTTCTAGAAAAACTAACACAGAACTGCTTTTCAAGACAGGCACCTTTTGAGCAAGAAAACATGCATATGTTCAATTAAGGTGGAATTAGGATTCCTTTGTCATATACCCATGACAAATACTATTTGAGAGCTAGAAGGCATAGGTGAGCAGAACTGTAAGTTGAACAGTGCATACAACCAACGCGCAAGCTCCGCGGACAAAAACGTCCAACTATGTGGACTGTGACTTTGGTAACACTGCCAAGGTCAATGACACTGAAGGAGCTCTTCTGAGGAAGGACTAGCTCTGTGGCAAGAATTACCTTCAACCCCTCACCATGGGTTTGCTCTGTATTCCAGTCTGGGTCTCTTGCCTCTTGCTCTAGGTTCTGGGATGACCATCCCTCTCCTAGATACAGAGAACATACTCTAGGAGAAAGGGAAGAGAAAGCCTGAACTTTGCAGCTTACAAATGAACTCACTGTGGAGGAGCTCTTTAATGCAAATGACATAACCATCGAGGCCCAGGAAAGCTGAGCAGAATGGAGCCTGGGAGGCCCCCTCTCTCCGCCCGCACGTGGCACACCCTTCGGCACTAACAGGGCTTAAGCATTCATACCGAGGGGCTGCAAAGCCCTGGGCAGAGACGTGCCGGATACACACTAGATATGGAAAATGTATGAGGAAAAAAAGATTAACTGACAAAAAGTTAATTAAAACTGCTCTGATTATGAGGTAGAATTTAACAATTACTTTAAAAAATGCAGTGTGACACAGTGCAGCGCTGCAGCTGAATTAATCATGAATGAGGAGAGTGATGTTTAATTTTTGTGTTCAGGAGGAAAACACTCAACAGATTTGACAATTAGAGCAGGGTAACGGCATTGCATGGCACAACGCGAGGCGGGTTTTCCCACTGGTTTTTTGGGAGGGAACTAAGCAGATGTGCTCAAATATTTACAAATGCACAATATTCGCATGCTCTTCAGCTGCCCGCCCTGCTGATTTCGCAAGACTTCGCCTTCAATCTGGAGGCTTCTGCGGGAGCCCCATGAGCGGATTCTCCCAGCTCAAGGAGCTGCTCAGCCAAGGTCCCTGCTGTCTCCCATCCGTGCACTTGATCAAGGAGCAAAGAGGGCCAGCAGGTGACAAAAGGACAGAGCTCTTTCGAACAGTCACCTGCTAGGATTTGCTTGGCCCCAGAAAGTGGAGACACACAGGTGGTCATCCTGGGCGAGGCAGCGGCTGTGTTGACATTGGCCCCCTGTCCTCACCGTAACCACCCCCCCACCGCCCATTAGTCCCTGCTCTCAGCCAGGATTTCCACAAGCAAACGCCACCTCGGTTTTCGGAACGTCTCACCTCTAGCTGTGCGGCAGCCTTCGAGGGCCACAAAACTCCTGCCAGCGAAGCCTTCTATAAATGCCCTCCTTCCTGAATTCCAGCTTGCCAGCCTGGATATTTATGAACAAAAACTCTCTCCGCCACTGCTACTATGATTATTACCAGCATGGGCTTTCTGTCTTTTTGCAATTATAGTGAGAGATAATTTACAGACCATACAATTCAGTGATTTAAAGTGTATAATTCAAGAGTTCTTACTCTGTTCACAGCATTGTGCAACCATCATCACAATCAATTTTAGAACATTTTTTATAACCACTCCTAAAATCCCCATACCTGCCCTTTAGCCATCAGTGTCCGATTCTCTTAACTTCCGCCCTCCCCCACCCCACCCAGCCTGGGGCAATCACTCATCTACCTTCTGTATCTAAAGATTCCCCTATTCTGGATATTTCACATGGATGGAATCATAGGATATGTGTTCTTCTGTGTCCAGCCTCTTAGTATTATGTTCTCAAGTTTCATCTACTAGCTTAGTCCGTTCATTCGGCTAAAACAAAATATCATAGACTGGGTAGCTACTAAACTCCAGAAATTTCCTTCTCACATTTCTGGAAACTAGACGTCTGAGATCAGGGTACCAGACTGGTGAGGCCAGGGCTCTCTTCCAGGTTACCAACTTCTCTTTGTAGTCCCACATGGCAGAAGGGGCTAGGGAGCACTGGGGGCTCTCTCTTACAGAACACTGTTTCCATTCATGAGGGCTCCCCCTTCATGAGCTGATCATGTTCCCCAAGTCTCCCCTTGCCATTAAGACTGTCCACTTGGAAGTTAGGATTTCCACATAGGAATGTTAGGGGGACACAAACATTCATTTTGACTATAGCATTCGTCTTCTAGCAGTTATCAGTATTTCATTCCTTTTTATGGCTGAATAATATTCCGTTGTGTGGGTTTAACACATTTTTGTGCACTCATTCATAATGGTGTTTGAGCCGTTTCCACCTTTTGATCGTCATGAATAATGCTGCTATAAACATTCCCTGCACAAGTCTTCATGTGGATATAGATGCCCATTTCACTTGGAAATATACCTAGGGATAGAACTGCTGGGTCAAATGGTAACTCTTTCTAACTTTTTCAGGAATGGCCAGATCATTTGCCACAGCACCTCGACCATTTTCCACTCCTACCAGCTGTGTACAAGAGGTTTGATTACTCCACATCCTAACCGTTATGTCGTTTTTATTAAAGCCATCAACACAGGTATCAAGTGTCATCTCGCTGTGGCATGGACTTACATTGCTGATGACTTACGATGTTGAGCATCTTTTCCTGCACTTTTTGGACATTTCTGTATCTTCTTTGGAGAAATGTCCATTCAGATCCTTTTCGAATTTTGTAATTGAGATTTGTAATTTGTTATATGCTTTTTCATTAATGACTTGTAGGAGTTCTTTATATATTCTAGATACAAGTCCTTTATCAGATATAGGATATGCAAATATTCCCTCTCATTCTTTAAGTTGTCTTTTTTTTACTTTCTTGATTGTGTCCTTCAAAGCACCAAAAGTTTTTAATTTTGATGAAGCCCAATTGATCTATTTTTAAATTGTATTGCTTGTGCTACTGATGTCAGAGCTGAGAAACCATCGTTAAATTCAAGGTCACAAAGATTTACTCCTGTTTTCTTCTACAAGTCATAGATTTTAGTGCTTACATATAGTTCTTTGACCATTTTGAGTTAAATTTTTTATATGGTGTGAAGTAGGGGATTCAACTTCTTTTTTTTTTTTTTTTTGGTATGTGGCTACCCTGTTTTCCCAGCAACACTTGTTGAAAGAGCATGGACAGTCAAAAAACCACAACTTCCTTAATTCTCATGCCTCTTCTTTTTTTTTAAATTTTTTTATTTTTTATAAACATATATTTTTATCCCCAGGGGTACAGCTCATGCCTCTTCTAAATCAAGTCTTCACTACTTCTCATCTGTCTTCTTGGGCTGAGGCAGGAAGGACTCTCAGTAGTGTCCCAGCCAACAGAATGTGCTCACTGTGTTTTAACCTGCTTATCTCTGCCACGTTCCACCAATCACATTCTTCCCACATGCCCCATATCTCTCCAGAGCTTTGGAGTCATAGACTTGGGCTTATTTTGTGCTGTCCCACTTACTAATCATATTAACTAGGGAAAGTTATTCTACTTTTCTAAGTTTCATTTCTTTAACTGTTAAGTGAAGGAAGTGATACTGAGGTGAAAACTATTCCAGATTCCCTCATATTCCTTTCATGGGCACCTGTCCCCTAACTCCTATGTCTTTATGTTGCTTGCCTGCAAGAGACTGCAACCAACCCTCTCTTTAGAAGACTTCCCTTGAGCCATGGGGGCCATTCTGCCTTCCTGGGCAGAGAGCTGGAAATACCTGGGAGTTTACATCACCCCTAGATGTAAGGTAACCCCTACATTAGGAGTATGAAAGTCTTTGCTCTAAAGGGGACAACCCCCAAGCTGTAATTTGAAGAACTTGGTTTGAGCTGGAATTTCACCTGGAGTTGCACCCAGTTTGGCTTCTTCACACTCCCTGAAAGGCTCCTCCTTAAGCAAGCAGTCCCTTAATGAAATGTTTGAACACAAATCCTCACCTCAAGGTCTGCTCTGGGGGACCTGACAGAAGACAGATACCTACCTCATACAACTACTGCTTGGATAAATGAGATTTCATATTCCACACACAAAAGAATGATGCCTGGACCCCATCTTACATCACACACAAAAACTAACTCAAAATTGATCAAAGACCTTATTGTTAGAGTTAAAAATGTTAAAATCTTGGAAAGAAATGTGAACTATTACATATAATAACATATATAATAGAAGAGAGGAGGCACTCAAATGTCAATTGTTGTTGTGGCTGTCATTACTGTTTTAAGGGCTACCCACCCAGAATGTCTAGGGTTGGCTAGTAGACACATGACAGCCAATACTTGAGTGTTTTGTATTTAATTTTAAAAATATATTGCTTCAATATATATTCCCCTGTCTTAAAAAGCTTTTTGTCAGGACTTGGAGATTGAGGGCTCATTCTGCCTGCATATAGTGTTATATTCTAAAATGGATCTAGTTTGAGTTGATGCTTTGATCACCTACTAAATAAATAAATATGGATGATGCTAGTCAACTCATGTGCCTTATTATGAACTCATATTAAAATATATCTCAGAGAGGATGATTTATAATATTTCTGAATAAATGTATCTTCCCTTAATTCAGACCAGTGTTCCATGGCCTGAAAGGAAAATTTACATAGAAGGGAATATATTTGGCTTTTAATTGTTGTTGTTTTATTTTCAATAAGGTAACAAAAACATTTAATCCTAATTAATTACCTTTAAGAAAGCGTAACAATTATTTGTGCATCATGAAGAGCCTATGGGTTTCTCAAAGTCAAAGATGAGTCTATTTTCTTGTTCAAAATCCCTTACACAAATTCTACATAGTTAGGTGACTTTGTTTTGTTTTCACTATGATGAAATTAGACTCTGAGACTTTCTGTTCATCTCCTTTTAAAAAAATTCTTATTGATGTATAATTGACAAATAGAAATAGTATATATTTAGGGTGTACAACATGATTTAATATAAGTATGTGTTATGATTACCACAATCACCATTAATTAACATAACCATCACCTCACATGGTGTGTGTGTGTGTGTGTGTGTGTGTGGTGTTGTTTGTGGTGAGAACACTTAAAATCTTCTCTCTCAGCAAATTTCAAGTATACAATTCAAGTACTGTCAACTATAGTGACCATGCTGTGCATTAGATCCCCAGAACTTATTCATTTATACCTGAAAGTTCTTAAGACTTCCTGTTCACCTTTTTAAAAACAAGTACTTTTGCAAAAAAATCTACATACTATCATACCATGCTATGGCAAATATGCATAGAAAGGGTACTTGTGTTACATTGGAAATGTATCACTAATAGCTATATAATATGTACAAATTATTGTTTAATAAAGATATACATAGGACTTACTTTGACCTATCAGAAATAATGTGCGATTGTCTAGTGACAAGAATATTACAAAGAGTTTCATGCACTGTATCATCTGATCACAGCTGTCATTCAAGATATTTATTATTTATGCCATTTTATAGCTAAAAAGTTTAAGGCTCAGATAATTACGTGGCTGCTGTGTTAGAGATGAACAACAACCAACAGCTGAGCTCCATATTCCATAGACTGTAGTTTTTGCTAAGGATTAAAAAAAAAATACTGCCCAGCTAAAGACTACATTTCCCAATTTCCTCTATCTTCAGCTACGAATGTGAGGCTAGATCCTGCCAACAGACTGTGAGTAAAATTGACAAACCTCAGTTCATGCCAGGATTTTCAAGAAGTGGGTCTGCATTCTTCATTATCTCTCACCCTACCTAGCCCTGGAAAGTAGAGGACTCTTCTATCCCTGCACAGAGGAAAACCATCCACCAACCAGAAAGATCCACACTGAGTCTACCTCAGAATTCAGGCTCTTAATCATTAGATAAATCTGTTCTGGTTCTCCAGCATCTCTGCATGTCCAAGCATCAGCAGAGGAGGTGATTCCAACTCGGAGAGGACATTTCCACAGGTCATTTTGAACTGGTACCTTGAGTACCTCTATAACACCATCATGCCAGAGAAATGCAGCTGAGGTGGACATGGCTCCCCTCATTGCCTCCCACACCCCACTCTCACTAGATTGGAGAAATGACTTGCCACTCTTTTAGATCAAAGTCTCATACAGAGTAAGTTTTCAATATTTTAAAGGTTTTTTTTTTCCCTTTATGAATATATTCATTTATTATTAATCATATGAGAAATGGAAACTAGGAGGAAAGAAATCCCCCAGGATTCACTCTTTAGACTCCCACAGATTCAAACACCAAAAAGGGAACATCTTATGCCTTTGATTTGGGTCATATGCCTAGGTTACTGAGGATTGCATTCTGGCAAGGGGAGGTAATTAAAGTGCAAGTCTGGATCCTGCTCAAAGGAAACACGGTTACTGCCATTACCATTCCTTACTAGGAAACCAAAACGTGGCAAAATCCACTTCGGTTCCCAATTAGCACAGGTAAAATATAAGGCAGGGAGATTCATTCATCAGGACTTAAATAAATTCACATTATTATTAAAAGAGTAGTCTTTTAATTTGATCATAATGTTTAACATTATGATCAAATTAATATCTAATAATCCATATGCAGTACAGCTGACTCAAAGAAACACTGAGAATACTGATGTAATTCTGATTAGAACTCCCGAGAAATATCCAGAGTTGAGAAGCGGTTGGTGATGCCAGAGATGTGGTGCATTGACAAAACGTTGCACAGGAATCCCAAAATTTCAATGGCTTAAAGGGAAAGTCTTCAGATTGCCTCTTTCTCTGCCAGAGAACACACAGAAATCTGGAAGAATATGCTAAAAATGTTGGTCAGCATTAGTACAGCCAGACAGATTTGTCTGTGGCACTGATTGGAAAAGAAGTTCAACTACAGGTTGTCCTCATGATGCCTCAACCCAACGACTGTCAAAATCAATGGAATACATGAAATACCTTCTGACTGTCTCATCATTTGAATACGGGGGATGCATCCTTCAGTTTCTTCCAGACTGCAAGCACTTGAAACTTTATTGAGAGAATGATGTTCTTACTTGACCACATGACTATATAGATTTTTTATTTATATTTTCAATTTTTAAGCTCTAAATCTACCTATTTTCAGATGATTTGTTCCCTTTTTCCCAAGTGTGTTCATTCTCTTTTAGATATAAGATTAAGTAACATACCATCACTTTCAAAATGCTTACATCTACTCTTGTTAGGATTTCCTGTGATTTAATTTTCTTTGGTCCAAAACATTCTATGTATGAGTGTGTGTGCAGATATGTGCATGTGTGAGTATGCTGAGAATGTGTGTGCAGTGTCAGTATGTCTGTGTTTGTATATGAATGCACATGTGTTTGTGTACATGTGTATGTGTGTTCTTTGGAACCCAAAGAAATCACATACAATAGATAAGGATATAAAATCAACTAGATATCAAGACAAATACTTTAATATTGGATGCTAAATTTATACAAAAACAAAAAAAGTTCCATGTTTTCAAAATTAGAATTTATTTCTTTGACAGTAGTTTAAGGTAATTTTTTGGTTTTAAGTTGATTATAAGCTAACAAAGAAATTACATTAGTGATATTTTTTTACCTTTATGATTGCAGTAAATACTGTCTTATATGAAAAGTTACGACTTAAAGTTAGCTAATTGGTAGAACCAGAGACTACATCTCTTTCTTATAAGCATTTGCAAATCTTTCCCTGTTTTCATGGTCATTCTCATTGCAATGAGTGTGATGTTGCAGCAAAAAGATGGAAATGTTCTAAAAAACTTAGCTAGCTGTTCTCACATTTGATTTATTCCTTTTTGTTATGATATTTAAGTTTTATAAATGCAACAGGTTGTGTTGGATAACAAATTTCTTGAAGATTTCCAGAAAACAAAAGTTCTATCAAAATGAGAAAAAACAACTAAGCAAAACTCCAAAACACTTTACTTCAAGCACTACCATGAGCTGGCTTAGCAGTGTCTAAAAGGTGCCAAACCAACCTGGTAGAAAGAAAAAAAAAAAAAAATCATTAACTTGCCTGGTTGCTTTGGCTACATATTGCTAGCTTCAGTTTTTCACGGAAATGTTTTGGGATTGGGGTGAAAATATATATATTGTAGATCGAAGAGCTGAAGAGCTTGCTTTTATTTAATTCCATAGATTTTCATAATATAATTTAAAGAGTTGGATTTTTCAAAAATTTTGGATAAAGACTCCCTTAGTAAAAGAAAAGAATGGCATTTTCCTTTTAAATCAGATACCTCCCTGACATATTGAGACATCATCTTTCTTTTTAAAACACGCTTGCTTAATAGTAAGATTTTGTCCTTTTTCTTAAACATATGTTCTCTTTCCAAAATGAAATGTCTTGAGGACATCAAAAGCAAAGAGGAAATAAAACAAAATTTGAGCAATGATTGATGAAAATAACTTTCCAAAAACTAGTAGGCCTTTTTTAAACTGACTTGAGGATCCTGAAAGGATCAATGGAAAAGAAGGTTTGAGTTACATCAGGCAGGTGTTTGGCCATGATTTTACCATTTTACTAAATATGTTATAACATTACAAAACGGGAAAAAAAAACATAGTTTGTAGTAACATTTCAAATAAAGAAAATGATCCATTTAAAAATATTGGAAATTAGAAATTAAAATATTTGACTTGATGTTTTACAAATGGATATTTGTAAAATATCACTCAAAATGGCATTCATTTATCACCATGTTACTTGTTATGAGGGCACAATACAGAAGTCCATATTGGTGGCTTCAACTAAGTAGGTACTGACAATTTTATATATTGTGTAAAAATTAGTTCAAAAAGGCAATGAGATATGGCTATTATTTTTGCTTGATGTGACAGGACAGAAAGATTATTGCTTGTTTTTCCTTCATATGCACTAATCATTAATAATGAAATAATATTTATTCAAAAATTCAATGTTCCTTTTTAAATCCATCTTGAATGCTTCCAAAGATTTATGAATCAAGCAACATAATGTGATTATTTGCCATTTAGAATTTTAGTTCAACCCCTGGACAGATCATTTTCAATTCACCATCTTTTGTTTGTGTTGCAACATTCTGCATCTCTTGACACTTTTGCAGAATACCTGTTATAATGTTTGTCTCTTCACCTCTTCCATACCCTAGTGTTCACACCTCGAGGAATTATCATGTTACAAGTAAACAAATATGTTCTATCTACCAGTTTGCAAAAGTGGGCAAAACAAGTTTTTTTTACCACTACTCAACATACACTGTAAATACATCTCATGCATGCTTATTAAGTTTTAATTGAAACATTAAATCAGAGGCTAAATTACTATTGAATGATACGACCTCTATTAATTCTTTCATATTTTGTTTGGCAAACAAATCAACAATTGCTTTTTGTATATGAGAGGCCATTAAGGCTCAAAAATATATGACCTAGAGATTTTACCTTCCCAGAAAAAAAAATAGGTGGAAAGTAAACTGTTTTTCATCTGATTTTAAGAAGATACAAGATACAAGATAATGAAAATATGTTTTCCCCCCAAAATGCCATCTTTTGAAGTGTGACATTTATTTCTTTGAGAAAAGCTGAGGAATCTACCCTGTAATCAGAATCCAGGTGTTAGCATAACCAGATAGGATTCTCTGCCTTGGCTAGTGTCTGATTCTGGAGAACTGATGAGATGCTCAACTCACTGAGGCTGTCCGTTACTAACTTCCGTAACTTACACTTTAGTTTCTGAATTCTCTGTTTCCAGTAAAGACTAAATGAGTCATAGGAACTTGATTTGGGCAGTGATGACAATCACATCAACTGCCTTCAAAAATCTATTGGGTGAAATAGAGCAATGAGATAAGCTGGAACATACTTAACAGTCTAAAAAAATATGACTAAAAATATGCTTCCAGGTTTATTTAGAGAGAATATTTATTTCCATAGAGCCATAATCATGAGGTGTGGTATCTTCAGCGAGCAACTTAATGTTATATTTCAACTTCTCAAGGTAGTGAGGAGGCAGAAAATTGTGTGAATGGAAAACGTTACCATATAATGTCAGTGAATGTCATAAATTATACCCCTGTCTCCTAAGTTGGTTAACTTTCTTAATCATTATGTTAATCGAAGAAAAAGAACATGTGAATAGTTCCTTTTTTTGAACTAATGAACTAATGAATGAAATTATAGATACCTTCATATGGAATGAAGGTATTGTACTGGGTTATAATTTACTATATGTAAGATAAATATTTATATTTATATATAATAGGCTATACCTCCTAGATAAAATATTTGAACACATACTTAAGAAAAGTTAGAGAGGAGAAGGGAGTTGGGGGAAATTGGAAGGGGAGGTGAACTATGAGAGACTATGGACTTTGAAAAACAATCTGAGGGGTTTGAAGTGGGGGGGGTGGGAGGTTGGGGGAACCAGGTGGTGGGTATTATAGAGGGCACGGATTGCATGGAGCACTGGGTGTGGTGCAAAAATAATGAATACTTTATGTTGAAAATAAATAAAAAATTAATTAATAAAAAAATTCTTAAGAATAGTGTTAAGCTTAAAGAGGTGCTGTTCATGAACATTACAACATATTAAAATCTCTATTTGGGGGTGTATCTTTTCCTAAAAATAAATGGAATATTAGGGTGAAGTTTTTGAGTTATCTTAATCTTTCTCTCAGGGACATGAAAACTTCAAAAACAATTTTAAATTTTCAAGTAATGATGTTCTTTTTTCTGATGCTTATATATATGTATATATTAATATATATTTATATACATATACATATATCCTTAAAATTGATGGGAAATTGTGAGTGCACATCTATTAAAAATTTGGTAGGATTTGAGGGGCGCCTGGATGGCTCAGTGAGTTAAAGCCTCTGCCTTCGGCTCAGATCATGATCCCGGGGTCCCGGAATCAAGCCCCACATCGGGCTCTCCTCCTTTCTCTCTGCCTGCTTCTCTGCCTACTTGTGATTTCTATCTGTCAAATAAATAAGTAAATTCTTTAAAAAATAATTTGGTAGGATTTGAAATGTATTAGGAATGTTTAGCATATTGGATGTGGTGTGTGAAAGTTGTGTTAAGTGGTCTTATTAATTGCTACTTGTTTTCCTCAACACCACGTTTATAAAGACTTCAGTTTCCACTCAAGGACAGTTTTCTTTTCTTTTCTTTCTTTCTTTTTTTTTTTTTTAAGTTTTCATTTATTTATTTGATAGAGATCACAAGTAGGCAGAGAGGCACGCAGAGAGAGAGGGAGAAGCAGACTCCATGCTGAGTAGAAAGCCCCATGCAGGGCTTGATCCCAATATCCTGGGATGATGACCTGAGCTGAAGGCAGAGGCTTTAACCCACTGAGCTACCCAGGCGCCTCTCAAGGACTGTTTTCTTAGAATACCTGGTAACTAGATAATGGTATGAAGGTCTTTCTAGGCAACTAACATCTCATGTCTGTCAGCTAAAGAGAGAGGGTTTCCATGTCCGCTGGTGTCCTGCCCATTTAAAATTATAATCGTCATTCCTCCTAAAATAATTCTGTGTGAAGAATACATAACTTCCCATAGGTGGTTACAAGTCCTTGAAAAAAAATTTTCATACTATTGAAAAAATCTTGTTAATTGATAATGTTAAACATGCTGATCACTCACTATAGATCCTGTGAGAACAAATTTCCCAGGAGCACTAGCAGTGAACAGCACACAGCCTACCCACCATGGAAAATACCAATCTCCTTTAAACGTCCAGCACCTGCGCCACCATGAAGCCACAGCAGGCTCCCAGCCAGTCAAAACATGCTTCAAGTATGTGGTGAAGCATGACCAGAGCTTCCCAACCACGACAGAGGGGTCCGAAAAACTGAGAGAAGTAGGAGGAAAGATAATTACCATCAATATGCTTCCCACATGGGAAACTGTTAAACTTATCATTGCTCTCAGTGGTATGTTTGATGTAATATGTTCATTTTAGCGCTTATTCTATGTCTCAGGATGTTGTCTAGGAAAAGGTGTCTAGACAGAATGGAAAAGAGCCTTTTCAGTATACCTTGTAATGGTTGTAAAATGAGCAACAAAATAATAGATCTGGTCATTCTATGGTGGAAACTTCTAGAAGGACTGTTTTCTGTGGTAGGGTATTTTGAATTCTTCTGAAATAGTTCTCCATACAGGGAACATACCCTGTGAAATCTGAGTCTCCCAAATCTTTTGGCAAATCCATCCTGGTTGTGCAAGATACTCTGAGAACTTTACTGAAAAAAACAAAAACAAAGAAACAAATGAAACAACAACAAAGCCAGGCCTGTTTTTAGAGAACTGCATGACTGATAGCTCCCCAAGATGTAAGATCAGGACAACTGGGTATGGTGAGAGTTAATGCAAATTATGACTCCACTGGCCAGAGCTACAATATTGTGCTTTGTATGCAACTATTCCCTGTACACTTCTGGGTAACAGGGCACTGTTGTTACAAATAACAAGAATGATAGCCCACATGGAAGGCTTAGTGGGCACTGTATTCAATAATATAAATTATATAATTTAATCATTCTTACAAACTTTGTGAACAGATTAGTTCATGAGATTACAGTACAAATAAACATGTAATCTGTGATAATTATATGTCTACCATTTATTGGGTATCTACTAAATGTTAGGCATTAACATTTATTACTACTGTCACATTTATATACTCATTAGAAAGGTATTATCACCATGATTACAGTTTGGGAAATAAGGCTAAGAGATGGTAAATGATGTCTAAAGACACACAGATCTAGGATTCACCCAGCCACTCCATCCCTCCCATCCCCCTCTCTTCCAGCAACCCTCAGTTTGTTTCCTGAGATTAAGAGTCTCTTATGGTTTGTCTCCCTCTGCGGTTTTACCTTGTTTCATTTTTTTTTATTCTCTTCTCCTATGATCCTCAGTCTTGTATCCCAAATTGCACATATCAGTGAGATCATACAATGGTTTTCTTTCTCTGACTTACTTATTTTGCTTAGCACAGTACCTTCTAGTTCCATCCACGTCATTGTGAATGGTGGGATTCCATTTTTATAGCTGCATAATATTCCATTGTGTGTAGTTCTGTGTGTGTGTATACATGTAATCTCACATCTTCTTTATCCATTCATCTGTCAATGGACATATAGTCTCTTTCCATAGTTTGGTTATTGTGGACACTGCTGCTATGAACATTGGGGTGCAGGTATCTTGTATCTTTGGGGTAAATACCTGGCAGTGCAATTGCTGGGTCCTAGGATAACTATGGTGAGTGCTGGGAATTGTGTAAGACTGATGAATCATAGACCTGTACCCCTGAAATAAATAATATATTATATGTTACTTAAAAAAAAAAGAAGATCAAGGATTCAAACTCATATTCAAATACTGAAATCAGTGTTCTTTCCAAAATACTGTAAACTTATCATTGCTCTCAGTGGTATGTTTGATGTAATATGTTCATTTTAGTGCTTATTCTATGTCTCAGGATGTTGTCTAGGAAAAGGTGTCTAGACAGAATGGAAAAGGAGTCTCTGTTAGGGGAGAAACATGTCTGAATACTTCAGGTCTAGGTGATACTCTCAGGCACTGACGCCCTCTCTCTGAATCAGCAAACTTTGGTATAGTATATAGCACACATTGCACAGTTTATAGTTCAAAGCTTTAGCTATTACTAAACATTTTCTATAACTTATAATAAGAACTCAGCTCAAATAAACTAAATACTGGGTATTTTAGATGGCTTTCTTATGCCCCAGTGGCAAATACAGATTCTTTTAAAGCAGGTTCTCAAGCTAGTAGGCCACAGATGGGGCCAGATTTGACCTACAGGAATACTTATTTTTTCAATCCATTCAGTTACTCCGTGTCTTTATCAGGGAGTTTAGTCCATTTACGTTTGAAATGTTTTTTGTTCACTCCTTTCCGTTTTTCCTGTATTTATTTTGTTCTTTTTCTTTCTTGTTGTTTTCCTTTGAATTTTGTTATTTTTGTATTGATAGGTTTTGTTTCCTTTCTCTTTTTCTTAGGTGTTTTTTTTTTTTTTCTGGTTCCCAAGGTACTTATCTTAAAGTTTTACCAGTCTATTTTAAGCCAAAAACAACAGAGCTTCACTTGCCTACAAGAACTCTACTTTTGCTTCTCCTCCCCCATCACATGCATTTAATGTCATAATTAGAATCATTTATTTTATATATCCATTAATGTAATTTAATAATAGTTGTTTTTAATACTTTTATGGAACTGGAAGCAATTTACGCACCCCCCCACACCATTATGGTAACACAATATTGTTTTTTCCCTTTGCTAGATTTTTTACTAGACTATCCCCTATAAATGTTTTAACTTACAACCCTCATTTGAAAGCTTTACTTTTCCAACCATACTTCCTGAAATGCTGAGATGGGCTTCTGCAGCCAGGAGTATATGCAGCCGAGAGGCACTGCGGAGTCGGCCAGCTCTCCATTCTCATCATCCCTCATACATGTGACAGGCACTTCCTTTTATTTTTCCTTCCTCATCTGCTTTGTGTGTATACTTGCAAACAAGTTTTGTTTAAATACATGATAATGGGATTAAGATTAAGTTTGGAAACAACCTTTGCAATAATGAATATTAGAACATCTGTATGTACTCTATTAGGAAAAATACAACTAGGGTGAACCATGTCAGCACCGCAGATCCCAGGGCACTTAATCCCTGGAAGCTCCGTAAAAGAGAAGTTAGGATTTAAAAAATAGAAATAGAATTTCAACAGAGCAGGAAGTGACACCTGGAGAGCCCTTCCTTCACCCTCTCCATGGGAGATTACATCCATTTTGCTTCACATTACACACATGTCTACTTGCTGATGCCTCTCAAGTTTGGATCACAGCTTTCCTTGTCATTAGAAACTGTAGCAGGTAGTTGGGATGATGAGCTCTTGGACAAGGCTACACAGGTTGGACTCCCAGCTCCGCCATTTACTAGCTTTGTGACTTTGCACAGGTTTTGTTATCCTCTCTGAGCCTCAATATCCTCATGGGATGAGGAGAATAACAGTTATCTCTACCTCATGTATCTTATTATCTTATATGTAATAAGATATTACATATAAGATATCTTATATGTAATAAGATCTCATGTCTAAGATACATGAGAATAGTTGAGAATATGAGAATAGTTGATGGTGCGGTAACTTCCCAATAGATATTAGCTATAACTATTTTTATTTCTGCTGGAATGCAGTGGAATGGAATGGAATGGGGGCATGGAGATGCTCCCAAAGATCATAAATTGTTCAAAATGGATCTTTTGACTGCAAGCCTAATCCTTCCAAGTCTCTTCTATCACAGTAAATAGTACCAGTATCTAGAACTATGTTGGCCAGAATTCTGAGGACTACCCTACCACTTCCCCTAATCCATCAATATGTAAATAATCAGTATAAATGTTTTCATTAATTTAACATCTTTCATAAATACTTTTCTCTCCTTTATCCTTTCAGCCCATGACATATTACATCTCATTTGGTCTCCTGCTATAGTCTTCCTACTACTTCTTAACTTTATCTTCCATCACTCTCTCCTTCTCATTCTTGACTCCAAGCAACCTGGCCCCCCTTGAGTTTCATGAACAAAAGAAAGTCTTTCCTGTCAGTTATTTTCATATACATAATCCTCTGCTTCTGTTGTTCATTCCTATTTACATGGTTGGTTCCTTCTCATGTTCTAGGTATTAACATAATGTCAAGTCTTCAAAGATTGATTTCATTATTACTTGATCTAAGGAGATCTACCTGCCCATAATTTCCTACCACTGTACCCGGACTGTATCCTTCATGAATTATTATTTGTAATTACACACAGCAATTACAAGAATGGATAGAAGTAAATAAATGAAGACACACACACACACACACAATATATTTGTTTCCTCACTTATCATTTGCTTTTCCTACTAGACTATAAGCACCACAAGTGAAGTCTTGTTTGTTTTATTTTCACCAAAATATCTGCAGTGCCAATAGAAGATCTCAAAGAATATTTGTGGAATAAGTGCATCAATAAAAGGTTTCCCAGACTGAAACCATGAAAATGATGAACATGTTCAAAAAGGATAAAATGTTCAAGAAAAGTAAAAAGTTATAGATGATCAAAAATGTTTCCAAAAACATTTTGACTGCCTATGGATCTTGCACTGTGCTACAGGGATGAAATTTATTGCCAAGAAAGCTGTATTGCTATTTGGTATTGATGACGCGAAGGGAAAGTTTGCTACACTACAAAATTCGTCATCATACCTCCACGAAAGAATCCTTATGCTGAAGTTCACATTGGTCACACCCATGTAACAGTTATTGAGTTATCACAAGAAAATAGTTAAATTGAGCAAAATCTCAACTCTCTGAGACTATGAATATAAATCATAAAGCTACTCTAGGATTATTCTGGCTGTTTATCCAAAATGACAAGTTAACTTGAGGGGGAATATAACTTTCACTTAAAGGTGAAGATACGATTACTTTATTTTATTTTTACTGACTGTTAAGAAGTATGATACCATCTCCTCCTGTCTCATACCCTCTAATCCCAATACTAATACCTCTACCCTCCGCTACAGTGGAGCGTCAGTAAAGGATGTAAAGAAAGAGAAACAGATCACCTCCAGGATGTGTTGTCATAAAATGACAACATACCATAATCTAGGCAGAAGCTACAAAAATTACCTTCCTGGAGACTTTTTACCTCCTGAAATAAGAATACTCACTATTTAAAGGACCTGAGACGTGTACCATTTCAAATAAGACCTCATTAGGAGGTAACGAACTCAACCACTGTGTTCACGTCGATTGTCTCACTGCTTATAAAAGCCCGTGCCTCCAAGCAGGGCATGAGAAGGACATACCTGAGAGCTGCCTGGAATGAAGACGGAGTCTTCCTCTCATCTTTCCGCCTCCTGAGTTGCATGCAATTACCTGAATGAAAACTAAAGGATGCTCTTCTGAGTATTCTTCCCCCACTCCCTCCGTGGGCTTGTTCAGGCTACTTAACAATTTTCCCTGGACACTACGGCAACTCTCCCAAGTGGGTTTTAACTGAACACAGCATCCAAGGCTTCTCCAGCTCACACTTTCTAAGAAGATGCGATGTGATGTCAGTGTTTTAGGGCATAATATAAAGGAAGTTTTCTCCTGAATGATTAAGGCCTGACAAGTGCCTCCTCGTAGCCCTGGCACCTTGTTCCTATATATGTTTGCTAGTTTAGCTGCACAAAGAAACACATTTTGGGGAGAAAAAAAAAAAAGATAAATAGATTTTGCCAGGTTGGCTTTGAACCTATCTTTCACACCACTGTGAAGTGCGCTGCCAGGATGTGCGATATGTAGTTAGAAGCAGCAGATGGAAAGGCATTTTTGAGGGGCTTTTTGATGGTTCTGAATCTATGCAGCATTTACACACCAAAGCATGCTTGTTCATCTGTTATATATTTAGGGATATTTAAACTGTGAACATTTGTCTTCCTTAAAGACTACAAAAGTATCTGGAGACTGACTGACTTACTAAATAGACATAGTAAATTGATCAATAACTACTTTGACATCCCTTGTTCCCCTGCCCCCTCACTCCCAACCAACTCCTGGCCCCCATTCTGTATTGCCTGGCAGTAGCCTCATGTGGGGCCACAAGCATCCTATGTCATGGGAAAATGTCACAGCACCCAAAGAAAAATACCCTCCCAGTGTGTGTGTGTGTGTGTGTGGAGAGACAGAGAGAGACAGACAGACGGAAGGCACTTTTAAGAAGCCCTGTCGAATATGTGGGGCAGTGGGATGATATTTAATGTTGCCTCTACTTCAGCAAAAGTAGAAGTTTCCACTGACCTGGCTCTCTGCTTAGAACTTTCTCCTAATATTTCTAAATATGATCCTGGAGATGAGTGCCACCAAAGCAAAATATATGTGAATGAGTCGTAGGCTACTCATTTTTTTTGTCCCAGGTGCATGGGTCTTACCCAGGAGAGACCAATGAATATAAAACCAAATCCTTGAAATTTAACCCTGGTGTTAGGAACTGAGTATTTGGGTCTTCCCCAAATTTCTTATGTTGAAGCCTTGATCTCCAAGTTTGGTGGTACCTAGAGGGAGAAGGCCTTTAAGAGGAAATTAGGTTTAGATGAAGTCATGGGGTAGAGTCTCATGATGGAATTAGTGTGTCTGTAAGAGGCGAGTAGAGGGAGTTTGCTCTCCCTCCCCGCTCTGGGAAGATACAATGAGACAGCCATTTGCACATCAGGAACCAAGTCTTCATCAGACAACAAACCTGTTGGGACCTTGATCTTACACTTTCCAGCATCCAGAACTGCGTGATAAGTAAATGTCTATTGTTTAAGCCACCTGGGCTAAGGTATTTGTTATAGCCTAAGCTAAGACACCTGGGATAAGCTGATAACTACACTTCACAGAGCAAGCAACCAAAGGGGCCCTAAATTCATTGAATTTAAATAAAATGACTGATCGTCTCTGAAATAGCCTAGGATCAGTCATCTGTGTTTATTACATACCCTCCCATCCATTCCTAACCCTGGGTGCCCAAAACTGACAGTTTCAGAGGAAGACATCATAGCAAGAGCAGGTAAGCAGCTACTCAGGGTCAACAAAAGTACTATTATAATATCATACTGGGTAAGAAGATAAAATTATTGACTCTAAATTGTTCTATGAATTTCTAAATACAAAGATTAATTAAGAGCTTCCCAAAACTTCCTTCAGCTCATCAGCCCGTACTCTGTGCTCACATTGTGTAAATGCTATGGGGGATGTGAAAGAAAAGAAGGGACGGCAGAACTCTGAAAACGAGTACATCCAATTTCAGCACAACATCGGCAAATCAAACCAAAACTCTCCTCCAGAAAAAAAAAAAAAAATTATTAATTTTTGACCTTCAAAACCAAGTTTATTTTCTCACTACTTGGTTGTCGCTTGGGTTCCCCACAATTGATACTCAAAGAGAAAGAAATCAATAGACTTAAACAATCAGTTGTTTGGATCCCATGGGTCTTCTGTGTTATACTTGCTCCATCTCAGAGCGATGAGAACACTGACCGTTTAATCTCACAGCCTAAACTCCAAAACTCCCAAAATTAATTAATGTGGACAAAGTACAGAGCACACAGCAGGAGTCCCAGAAGAGCCAATCAATAGGTATCCATCTGTCTCAAACTCCCTTGCAGTGTTGTTTTGAGGATTCCTAAGTGAGACAATATTGCCTGGCATGTATTAGGAGCTCAATAAATGTTAATTCCATCCTCTCTGCCCTTTCCCTTATGGTTAAACAAAACCAAAAACCATGACATTTTTAAAATGCGAAACTCTGATAAATTTGAAAGAACATTCTGTGGACCCAAGAATAAAAAAAAATATCTTCTAACTAAAAATAATGTTTGTGAAACTGATTTGCATTTCAAATTTTGGCAGTACACCTATGAAGGGTGTCTCTGGCTCAGAATCCTGGCAAGAGGTGATGAGGACTTGAACTAAGGTGGTGGCAGGAGATTGGAGACAAACGGTTCTAAGAACAGCAGAATTGTCAGGACTCGGGTGCTGTCGGCAGGCAACCTGGATTCCACTCACTACCAACCCTTACTAACTGTGCCGTTCAAGAGCTTGTCTCGCTTTCCAATCTATGGAATCAAGGGGGGATGTCATCCCTACTTCACCAAAGTATGTGAGAATTAATGGTACCATATACATGAAGCACTTTGCAGGTTCCTGACACGTTTATGCCATGGGTGGTCATTACTAATACACGTCATTCACGACCGCATGCACACTCACAAGGACACACACATGCTCTATGTAGTCCTCATTTGGTCCCTGATCACATTAAAAATCTTCAATGAAAAAAAAAAAATGTCCCCTGGAGACTGGTCTATTTGTTCTGTACAAAAAAAAGTACAAATCAAAATCTTTCGTTTTTCTAGCAGAATGTTAATTGGGACCTAACGATATCGCTTTTGGTGTTTGAGTCCTGCTTCAACCAACAACATAGAATTCTGTTGCCTCAGGTACTGGCCAAAAAGCTCGGACTGAGTTGAATGCCATTCAGTTTTTGCCAACAATCAGTTAGAAAAGTATATTTGAGAAAGGGTCTAGAATAGAGTGAACTCAACCATTCCCCAAAGAGTTCTAACTCTAGGCTCCGATTCTTGATAAAAGCAGTGTCCTGGGCCCAAGTTAGTTAGTTTTCTATTGAAATATTTTGGTCATATTTATTTTAAATTCAGAGTCAGTAGAAGACTTATCTAGGTGAAAAACATTTTGTATCACCAGGGAAACTAGACATATTACTCATTAAGTTCCTTAATTATCTGTGTGTAAGACACCACATAATAATTTCTCTTAGATATGCATGTTAGAAAGAGTCACTCCTGAAAAAATATTAGATCTCGGTGTTTATTTTTTTCTTTCCATCAATAATTACACTGTGGGTATAATGATTAAACTTTGTGTCCAATATAATGTGATTTGTAATTAAAGTTAATAAAATCGGTGGGATTGTTTCCCTTATTTTCCCAGCATTGTTTTCTAGTCATTATGAAAGGACGTCACTAGAGGACCTAGTAAAGAATTGGTGTATAGTGGGTGGTCAACATGTAATCTACCAACAAGTTTCCATTTTCTCTCAGATATTTTAACTGTTACAGATGAGATTTTGGCAAAAGCTGTCACAAAAAAATGTAAGTAAAATATACATGATCTATCAATCAATTAAATAATAGGCCTCCACATATGTAGTTCTGATTGAAGCATTAAATAAATGTCTGTGGGATACCTATTGTGGGATAAGACAAAACCATACGGTATTGACAATGACAGATAAAATCTATTAGTTCAATACATAAATCAAAGTATTGGAAACAGATTACATACTCCTTTGGCTTTCTAAAAGAAGTTTTACATGACATGAGTAGTACATAACCATTTAAAGAAAAAGACTGAATTTAAAGAACCACCAGGTAGTAGCCAATCTAAAGAGACAGGAAAACTTTAGAACTACTACTTTAAACTAGTGATGTGAGTGTGAGCACCTAGAAGGCTGGGGAAATGCATGCTCTCCTGCCCACAGCTGGGTTTGTGAATTGTTATGGCTGGTCAGGAGAAAAATTGACAAGACCCTTCAAAAAGCCTAGCAAGGCACAGATCTTTTAAACTAGCAATCTGGCTTCCTAAAAGTTATCCAAAGAGAATAACTGAATCAGTTATGTCTCTTTATACAGATTATCACTTTCTCAGTGGGATTAAAATAAGGAAAAACAAGATTTAGGAAAAGCTTCCCTATCTCTATATTTTCTTCCCAGTACTTAATTTTTAAGTTTTATTTAAGCAATTGCTACACCCAGTGTGGGGCTGGACATTGTGACCCAGATCATGATCCAGAAATCAAGAGCTACATGTTCCGCCAACTGAGCCAGTCAGGTACCCCTCCCCCCAGTACTTAAATTTTTAAATCTAAGTTTTTCTAAATTTAATCTAAATTTTTCTAAATTTAATCCAAATTTTTAAATTAAGCCCTCTAGAAACTGTTTTGCTATAACTTTGTTACCTGATAAATAATTAGTCATATATCCCAACACCATTTACTAATTAATCTGTCTTATTCACAATGCTATCAATAAAACTTTAAACATTACATTTCTTTAAAAAGCCTATAGTTAGCTGAGTTTCATTCTGCTCCATAGGTTTGCCTTCTATCCCACTGACGGTACCAAATCAATTTTATCATTATAATTCCATAATTTTGAAAGTATTTACCTATGCAACAAATATTTATTGCAGATTGATTTATTTATAAGGTTTGATAGTAGACATGTGAGCAAAAAGAGATAATTGTTGCCATTATGAGGTTTACAGTTTAATGGGGAAGACGGAGAATAATAAAATCATCTCACAAGTAAATTTATGAATTTATAAAATATGAGGAGTACTAAGAAGGGAAGATTCAGAGTACTATGGAAGTATATATTAACTCTGGTATAAGAGATGCTTAATTCCTTCCAATTAATATTTTCTTCCAGAATTTTCCTAACTAAATATATTCCACAAATGTCAGATATATTTTCAAGTTTTTAAATAAATTCCATCTGGGTTTTGATCAAGGTTGAATTAAATCTGTAGTTGACTTCAGGAAGACTTCATATTGTATAATATTAAAAATTTATAGCTAAGAACAAGGTGTGTTTTAACTGTGTCTTTTTTGAAAAGCCCTTTATTAATTAAATTACAAGTTTTGGATAAAACTTGGACACTTTGTAACAAATATCTTAGCACACATTTAATTCTTTTTGCTATAACTGTTAACAGAATCTGTTTCCATATCATTTTCTAAAGGCAGGTATTGTCATACAACATAGCTATGTAGTTTTGTGAGTATATTTGATGATCTACAGCATGCCTGGAATATTCTTCACTGTTAGAAGTTCTTGACTGCAACCATTTTCTATTGATTCTCTTGGTATTCTCTATTCTATTCCAGATAGATCATCAAATAATTTTTCTTTCCAATATTCACACTAACTGTTAATATTTTAATTAACTTTACTCACTAGCTCTGTCTTAACATTGTTACATGAAAATTTAGCAAGTGTATTTTTTTTTTCTGACTTCAAATGCAATTCTTGTTACACTGATATGCATTATGCTGCCTGTTGGCCTGCTAGAAAGTGTATTTATTTAGCTTGTTAGAAGATACCTCTAGTATAGATAGGAATAGTGTTTTTTTATTCACTAATTAAAATTTATTTATTTTTATTATTTATTTTATTTACTATTTTATTTATTAATTTATAATAAATAAATTATTCATTCATTTGTCAGACAGAGAGAACACAAGTGGTGGGGCTTGGGGAGCGGCAGACAAAGGGAGAAGCAGTCTCCCTGCCAAGCAAGGAGGCCCATGCTGGACTCTAGAATTCTGGGATCATGACCTGAGCGGAAAGCAGACGCTTAAACTGCTGAATCACCTAGGTGTCCGTTATTTTTGAATATATTGACAACATTTGAGGAGCTGATCATGATCTTTTTCTTCTTTTTGTCCTAAGGATATGGTAACTTACATTACTAAATTTCCTGATATTGAGCTATCCTTGAATAAAGAACAAAAATTGACCTGTGATAATTTACTAAAGATTTTTGTACTTTAAGAGAGTTCAATCCATACTTCGTTTTCTCTTTTTTTCTTACATCTTTTACTGATCTTTGTCTGTGATAACGGGATTTTTGATACCAGAATATTCTGGTTCTTATATAGAAACTTTCCATCTTCTTTTATTCTATTAAAGATGCTAATAGTTTAAGAATTTTCCATTTCTTAAGGTTCTGAAACAAGTTTTCCAAGAAACTCTGTAAGCCAAGAAACACTTACAAAGGGAAATTTCTTTGATAATTTTAACATCCTCTATGATTACTAATATATTCAAGTTTTATTTAAATTTTTAACAGTATTTATTGGTTAAATGTATTAATATTTGTCAAATTTTATTAAATGTACTGTAAAAATCAATTTTATTTAATCTGGGTATGTAATTATATCATCTTCTCAGATTGAATTTAGAATATTTCTGTCTTCTTTCTGTATTTGTTTATTATCTATTATTTTATTCTAAGAACCAGCTCTTACAATATTACCAATTTACTATTTGCTCTTATCTAAATTACTACCGTGTTTTTATTTTTATTTTTTTTGTAATGTTTTACTAGCATACTTTTGCTTGCTGTTTTTTTCCAACTTCACCAAATAGGCTCAGTTAATTTCTATATTTCCCCCGTTGGTTTTTTGCTTGATCATATCTCCTCTTGTATTCTGCTTTGACAATGAAAACCCTTCAGGTGAAGAATCTTGCTCTATGAAAAATTTTTGGTTACATGTTGTGTAGTTTGACACATAGTGTTCTAAATTATTTTTTTTATTTTTGAAATAATCTATAACGGCAACTCCAGTTTAATTGTGAATCCATATGTATATATATATATATACATATATATATATTTGTATTTCATGTGTGTGTATATAGATGTGTATACATTTAATATCCAAGTTGGTGTGTTTTTTATACATGTTATTAATTTCTAGTTTTATTTTATTATTGTTAGACAATGTGGCCTGTGTTGGAATTTACTAAGGTTTTCCATTTTTACAAATAGTCTATGGATGTTTGAAAATAAAGTCTATATCTAATCTATTGGTAATCCCATATTCTTGGCCATTTGTTGGCTAACCAGTTTGATAGAGTAAGATAACGAAATGGATACACTGTTCCCTCCAACAACTAACTTCTCCATCTCTCTTAAATTTATCCATTTTCAATTCTCTTTAAGGCTTTTCTCTAGACACATCGACTCTACCTTGGCTTCCTTTACACATTTTACTTTTTCCTGCCTGGTTTTGCTTATGTTATTCCTTGACTCTGTTATTCCCAGGAAGAATCCCTCCTGATCCACAGTCAACGTTTTAATGAAATCATTCCTCCTTCTACCCTTTGCCTCCTAGCAGCCTCACTTAACTAACCCTGTCATTCCCTTTTGCTATACTCCCTGAGGACACGGATGGCCGACACTCTTGGTCGCCTACTCAACAGTGATTTCCTCATTACTGCTAACAGAACTCTAATATTAGTTATGATGAGAATATGCCCAGCTCCAAAGCAATGAACGGTGAATGGACTAAGCCAATCATGGCATTTCTCTGACATACTTTTTCAGATTACCTTGCAGCTAGGAGCACCTATGGGACTGATAAAATATTCAGATTTTTATGGGATGTTGGAAAGCATTTGGAAAAGTCTGCTGGAGAGTGTGGCTTCTGAGAAAGTTTTAGCTTCCCTAAAGAAATGTACCACCTTTTCTAATGCCTTCCCAAGAATAAGGGTTTCATGGTTTGTAACTATTAGAAAAATGTTGAGAAAGCTGCAGAAACACTGGCACTAGTCAATATTCTAACACTAGCAACATCCTAGACTCAAACTCCTTATATGAGAAATATAAATCCCTATTAAACAAAAAAATAGGCTATTTTGTTATCTGCAGCCAAGTGCATCCCTAACTAATTCACTTCTGTGTTGCTTTTTAGTTATCCCTCATTTTCTTTATGTATATTCGATTACCTTAATTAACTTAAAACTACTAATGTGCAGGAAATTTTTTTTCGTATAAATAAGCTATGGCCAGAAGTCAACACTTGTTGGCATTTAATTATGCAATTAGTTAGCATAACTAACATTTATAAAGCACTTTTCATGAACCATAGACTCCTCTAGGTACTTTACATATGTTCGTTATTTACTCTCCAAAACCATTTATGAGGCAGCTATTATTATTGCATTCCCATTCTCACAGACAAGGAAACTAAGACACAAAGCCACATATCTTTAAGTGGCAAAGCCAAGATAGGCACTAAAGAAGTCTTGCCCCCAAACCTGTCTTATTAATAACCACACTACACTCTTATTTTCCGAGTGATTTCCACTTTCCAGTTTGCAATGCCTTTTCACATATGTATCTACCTGACAAATATAGGTACAGGGCCATACCCACATATTCACAAACAGTAATAAGAATCCTTTACTATACAGGACAATCAGTCTAACAGATGGTCATTCTTTTCCCAGGAAGTCCCTGTTTTGGTAGCTGTGGTCAATCATTGAGTCCCCTTTTCAGTGAAAAGATTAATTTCAGCATTTCCCTTCAAAGGCTAGCTAAAACCAGAACTACCGCAATTCTAACTACTAGCTTGTTTCAAAATGAAGGCAGTCATTTTATATAAAATAAGATTTGACCTGACTCTTGACCCTTTATTGGACTGAAATCAAAACCTCAACTTTCCAAAGCTTTGAAATGAACTTTGGTTGGCTTCCTCTTCTTTGTTTTTTTTTTTTTTTTTTTTTTTTCTTCTTTGTTTTTATACACCTCTTCACATTGAGTTTGCCCAGGCTGAAAAACTGAATGACCAAAATACCAGAGGGAAGATGTCTTCTAAGCCCAGTAGAGCCAAGAATAATGGAAATCTAGAAAGAAAGCCTGGTTGTCTTTTTGTTTGTTTGTTTCTAGTGTCATTTCTAAATCACTATTGTTTGAATAGAAAATCAGATGTTTATATGCCCAGTCATCTGTGTTGTTATTTTATTATACCAAAGCAAAATTCTAGACTATCTAACTAACCAACTTATAGTAGAGTGTTTAAAAAAGAGTCCTTCCAAACATTATACACTTTGTGACCTTGGGCAAGGTACTTACCTCTTCTAGCCATCCATAATGAGATCAATAACGGTGCCTACAACTAGGGTTGACATGGATTTTCTAAGAGATGATGCTTGCAAAACATCATCATCATTATCATCACAGCAGAAGCTAATAGTTACATAGTTCTTACTATGTGTCAGGCTCTATTCTACATGTTTTATGGGTATTAATTTGTCTAATACTTACAACAATGCTATGAGATAACTACTGTTGTCATCATTTTGAGAGAGGAGAAAATTGAGGCAGATTGAGTAAATAACTTGCCCAAATTGACTTTTGAAGTGATGGAGGGGATTCAAACCAGGCAATCTGTCTCCCATGCTCATGCTTTTAACTGTCATACTATATCATGCTTTCAGAAATAACCATTTTGTTAAGTTTTTGAAAATAATATATAAATAGCTCTTTAAACTAAATAAAATTACAGGTTAAATACTCAACATAAATAATTTCTAAATGGACAAGTGTTTACATGAAACATTTCCAAAAATGAGTATAATCAATATTATGTTTTTTATTCAACTCGTTATTTTGAGATAATTATACATTAATATGTAGTTATAAGATTTAACAGAGAGAACCCATGTACTCTCTGTTTTGTTATCCAAAGGTAACATTTCGCAAAACTCTGGCACAGTATCAAAACTGGAATATTTATATTTAAATACTTTAAAAAATATATTTCAAGGAGGGAGAGAGAGAGAGAGTACACATGCAAATTCTGGGGGAGGGAGAGGAAGAGAGAATCTCAAGTTGAATGCCCACTGAGCCTGGATTCCCAAAAGGGGGCTTGATCTCATGACCCTGAGATCATGATCTGAGCCAAAATCAAGAGTCAGATGCTCAGTGGGTTAAGCCTCTGCTCAGGTCATGATCTCAGGGTCCTGGGATCAAGTCCCGCATTGAACTCTGCTCAGCTGGGAGCCTGCTCCCATCACCTCACACCTGCCTCTCTGCATACTTGTGATCTCTGTCAAGTAAATAAATAAATAAATCTAAAAAAAAAAAAAAAAGGCAGATGCTCAACTAACTGAGCCACCCAGGTGCCCCATTATTTATATTTAGGATATGGTACATTTCTCTCATTGATAAGGATCCTTTGTACTTCTGTTTCATAGCTGCACTCAATCTCCTCTCTCCCCTGCCTCCCTTAACTTCAAACCTCTAATATGTTCTCCACCTCTAAATTTTGTCCTACACAAATATACATATTTCCCAAGTTGGCACAAATACCAAATAACTCTTTGCTTTTAGGGATTCTGAACTTTCCTTGTGTTTTTTATGCCCTTAGAGTTGCCTACTGAATTTCCTCGATTCTAAGAGTGATCACAATTGTGAATGGTGAGAGAAGTGACAGCATTAACAAGAAAACATAGACAATAAATAAAACATAAACAAGAGGGACTCCTTCTTGCTCCTCTATGTCAATCTTCTTCCTACTTGTAACTACTGGTTGTTAGAATAGTTTTGTCACTTATAAGCGTGAGGCATCTCTTTAGAAAATTTCATTTTTTGAGATCATATATTAATAAACATTCATTGTAATAATATCATAGGTCTTCCTGTTCACAATGTATTTCATGAAAGCATGTAAAGATGAATAGAGGAAACATCATTCGAAACGGAGTCAGAAAGCAATGCAGGGAGGATTCTCACTCAGGTGACACTCATTGCAGCTTACATTACAAACCCGCAACAAGAAGAGCAAAGATTTTCTTTTAGCCTGGCAACAACCCAGCCAATGGGAGAGCACCATACATCAGCCAATGAGAAGCTGCAATCCCAAACTCTTGCTCTATCTCTAATGAAGTTTTGTTTAAAACAACCTCTCTCAAATTCCTCCTTTCCCCTATAAAATATGTTCCCCTCCTTTGGACTTTATGATTTGTCATAATTTCCATGTCTTAAGTTGACATTCCATTGCTATTATCGAATAAACTCATTTGTTATTTGATATCTTTTGTGGTTGAATTTTTAAGGTTGATAGAAGGAAGCACAAACGATTATCTGGAAATGTCAAAAAGAAGCTCGCCTATCCACAATGAAAGGAACCTGGGTTACTAAGGAATTCTGCAGAGAAGGATCAAGATTTCATACACAGTATGAGCAACATATAGAAAACAGCAGAAATTATCAGTATTTATTTGTGGAATTTGGAGCCATGAGTGAATTATTGTTTTATACTTTTTTATACTTGTATAATAAGCATGCATAACCCTTAAAAAAATGGCACTTTTAAACAGAAACACAATGAACTTCTTTTCCTTATTCTGTACCACAGGGGCTGTTTAGGAGAAGAAAATATGCAACTGTATAGTGTCTCTGCACCTAGGAATGTGTGTTTATCCTGATCTCTCTGTGTATTATATTCTGAAAAACTACTTGGCAAATAATTATTAGGAAAGAATAATGATTTTACTTACTTTCCTAAATGGAATTACGCCTGGTTTTATCAATAGGTCAGTAAAAATTAATTATCCTGCATAGAAGAATGCTCAAAAGTTGCCTTTCACACTTTACAAAATGTTACTTCTTAAAAGCTTTAATGGGTTAAAATTTTACTGACCTCACATAAGCTATCTTACATGTAAGGTAGAGTGTTGAAATTAGCAAAAAACAAACAAACAAAAATCTTGACGAGTAAATGTAATCACTCTGAATTTGTTTATATTAAAAAATAAACTATCCTTATATTTTTCCAGCCTTCATTCTTGTTTGCACAATTCAAGGTTGCACTTTATTTTTCCCTAATCTCTTTTTTAGACTTAGCTTTATCCTTTGAACTAGTTTGGTGAATAAAAAATATATATATAGAACACCTGGGTGGCTCAGTAGGTTAAAGCCTCCCCCTCCGGCTCAGGTCATGATTCCAGGACCCCATGATTGAGCTCTGCATCAGGCTCTCTGCTCAACAGGGAGCCTGCTTCCTCCTCTCTCTCTGCCTCCTTGTGATCTCTGTCTGTCAAATAAATAAATAAAATCTTTAAAAATATGTAAAATAAATCTTTTAAAAAATGTAAATCTTCAAAAAAATAAACAAAATCTTTTAAAAATGTAAAAAAATAGCATTTTTTCGTTCCTACCCCCTCCTCTATTTGGATTCTTATAAACATCTTTGCTGCTTGGAAAGATCGCTGTAATATCTCATGTACAAAAAAGCATTTCTAAAGTGATCTAATTACCAATCTCAGAGCTCTCAGTTAGAGGCAAAAATTGCAGTGGACAAATAATAATAAAAATTCAGAGTCATTGGGGCGCCTGGATGGCTCAGTGGGTTAAGCCGCTGCCTTCGGTTCAGGTCATGATCTCAGGGTCCTGGGATCGAGTCCCGCATTGGGCTCTCCGCTCAGCAGGGAGTCTGCTTCCCTCTCTCTCTCTCTCTCTGCCTGCCTCTCTGTCTACTTGTGATCTCTCTCTGTCAAATAAATAAATAAATAAATAAATAAATAAATATATATATAAATTCAGAGTCATTAATTAATATATGATTTCTCTAGACTGACTCATACCTAAAGATCTTTGGGAATTCCAAACAAAGGTACTTATCAGGTGAGCACAAATGCTGCAAATAATACCAGGCAATTCTATCATTCTGAACATCCTCCTGATGGCCAGTATCTTGCGGCCAGTCCTTTACACACATGGCTCCTCCCACCCTTGATAATAGCATTTGGACCATCTGTACAGCATTAACATGCACAGTAAATGCTTCCCCTTCAAAGGCAGTTTTTTTGTTTGTTTTGTTTTGCTTTGTTTTGTTGTTTTTTAGGCCCAGATAATATGAAGGCAATCATTTGAAATGGATCTAGCTGATTCCTTTTTTAAATCAGGAATCGGGCTATGGCGAATTTGCTGTTTTATTAGCTGTTTTTTTGCCTTGATGCTTTGATAACGATTTTTGTGGGCTCACAGAAAGAAAACTCACTTTTCTTTTATCTAAGCTTTCGTTGCTGACAAGTAGATAATCAGTAACTCAAGTCTCAGTAACTTAATAGGCACATTTGATTCAAGTTCATATAAGTTTTTCCCAATAAGTGCCCTGGGAAATGAAGCAAACAAGAGAGCATCCACTTGCTTGGGTTGACTTACCAGGCTCGGCAAACAGAGGTGAAATCAGGCCTCATCGAGGATTATCGAATACAATTTTAATGCTTGCTTAGAATTGGGTAACCATTCAGAACAAAAGAAACTTTCAGATTTATAGCATTTATAATGCTGGCCATCTGCACATTTGCTTCACCTTACAACACCTAAGACAAAGAATTTTGTCTTAGAAGTGCTGATAGTCAGATTGCAAAGTGATCAAACTCGTTTGCTTCAGAGTCAAATGTTAATTCTGTTACACAAACTGCTCAAGGTGATCTAATGGCCCACATTTATCCCTCCACTAAAAACTCCTCCTGGTCCCTGGGACCCCTGACTCATCATCCTGAGTCCCTGCGTTCTGTAGCAAGCAACACATCAGTGGCCCTCACCGCTGCCCACAGGCAATTCAAAGTTCTGCTAAAGTTAACTTAGGAAACATGTAGACTATAAAGAAAGGGAAGCATCTGGGAGATAGAGAGAGAGAGAGAGAGACTCTGTGTGTGTGTGTGTGTGTGTGTGTGTGTGTGTTGGCATCCATTAAAATATATCTACTCATCCCAAAGTGCCCCCATTGTAAGGGGACTACGTAGATGAATTCCCCTATTTCTGTTTACTTGTTTAACTAACTATTAAGTGACATAATACTTGCCTGTTATGTAGCTATGTGTATTATGAATGACATAGTTATCATAATTCTCAGTTTTAAAAGCCCTCTATCTAAGAGGTTTTTTTTTCTTTGTGAAAATTAAAACAGTTACTTCGCTACATGCTCTATTGGGATGACTGACAATTGATGAAAACATACAAAGCTCCCACAAATAATTTTAATTTCCATCCAAAATAAAAATGTGTTAACTCCTCATGCCTATAACAAAAATATTTTCATAATGATACTGTTTGCGCAGATTTAATCAGTTGTGTCACTGGGGTACAGCAAAAACAGCAATGTGACCCGCTGAGTCTTAGCACCAGATTGCGATTTACAATCAAGGCAGCAAGAGTCACTGAAGTGCATAGCTCTCGCCCCAATTACTAATTAATCAGACCCAAAGAGGTCTCCATAAAAGGCACAATATTCAGCTGTGCATCCCATAAATTTAAAGGGCTCTTCTATTTTTTGAGAAGAAAAGGTGACCTAAAGAGGCAAATCATTACATGGTACCTGTCTTGTATACAAGCTCATTGAATCCATTCCACAGGGGGCTGGCTTCGTCTTTTTGCCACTCCCTTTTTAAATGTTCTGAATACAAAATTTCACACTATGGCAGTATCCAGCATCATTAAAATGTCAGTATGCTGGTTTCTGTATAAAAACAACTGACTGGCTTGCTTTTTGAGTTTCTGTATCTGCACAAGTTTTTTTGTTGTCGTTGCTTTTCTTCTGCAGTGTCTATAAGAAAATGAAGGGGTATAATAGGTAAATGTATTTTAAGAGTTTGTTGGGAATTGTAGGGAAGAGCAATCAGTATAATTCAGTTCAGTTCTACACAACTTCATCACATGAAAAATATATTTGATCCCCTTTGTATAGGGATCAGATAATAGGAGCCTTATAAACAACCCAGCTTTGACCAAAAGAGCCAACGGAGAAGTCTAAAAGAAAACATGCATCGCCGACTTGTTTATTTTAACCATCTTTAAAATAATGAGTTTGATTCTCATTTTTCTCCCTTTCCTAGATACCTCCTCTACAAGGAGCATTCCCTTTGAAGTAAATGGCAGCCCTGGACCTAGGGGAGACCTGCAAAGGGGAAGGAGCAAAATGAGAATCAGGCTGATGATTTCAGATTCTTGCTGAGCAGCCTGGCTGAATGAAAGCTAAAATGATTCAAGTCATGTTGCATTAACCACACATGGCTCTAAACGGACCACCCTAACACACGGCATTAAACTTAAAGGAAGAAGTATTAGTGGCCTCGTCTGTGCGCAAGAAGAACTACCAACTGCAGAAATGGTACCTGTTTTAGCAGGAAGTCTGACCGGGCAGGCTGACGCCACTTTTGCTTGTAGGGGATTTTTGGAAACCATCCCGAAAAGGGGTGTCTTAGAGTAGATCAGGTTTTGCAGAGAAAAGGTATAACGACTGGGGATGTATGTCCTTTCTTTTTTTTTTTTTTTAAATATGTATTTATGTATTATTTACTTATTTATTTATTTGAGAGAGTGGGCACACGTGTGTGCTGGCGGGTGGGGACAATGGAGAGCTGAAGGAAAGGGAGAGAGACTCTCCAGCAGACTCCCTGCCGAGCTTGGAGCTCTACATGGAGTCCCATCTAAGACCCTGAGATCACGACCTGAGCCAAAACCAAGAGTCGGATGCTTAACCGACTGCACCATCCGAGCGTCCCTGGAGTTGGATGTTCTTAATCAAGGGTCACATTATATTAATCATGGCTGTGGAAAATACAGGCTACAGTAGAAAAACAGGATAGCTCTAAGTCACCAAAATAATTTAAAAGTTTACTTATCCTTCAAGTCCAAAATGCATATTAGATACTGAGCAGACAGACGAGGGATCATAAGATCGTGACCTGCTGTGTTCAGTCCTCTGCTGCCACTATGGGGCTGTGTGATCCAATGCAAGCCCCCACACCTTTCCCCTCCTCTGCAAACGAAACGCACTGAACTAGATGATCTCTGAGGTCCCTGATAGTTCCAGTATGTGTCAGCCCCACGAGGAGATTTTTTTTTTTAATCACCATTAATGGGACGCCTAGGTGGCTTAGTTGATTAAGCAACTGCCTTCGGCTCAGGTCATGATTCCAGGGTCCTGGGATCAAGCCCCACATTAGGCTCCTTGCTCAGCAGGGAGCCTGCTGCCTTGCTTGTGCTTTCTCTCTCTCTCTCTCTCTGACAAATAAATAAATAAAATATTTTTTAAAAATCACCATTTACTGTATGCACCAATTTAGTATTTGATTTTTAATGATTGTGTGTATTTCCTTAGCACATAGAAATACGCATATAATCAAATCACTTACAATGTAGCCAAAGAAGTTTGATCTGGCTGCTGTTTCTTTCTCTCCTTCATGACTTTCTCAGTAAATGGATGTGAGTGACAAAGATGGCAATGGTATTTCAACAGTAACTGTGTTCATATTAAGAATTTACCATATGCCAAGCACTTTGTTTAGTGCCTCCTGTACATTCTTATTGTACCCTCACAACTCCATAAAGCTTTGATTATTACCCCAATTTTCAAGTGAAAAAATTGAGGCAAAAGAGGTAAAACACCTCTCATCTCCTCATGAACACTCACTCCCACTCCACTGTTAGGATTAAAAAATGCTTACCTGCTTTTAACCTCTGTGCTTCATTATAGTTGGGAATTCATTTATAAAATGATGAAGTCATAGGACTGTTTCTGAGGAATGTTAAGTCTTGCCTCAGAAACTGCTAACTAGCAGGGCCAGCTACCTAACCGGGACCTGTGCCAGAGGAAAACGTGGCCCCACCCCCCGGGAAGTCAATTTCCCCTTCCATGGACCTCTGCCCCAACACACGGCAGATGGGAAACCCCCAAGGAATTGTACTTTCTGTGCTTGAATGTGCTCAGCACAGAGATCAGAATTGGCCAAGGGCCTCCGTTGGGTCTTCTGCCAAATGAGCCATGGTGCTGCCAGTTCTAATCCCAAAAGCCAAGAAAGTGTGCAGTACATGCCTGACCCTACCCTCCTTTGGACTCAGGACCCCTGAGGGTAGAAACGGAATGTGGGTTCCTCCATCCCACTCACACACCCATGAAACCCAAAGCGATACCTAGGGAGGGTGTAGGAGGTTATGGAAGACGATGGGAAGAAAGATCTGGCCAGGCCTCCAGCACTGGAGCAGACAGCTAAGAATCAGCTGGGGATAGGAGAGAGAGGGTTCATGGAGGGTACGGAACAGACCTCACCTGAGCCCCAGCATATGTTCCAATGCCTTGTTAACGTCTTTGAAACACAAATATCAACATAAAATTCAGAATTTCAATAAGGAAGCCACAGAGCATTAAACTCTAAGGGCTGGAACCTTCTGAGCATGAGCCCTGTGCATCGGTCACAGGCCCATGGCCCGGCCTGCCTAATAATCCTCCAAACTTTCCATGAGGCTGCATGTGAATGAGTGAAGTTGGTCACTGGAAAAAGAAATTGACTTTATATGCGTGCAGCATACTATTTCATGACTTCTATGAGGCAACACGACTCTGAATTATGCTTCCCCATCTATCATTTTTCCTTTCTCTCTTCAGCCCTCTTATAAATCTTCCTTGCATGGGGCGCCTGGGTGGCTCAGTGGGTTGGGCCTCTGCCTGCAGCTCAGGTCATGATCCCAGGGTTCTAGGATCGAGACCCACATCGGGCTCTCCGCTCAGCAGGGTGCCTGCTTCCCTCTCTTTCTCTGCCTGCTGCTCTATCTACTTGTGATCTCTGTCAAATAAATAAATAAATAAATAAATAATCTTAAATATTCCTTGCAGTTTCCCTCCTGAGAGAAGGTCACAGAGCAGGCAGGTTAAACCCCAGAAAAGCCACCTGGGGTGTTTACTTAGTAAAATTTTTCCCCAGGGGACCTCTTCCCTATGATATTCATATTTAATATGGAAATGCCAGATGCAGCAAATCTGAAAGTTTCTATGATTGTTACAAAGAGTACCTGTAGTCATCAAGTGTTAAGTGATGTTTTCTAATAATTTAGAAAACTACATTCAAATACTAGAACTTCTATCTTATATAAAGCACATTATAATCGTAGAGCTTTAAAACCGTGTTCACTATGATAAATCACAATAAATCGGATAACCGTATTTCAATTTCCTTTCTCAGAATTTAAGTGTTTTGTTCCGTCTCTTACTATTTCTTCTGTGTGGTATAGGAAAACCTGCCTAATGTTTCTTTCTGCTCCGGTGATTCATGATGATGATACTCTTGTGCATAAAGTGTGTTACAGTAAATAAAACATTCTGTGAGTGGGCTGGTATAAATGTTACTGTCTCTGTCTTCTACATGAGGATAAAAGTTTCTAGAAGTCAAAGAATTTGTTCAAAGTTGGACAGAGTGAATGACTGAGCTCAATGTAGACCCTGGCCTGTGAGGGGCAGGCTGCTGCCCGCCTCCACCCTCTGCCTGCCCCAGGAGTTGGGGTTTGGAGTGGGGGTGAAGCCCATCCATGGGTACCTGCTATAGGTCTGGTGCTTTTCACACGATCACACTGACTCCTCACAACCTCCACAACCTTGGAGGTTTTAGCTTCCACTTTTTATATCATCTCCCTATGTTCCCAAGGGGGAGAAATGAAGCCTGTCTAAAACAGGAGGGAACACAAACTAAGCCCCATAAATTAGAATGCAGGTTGTGTATCTGTGACAGTGGGCACACCACCCATTTCGTGAAAGGTCAGAGAATAAAAACAACCCCCAACTGCTCTTGTGTGAAACCACAGGTTTGGAGTTGAGGTGGGCAATGACACGTGCTTCCTCTCTACTGGGACAAGAGCAGGCTCTGCCCTCATTGTGCCCAGGTCTAGCAGTGAAATGACTACCGTCCAACAGGAAGGGAGCCTGGCTTCCATGAGGCCACATTAAAATCAGATTCTAGGCACAGGTTTGGCATAGATGGATTGAAGGCAAAAACAGAAATACAGCTTTCTCCACACCATCTATATTAAAACATTTTTGGCTATCAACCAGAATTTTTAATGAGTGAAAGGGAATTGTCTATCATTGTGAATGCATAAAACCACTCTGAAGCACTTTTCATAAAATGAATTACTGACATGCTTCGTTTCCTTTTGCTCTCCACAAAAGAAAGAGTTGGAAATGCTTCGAAACCTTGCTTACCACAGTAAGACAACCTCTTTTAAATATGACTTGATAAAGTACAATGCTTCAGCCAATTTTATGTACAGCTTCTTTCCCTCATTAGATCTTTAAAGAATACTGAAATGAACTTCTAGCGGGAGAAAGCAGCCGGGTTTTGAAAGTAACTCTCTGCACTTCCAGGCCCTGAGCAGTACCTGACCAGCTCCCAAGGAACTGCCTGACAGCTTTCAAGGAAGCGTAGAACAGAATGGTGTCAAGCACAGAAGATATAAATCATTGTCTTTCCCTTTCACATGTACTTCTGTACTCCTTGCCTTTGCTTTTACTAGAACCTTATTTAAGCTAACCTAAAAGATATTCTTTTCATACCCATTTTTCATTCCTGAATTTCCCAAAACCCATTTCAACTTCTCATGGTGAGGATATGTAAATTCTGGGGAATGTATATTACAGTTCTGAATATGGAAAATAAACAGGTATTGTTTTGCCTCAGTTTGACTATTGATGTTGCTGGTCAGGTTGTTTTGTGTTGTGCCTATGGTTTAAACTGTAAGCCTGTGATTTTTAATATAAAACTAATGCATGCTATAATAGAAAACCACGGTGTAGTGCTATTGTAGCATTAAAAAGAAAAGAAAGGAATAATAGTTTACTATTTTGAAAGATGAGCCAGGCACTTTAAAGAGAATTCTAAAAAAAAAAAAAAAAAAAAGAGAGAGAGAGAATTTGATACTAATTCATATCTGAAAACTACCCATGAAATCAAACATGAGGCTACTTCTATTTCTTATTTTGTCAAATGCATGGCTATTCCCATAACACTGGTGGGGGTAGGGTGGGGAGGGAGAGCCTTTAAACTCTTCCTACCCCTCAACAACATAACAGGGAACTGAAATGCACATCTGTAAATAAATGCATCATTAGATTCTCATCAATTTGTAAGCTTCGCTTGATGTATGGCTAAAATAATCCCTCAAGGAAAACTAAAGAAGAATTTGGTTCCAAGCACATGCCAAATAGATGAAGGGAGGGGGTTGGTGGGTGAGGACCAAATTATTTACATGAAGAATTTTGCAGATACTACAAATATCTTTTACAACAGTCCAAAACGAGGAATTATTTTAAATACACTGTAACCAATGTGTTCATTAAGAGAGGAGAGCTTTGGACATATTAAAGGAGCCAGTAAAACAACTAATGATGCACTTGAGCGGTAACAGGTTGTCATTAGACCAGCATCTGCTCTCATCAGAGTTAATTATTCAGTTGCTTTGTTTTCCAAGTAGGTGTCTGGTAAAATTTAGCAGAATCTTAATTAAAACACATTTTCAAACTCCTTGGATGCTCATCTCATCTAAAGAAATCAAGACAATTTCCACCATAAACATCAAGCTTCGGTTGAGCCATCAAATGGAAGAAGGAACTCAGCCAGTATAAGTTGCTAGGTATTAACTATTAGGATGCCCAGAGCATGCAGGTAATGAAAACCTACCTTGAGAAACAATCTACTTTTTCCAAACCACTGAAAATAGCACACAGTCAAATAACAGGAATACCTAAGATACATAATTCACCTTCTCGATGCAATATCGGAATGTTGTATATGAGTTCAAGACATCTAAAAGACAATGTGAGCTTCTGCATTTACCTTTGAATGCATTATTTAAACATTACAATAAGACATATATAGCAACTTCAATATTTGTAATACATTTTCCAAAAAGTGGAATTACTTCCCAAAATGACCACTGCTTACAATCAGCTACTTATATGGGGACACCAAGTTTGTTTTAATAAAAATTGTTGTGAATAACAATATAAATCCAACAAAATATGAAAATCTGAATGATGAATCAAAAATTACCATCACCTTTAACCTACTACCTAAACCGTTGGAAAATATACCACTGGAATGAATGGAATAGAAGGTAGAGAAAACAAAAATAACCAGGAGAATAAAGTCCAGAAATATGGCAGCAATTAGAGTGAAATCAAGGGGTGCTACCAGCTCCTTCCCTAGATGGTGAAGATTGTGCCTTCATTCTGAATCCCCAGGAGCTATAAAATGGTATGGAGCTACATACTGCACATTCAACAAAAAGGTTCTTTGTATGAAAAACTGATGAATATTGATTGCATTCTGACATCAAAATAAGGATAAATTTGCCATATACTTCCAATGTGAACCTAGAATTCTTAGGAAAAAAAATAAATCAGATGCTGGCTATATAGTTCTATCTATTCTGGAGGCTATAATATCAACTCCCTAAATCAGACAGGGTCTGCTTGAACAAGTAACTATATACTATAATTTTCCATGGCTGGAGAATTATGGAGTTATAAAGATAACAATAAAGTTATTAAGATGAATAAACTCAATCAATAATAGAAATATATAGAGTTAATATTATCTAATGAACTATGAAGGATATACAGTGGTTTTGGCTTCGCCAGTTCCTCCTCACCAAGGAATTGTTAAAGGATAACCTTAACCACTATGACTAAGGGAAATTTGGTGCTCCATTTATATCTTTGTGTAACTCTTTTTAAAAAATATTTATTAATTTATTTGAGAAAGAGAGAGAGAGCATAGGTAGGGGTAGAGAGGGATGGAAGGGGAAAGAGAATCTCCAGCAGACTCCTCGCTATGCATGGAGCCCAGTACGGGGCTAGAGCCCAGGACCCTAAGATCATTACCTGAGCTGAAACCAAGAGTCAGACGCTTTACCAACTGAGCCACCCAGGTGCCACTCTTTGTGTAAGGACTTATTGCTTTAATTCTGCAGAGTCTTATGGCCCTCTTATGTTTGTTTCTTAATTCAGGGCCCATTTTATACTTTGATTTGGCACTTGCTCAATGCATAGTCTTTAGGAACTGAGTTATTCATGAAAGACCATCACTCTGTGCACAAGAGCAAGAGAAGGGCAGCTAGGTCCCTGACTCTCTCAAATGTGAGTGTTTTGTGTAAAGCTATGGTGATTGTATACTTCTCCTGCTGGGAGATATATACCATTCAGGCTAAGCCCTCTGAAATAAATAGATCCCCAACAGTGAATTGAGGAAGAGAGAATTTTATTTTTTCTTTATAAGGGAAGTTCCGGTTAATGGCACAGCTCTGTTCTAGAAAGTCACTCAGGTCTCAGTTTGTCTAGTTTGCCTTCATCTTGTTACACACACGAACCTCCAGTTCCCTAAGGCACTGCTGTCATCAACATAACTGGATGGGGGTCACATCTTTATTCCAGCCCACGGTATGGAGGGAAAAAGGGAAATGGGATAAACGTGATTTCCTTTTAAGTAAGTGACACATTAGAGCACATTGTTTGAAAATAGAATACATCACTTGAATATATACCACACTGATAAAAACTTAGTCCCACTAACCAACCTAGCTGCAAGAGAGGCCAAGAAATTTAGTCTATAGTAGGACAGTAATATGCCCAGCCATTTATTATCTTAAAAAAAAAAAGAAAGAAAGAAAAATGGATTTTGGTGGCCAACCAACACATAAGCATTGAAATTTGGTCATTGTAGAACTAGTTGCTACTAATCTTTAATAGCTATCATTGTTTTATAACAAGAAATGGAAGCCTCCATACCACCTATTTGCCCACAGGGGAGGCAAAGGTAAATGAAAAGCAAGCATGAGGCACGAAACCCATAAAACACGGTCATTGTCATAAAAGAGCTTACAGTTTAGTGAACAATAAAGAAAATGTATTTGGGTCATACAACACTCAGCTTCTCAGCAAATCAACAAAATGACACCGGGAAAAGGCAAATTGAGAGTAATATACATTTTCAGGGAAAAGGGGTGAAAAAAACAAATAAGCCTAACACAGAAGCCCACCTAGAAGCAATGTTTTGGGCTACAAATGTACTGGGCTACAAATGAGCAATGTACTGGGCTACAAATGAGGGAGCAGTCATGTAAACATGAGGCTAGCGGAGAAGGACATCACATAGGCAGGGGATCACTTCATCACAGTTGGCTCAACCTAAGAACCAATGTTCAGAATCGGGATGGGCCCAAGGGGAGTCAAGGAGGATAGGCTTCCATCAGAGCAACTTGGAATTGATGTTTTTCATTTGAAACTTCTAAGAAAGATTTCACTTGAAGAAATGACTTACCTGCCAAAAAATATTCTACCACTCAAGCATGATCTCAAAAGTCTATCTCTCATTCTCTCCAGAATGATATTGTATTATTTTAGTCCAATGAAAGGAAGTCATACCAGTATGGCAAACGGTTGAAGGGAGGGGGACGCATGCTAACCTGACTCTGCACGAGGTGAAAACAAGATTGAACATAAAAGACTGAGGAGCGACACAATGAGACACCAGCATACTGGCCTCAGGCTGTCTTTCTATAGCTGCCATTATTTCCTTCCATATATCATGTATTCCTTATGTATTCCTTATACAGCCTGTGATTGCTAGGTCTCATGCCCATCTAGTGAGACAAAATGGAAATTAAGGTCCACGTCCCAGGGAAAATATTGCACTTGGATAGTAATGCATAACAATGTTCATATGGTCTGATTTCACATCCTGCAAATCTTACCACTACAAATTAATTTCAATAAAACAATCACAGTCTAGAAAGTTGAATAAGACATAATCCATAGTTCTTCCTTGAGTCAAGTTTGGGAGCTACTGGTGGCTGGTGGATACATTATGGCATGGGAATTCTTTAAACAGGAGGAGTCATACTTTTGTCTGAAGCCTTGTGCATCCCCAGTCCTATTGCAAACATGACCTCAGACAAGTTGAAGTTGCAAGTTATTAAGAAAACCATCTCAATTCTAGACTCACACAAAGAATGTCAAATCGGAAGGCCAAGTTCATACTGAATCTAGTGTAATTGTTTAGTTTTAGTTCTAGTGCCGATATTTCGTTTTAAGAACTTTTTCCATAATTTTTAGATTTCATGTTTTCTGCCATTCTCTTAGTGTGTTACATTAGAGTTGGTATTCCACAAGAAATGATGCTTTTTAAAGAGCTCAGAGCTTTTGTTTTCCACTGTAGATTTTTTTTTTTCTTGCTCCTGTCTTCCCTTCTCTCCTTTCCTTTCTTTCCTCCTAGCTTCCTTCCACAATATTGATTGAGCACTTAGGTGTGCTGGGTACCCTTTTCTACATTAGGGTTATAGTAGGAATAAGATAATATTTGCTTACATTACACTTACAGTTTATTAGTGAAAGCTGACACCCACAATAATTTCTATTTTTGTTCAGGATAGTGGCGTATTCTCAGTATATGAGTATTTAAACAATCTTCCTTTGTCAATTTCTTTCATCTCAAGTTTGGAGAAATTTCAAAGTTCTACCCAAAGAAACATTCTTTCTAAAAAAAATGCTTCTCATATTAAGTCCAACTCAGCAAAATCCCTTCTGAGATCAGGATTTGGAGGTATGCAATGATCACCCTTCTGGGCCCTACTACAGCTTCTCTGTGCCCTAAAGCCTTTCATGGCCAGAGCAGTAGGAAATCTCCTCAGTAGACAATAAACTGACTGTTGGGCTCAATATTGCAAATTTGAATTTTCCATTGCTCTGGGCATAGAGTGTGCCTCTCTAAAAATGTTTGTGAACCTGTTATATTTCTATGAGTTAGCAAACTTGAAATTCAAGAATGGATAATAAAGCTTCACTCTAAACAAATGAAAAATAAAAAGAGAAGGGGAAGAGGAGTGGGAGAAGGAGCGAGGGGGAGAGAGGAGGGAGGGGTGCAGAACAAGGGAACTGAAAATTCCCACCACAACAGATGGCTTGTGCCATTTTGAATTTAGTCTCCCCAAGGAACAAACCCTTGTAGAGGCTATTAAAGCTTCTGCTTGCATGAGAAAATGCTATTTCAATATTGATGGCTATATCTATGTGACCTCCATTGAAAACAAAGTCACAGAGATTTACCCTTAATTCAGGAAGCATAAAACAATGAGGTTGGAAGACCACGCTCACGCAGTGTCACATGCGTCTTTGAGAACTGATTAAAGTGACAGCCGGGTAACAAAACCGCACCAGTCTATGCAAGATTTGCCTCTAGGAATAAAAATAAAATAGGCACATTACTCCTCAAAGACACATATTTTATTTAGTTGTTAAGAGTAGAGTGTTGGAATTTTTGAAGAACTGTTGCTATTTAATAGAGGTGAAAGTTTTAATGTGAATACTGCCTGTGTGAGCGTGTGTGTGCAAAGTTGGCGTGACACATTCTGCTCAAATTAGACTTCTAAATAACTAGTAACAGCTGTGGTGCTTAGAAATCGGTTTGATTTAAACGATGATGTCATGTGCTTATATAAGGAAAATAGGTGTAGTCATTGGAGGGGGGAGTATATAACTCGCTTTTTATCTAAGAGATGATGTGCAGGTATCTTCATTTAGAGGCTATAAATATGCACACCTAAATCGAAATTATATTTTTCAACATCCTCAAAATTGTTAATGATCATGGACCATTCATATGTATGTCCATATAGATAGCAGAGATAAGAATAGACATACAAAAATTACTTTGTGGCAGCAAGAAAAATTACCAAATGCAAAATTACGAGTCTTTACTCACTGGTATTTCTATATCTTGGTTAAGATTCCTCATACATAATTCACTTGGATCCTTTGACCATGGGAGGCGAAACAAGACCTCCAAAAACAGCATGTTTGTACAATTTTTACTTTCTAAAGGCGCGCAAATAATGGAAGCTGGCAAATAAAAATTATTTTGAGGATCAATTACCATTAATTTGCTCATTATCTTTTCTATCTGTAAACATTGGCCAAAGATTCATGTAAGGGAGCATGTTAGCCTGAAATTTAGAAAAATATAATATGGTAAATGGCAGTGAATTATTTTCTAGCCAATCTGATTCTAATAATTTGAGAAAGTGTTGTTATTTGGGTGGAGAAGAGGGAGAAATTTTTCCAATTAAGGATATAAGGCAGGGATTCTTCTCTATTACTAGAGGTCTGAAATAATGAGTAAGTCTGGATCTGATGTCTCTCTTCCCACCCATGAAGGTAGAGAGTTGGCAAGAAAGAACACAATGTGCTTACCTTGATACAATCTTATAAAAGACCAGGTATATTGATAAAAGCATTATTCATTTGTGTTAAAAGATTTCACTCATGAAATTGATTAAAGAAAAGCTCAAAGGAAATGAATTATTTTTGTTTTGAAACTCAAAATACAGCTCTCTTAAATGTCTTCCCATCCAAAGCCTAAAAAAGGGAGGGGGGCGGGGACAGGAATGAACAGTTTCTCATTCAGAAACATAGGAGACAAGAGCTCTTCCAAGGAAACCCACTGTGTTCATTCTTTGTACCCCTCGTCTCTGAAACTGGGAGAGTGAGTCTCATGCTAACACACTTTTTTTTTTTGAAGATCACCAGCACCTCTCATTTCGGCTATTAAGTATTTAAGGGCAAGTAGTTTGAGAGTCTCACTCTTCTGCTAATCTTGTGTGGGCTAAATTAAGACCAAATTCTCAAAATGGCTTGTCATCTTAGAGAAAGAAGGAAGAAGTGTTTTAAGAGGACACTTAGAGGAAGAAGTGTTTCCAGAAGAAGTTATGGTGATACAATATGGTAAGCAAAAAAATGTTTGCTATGTCCTACCCTCGGCTGGAACCTCTCCTGTATGGAGATATTTCACAAAGTGATTTCACAGGCAAATGGTTTAATGTATGGCCAGCCAATTTAGCCTTTATTTTAAATATATTCTTTATGCATATAGATATTTTGAGATTGTGCCTTCTGGAATGATTACTGAAACCACATTGAAAAGTCATTATGCAGAAACATGGGTGTACAAATAGTTCATAGCTTAGGGGAACTATAAATAGAACTGACTGAATCTTGCTAAAGAGTTCATGTCCTGGTTATTTAAAACAACTATTTTGGTGACATTGATTAGCTATAACATTTCTAATTTGCATATCACTAAAATAAAGTAAGAAAAACAATCACATTCAATTTTTGGAAAGGAATATGATGAAAAATACACTGAATCAGAAAATGAAACACGGTCTAATTCTGACAAAAGGACAAGTTTTTCTTCTCCATTGATCATAATTCTTTAATTCTGAGGAAGTATAAAGAAAGTGCCTATAATTTTTAGGCTAACATATTCTAGAGGCCAAGAGTAATTGGGAAATACAGAAATATCTAGCTAGATACCAAGAATTTCACTGTTAATTGTTTGGAATAAAGTAACTATTATGCCATGAATCATTCCAATGTTGTGTGACAATGTCAATTACATAGAGTTATAGTATAACACTAGTAGCCATCACTGGGGTACAGAAAACACAATTTTCAAAGTTTTTAGGGAAATTTATAAATTTGGTGAAATAAAATAGCATGCTAGCTTTGATAACATCCTCATCTTAAGAAATAGAGCTGTTAAGTAGTGATATGCTCACTTTACTATCCCTCTTCTCAGGGAATTCTTAAATGACTAATAAAATCTCCATTTTAACATGCCCACTTGGTTTTTCACATTTAATGTCTAATTCCTAGTATTCTATAATTTAGGAGAAATAGACAATGCATTGATACATTTGGTAGACTGCTAAAAGCCATTGAGAATAGTTTACATTGAATATAGATATACCCATATATGTTTATACAAAAGATGTGTGTGTACACACATATATGCTACTTCAGCATCTACACAATCATAACAGTCATCCAAAGTTAAAACTACCTTGTTTTTGAATTAATGTGAACAACCTTATTCCTGAATGGGAAGTTTAATTAGAAATACTTTAAATAAGAAGCCATAAAGATGGTTTAGGCTTATACACAGTAGCTGAGTTGGGAGTAAGATCCTTGATCTCCAGGGAGTCCTTTCCCTGAATACACTAATACTCTCTTCTCTACCACTGTCTTTAGCTGTGAATAAGGGTAATGGCAACCTAGCAAATTAGCCAATAATAATCTTATTTTAAATACTTTACGTGTACAAGCCTCATAAAAAGAAGAGTGATAAATCATGATGCTTTAAGAGTTTGAAGGAGATTGTGTCACAGTATTTATTTATTTTATTATTTATTTGATTTTTAACTTATTATTTTTTAAATATTTTATTTCTTTATTTGATAGAGAGAAATAGGGAGAGAGAGAGCGCAAGCAGGGAGAGTGGCAGACAGAGAGAGAAAGAGAGACAAGCTCTCTGCTGAGTAGGGAGCCTGATGTGGGACTCGATCCCACAACCCTGGAATCATGACCTGAGCTCAAGGCAGTCGCTTAACTGACTGAGCCACCAAGGTGCCCTGTGTCATAGTATTTAAATAGGACTAGCTACTACATTGTGTTCTATGAAGTATTATACAGACAAAGTGCTGAGGTATACAGAGGGAAAATTAAGCCAAGAACAGCAGGAAAGATGTTTTTACAACATTTTTCAATGAAATAGTCACTTGCCATCACTTACTTAAAAGAACACTGGGTGTGGTGAAAAGCTAATGAATACTGTTATGCTGAAAATAAATAAATTAATTAAAAAACACAAAACATAGTATCTGGGACTTTTATCTAAAAAGGAGGGTTTGGTAGGGAATTACAAAAGCTTCAAAACTAGGGAAATGCACTCTCAATTCACTTCAAATTAAATGGTTATGGTTTAGTTTAGATATGCCTTATTAATCCATTTTAATGGATATTAATCACTTCAGTGCTTGTTTTCATACATTAGAAGACTGGTTTTTCATAAAAGGTACAATGAAGTTGGATCCACATCAGGAAATAGAACAAAGAAACCGCTAAATTGAAATGATACTGCCTTATAGACATGGACAAGTCTCTCACTTCTTTAATCAAATAACACATTATATTGTTGATCAGCAAATAATTACAAATGCTTATATGTGTTTATAACTCTGCTAAATATATAAGGAATACAATGCAGTTATTATTTGTTCATTTTTGTCACCTCACTTAAGAGAGAACCAACAACCTACTTGGCTTTAGTGGGGCCAGTAATAACAACCTACTGTCAATATTAAGTCATCCCTAGGCAAACACCTGACTCATGATAGATCAGCTAGAGTTTTAACCCCAAACTCTTTAACAATGAGCGAGAGGGTGGAGATTATTTACTCAATGGTGGTCAGTTTGTGATACGTGAGGCTTGTGAGTTCAGTGGTCCTGTTTCCTGCCAAATGAACTGGGAAACCAAAGTCTGTGTTTAGAGTAGAGAGGAGACCAAGAGAGAGTCCTGGAGGCATTCTGTCCCTACTAGTCCCCAGAGCCAACAGGAACCTTGCTCTTCTTATAGTTACGTTAAATACTTCAGGGTCCTTTGAATCAATCTCTTCTAATACAATTCAAGTTATCATTTTTTGTTCTAAAGAATTATGATGAATATACCATTGAATTGGTTAACATGTATGCTTTTTCAGTGTTTACTACTCTTGAAGACGTTAAGAAGAATCCATAGATTTAGGTACAGCACACTAAGGTGAAATAGGAAACTCATTCAAACTCATTCAAACAACTCATTCAAAAAACTGCAATCCAGCCCACATTACACAGGACCATACTTGGTCCATGTATGGTCCTGTGTAATGACCATAGTAGGGGCTTGGCCAGAGGTGCCAAGGATACACTCTTTGGATAAATGCTAAAAATTAGAATAAATAAGTAGGGGAAAGAAAAACACTGAAGACAATAAAAACTGAGGTATATCAAAGAATATTATGCTGATTGTACATGTCCTCTGCCCATTTCTTGATTGGATTATTTGTTCTTTGGGTGTTGAGTTTGCTAAGTTCTTTATAGATTCTGGACACTAGTCCTTTATCTGATATGTCATTTGCAAATATCTTCTCCCATTCTGTCAGTTGTCTTTTGATTTTGTTAACTGTTTCCTTTGCTGTGCAAAAGCTTTTGATCTTGATGAAATCCCAATAGTTCATTTTTGCCCTTGCTTCCCTTGCCTTTTGCGTTGTTCCTAGGAAGATGTTGCTGCGGTTGAGGTCAAAGAGGTTGCTGCCTGTGTTCTCCTCAAGGATTTTGATGGATTCCTTTCGCACATTGAGGTCCTTCATCCATTTTGAGTCTATTTTTGTGTGTGGTGTAAGGAAATGGTCCAATTTCATTTTTCTGCATGTGGCTGTCCAATTTTCCCAGCACCATTTATTGAAGAGGCTGTCTTTTTGCCATTGGACATTCTTTCCTGCTTTGTCGAAGATTAGTTGACCATAGAGTTGAGGGTCTATTTCTGGGCTCTCTATTCTGTTCCATTGATCTAAGTGTCTGTTTTGGTGCCAGTACCATGCTGTCTTGATGACGACAGCTTTGTAATAGAGCTTGAAGTCCGGAATTGTGATGCCACCAACGTTGGCTTTCTTTTTCAATATCCCTTTGGCTATTCGAGGTCTTTTCTGGTTCCATATAAATTTTAGCATTATTTGTTCCATTTCTTTGAAAAAGATGGATGGTACTTTGATAGGAATTGCATTAAATGTGTAGATTGCTTTAGGTAGCATAGACATTTTCACAATATTTATTCTTCCAATCCAGGAGCATGGAACATTTTTCCATTTCTTTGTGTCTTCCTCAATTTCTTTCATGAGTACTTTATAGTTTTCTGAGTATAGATTCTGTGTCTCTTTGGTTAGGTTTATTCCTAGGTATCTTATGGTTTGGGGTGCAATTGTAAATGGGATTGACTCCTTAATTTCTCTTTCTTCTGTCTTGCTGTTGGTGTAGAGAAATGCAACTGATTTCTGTGCATTGATTTTATATCCTGACACTTTACTGAATTCCTGTATAAGTTCTAGCAGTTTTGGAGTGGAGTCTTTTGGGTTTTCCACATATAGTATCATATCATCTGCGAAGAGTGATAATTTGACTTCTTCTTTGCCGATTTGGATGCCTTTAATTTCCTTTTGTTGTCTGATTGCTGAGGCTAGGACCTCTAGTACTATGTTGAATAGCTGTGGTGATCATGGACATCCCTGCCATGTTCCTGATCTTAGCGGAAAAGCTTTCAGTTTTTCTCTATTGAGAATGATATTTGCGGTGGGTTGTGCAGCCACTCTGGAAAACAGCATGGAGGTTCCTCAAAATGTTGAAAATAGAACTGCCCTATGACCCAGCAATTGCACTATTGGGTATTTACCCTAAGGATACAAACGTAGTGATCCAAAGGGGCACATGCACCCGAATGTTTATAGCAGCAATGTCCACAATAGCCAAACTATGGAAAGAACCTAGATGTCCATCAACAGATGAATGGATCAAGAAGATGTGGTATATATACACAATGGAATACTATGCAGCCATCAAAAGAAATGAAATCTTGCCATTTGCGACAACATGGATGGAACTAGAGCGTATCATGCTTAGCGAAATAAGTCAAGCAGAGAAAGACAACTATCATATGATCTCCCTGATATGAGGAAGTGGTGATGCAACATGGGGGCTTAAGTGGGTAGGAGAAGAATAAATGAAACAAGATGGGATTGGGAGGGAGACAAACCATAAGTGACTTTTAATCTCACAAAACAAACTGAGGGTTGCTGGGGGGAGGGGGTTTGGGAGAAGGGGGTGGGATTATGGACATTGGGGAGGGTATGTGCTTTGGTGAGTGCTGTGAAGTGTGTAAACCTGGTGATTCACAGACCTGTACCCCTGGGGATAGAGTATTATGCCTCCATCAGAAAGGATGAATACCCAACTTTTGTACCAACATGGACGGGACTGGAAGAGATTATGCTGAGTGAAATAAGTCAAGCAGAGAGAGTCAATTATCATATGGTTTCACTTATTTGTGGAGCATAACAAATAGCATGGAGGACATGGGGACTTAGAGTGGAGAAGGGAGTTGGGGGAAATTGGAAGGGGAGGTGAACCATGAGAGACTATGGACTCTGAAAAACAATCTGAGGGTTTTGAAGGGACGGGGGGTGGGAGGTTGGGGTACCAGGTGGTGGGTATTATAGAGGGCACGGATTGCATGGATCACGGGGTGTGGTGCAAAAATAATGAATACTGTTATGCTGGAAATAAAAAAAAAATAATAAAATAATTAAAAAAAAAATTAAAAAAAAAAAATAAAAAAAAGAATATTATGCTGATTGTAAATGGTTTCTACTCTCTTCAGCTTTAACTTACTCTTACCAGTTCATTAGCTTCCCATATACACTACATTAGGGTAAAAAGAGTTAAGAGCTGCTGAAAAAATAGTTGAGATGGTAGAAATTTTAGTACCCCCACCCCAATAGCAAACACAGGACTAAAGCATGATTCTTTCAACCTTTTGATTTTTAAGATCTAGAAACCAGGAGTTTAGGAAACTCCTAGAGGTTTCCTGCGCTATGCCTCAGGAAAGTCCAAGTGCTTAGAGTAGCTGAACACCCAAAATAATGGTGGAGGGAGGCATCTCTACACAGTATCTGAAGGTAACCTACAGAAGCCCTACCGGGGCTGGAAAAGCAGAAAAGAACTCCTAAACAGCCCTGAGGCCTCCCATCTACAACATGAACTCACACTTAAGCAGCCACGTTTTGAGAAGGCTGAGGAGAACAGGAGGGCACTGAGGTGAGAACAAGGTGAGGACGAGAGTGGTTTACATCGAGGTCTGCATCCTGGCAGGGAATATGGAACCTGAAGACAGATGACAGCACCACATGCTCATGGACCAGAGAGAGAAAAAGAGGTCAGCAGGGACCCAAGGTCCCTACTCAGACCAAAAGCCCTCCTGCTCCCCTTCACTCCTTGATGATGGGTGGTATGTAAACTCAGTCCTCACCCCAACACAGATGGCCCCAGAGAGGAGGTGGGGAAAAGGTACTGGAAATCAGAATGTTCACTGGGCTGACATGAAGTTCTGGATTATGTTTAAGTTAGATTGTGACTGAAATATCTCCTACTGTCACACTGCCTATTCATTTTGTCATTAGTAAGAAAGTGTTAAATTTCCAAATATGATTGTGTATTTGACTATTTCTACTTGACGCTCCATTAATTTTGCTCTGGATATTTTGAAGCAGAATCTTTGTTGTTGAAAGATACGTTTGCTGGGTACAAAATTCTAGCTAAATGTTTCTGTCTGTTTCTTACTTTCAGTAATTTAAACATGTTGCCTCATTTCCTATTGCTTGTTTTTGACAACAAATAGGACTTTATTCATCTTTGTTTCTCTATATGTAATACATGATTTTCCTCTGGCTTCTTTTTATATATATATATTTTTTCCCACTGTTTTGGACAATGTGGTTAAAATGTGCCTTGCTATAGTTTTAGGTTTCTTGTTGCCTGGGGTTCATTGAAATTATTGGTTCTCCAAAGCTATAGTTTTCATCAAGTTTGGAATCTTTCATCCATTATTTTCAAATTTTTTTTTTTCTGTCTCATTTCCTCCAGTGCTGCAGGGATTCCACTTAAACGCAATATTGACATGTTTGAAATCATTCCATAGCTCATTGCTGCTATGTTCATCTTTAAATGACCTTTACTGTTTTCCTATTTTATTTTTTATTGTTTCTAATAGTATTTATTCAAATTGCCTACTTTATCCTGCTGTGTATATCCGATATCATTTTCATCTCAGACATAGTACTTTTCATCTCTCAAAGTTTGCTTTGCAACTTTTTTTTAATCTTCCATGGCTCTACTTAACTTTTTGAACATGTGGAATATAATTATAATGACTTTTAATGTTCTTCTCTGCCAATTTTAACATCTGTATCTATTCTGGGTCAGTTTCAATTGACTGATTTTCTCCTCATCATAGATATTTTCCTAGTTCTTTGAATTTCAATTTCTGATTGGATGCCAGACACTATGAATTTTATCTTGTTAGATGCTGGATAGTTTTATATTTTTATAAGTGCTCTTGAGCTTTGTTATGAGACCCAGCTAAGTAACTTGGAAATGATTTGATCCTTTCTTGATTTTAAGATTTATTATGTAGGATCTGAGTATTTTCTGATCAAAGGTTAATTATTTCCTACTACTGAAGCAAGATCCTCAGTACCTATAAAATACCCCATGAATCATACAATTTTCCAGTCTGGCTGATGGTAATAGGCACTATTCACTCTTCTGTGTCATTACCAATATGTTGTTGGTCCTTTTATTATTATTCTTACCCATTCACCAGACATTCAGTGAACTTTTAACCTGGATCCCATGTCCTCCAGCTCAAGGAAGTCTTACTCTTATTTCTTTGATAATTTTTCTTCTCTGTTTTCTAATAACAGTGCCTATTACCCTAATTAGTCTGACATTGGACTTTCTGGACTAATGTATGTATAAAATATCTTTCTTACTCTGCAAATGTTTCTTTTTATAGCATCATATTCTTTTTCTCTTCATTTTATTTCTTTTCAGTGTTCCAAAATTCATTGTTTATACACCACACCCAGTGCTCCATGCAATATGTGCTCTCCATAATACCCACCACCAGGCTCGCCCAACCCCTCAATGCTCTCCCCTCCAAAACCCTCAGTTTGTTACTTAGAGTCCACAGTCTCTCATGGTTCATCTCCCCTCTGATTTCCCCCAATTCACTTTTCCTTTCCTTTTCCTAATGTCCTCCATGTTGTTCCTTATGCTCCACAAGTCAGTGAAACTATATGATAATTGACTCTCTCTGCTTGACTTATTTCACTCAGCATAATCTCTTCCAGTCTCATCCATGTTGATATAAAAGTTGGGTATTCATCCTTTCTGGTGGAGGCATAATACTCCATTGTATACATGAACCATATCTTCTTTATCCATTTGTCTATTGAAGGGCATCTTGGTTCTTTCCACAGTTTGGTGACTGTGGCCATTGCTGCTATGAACACTGGGGTACAGGTGGCCCTTCTTTTCACTGCATCTGTATCTTTGGGGTAAATTCGGTAATGCAATATCTACTCATTATCTTTCTGGGTATATTAAATACAAATTAAGTCTTTTGGTTTGGTATCCTTTCTTTAGTCTTCTGAACTCTGAATTGTCTGCTTTCTCTGTGTTATTGTGTTTTATTTATATATTTTGATCTTTGTCATTTATGTTATTCGGTTCCCTTATATTGCTATGATCTTAACTTACCATTCATATTTTTTTTGTGTTTTTGTTTTTGTTTTTTGTTTTTGTTTTGTTTTGTTTTTTAGAGAGAGAGTATGAGAAAGAGTGGGGTAAAGGGAAGGGGCAGAGATGAGAGAAAATCTCAAGCAGACTCCATGCTCAGCATGGAGCCTGATGTGGGGCTTGATCTTATATCTCTCACCATTCATATTTTAATGGTAAGAATCTAAAATGCTGTTGGAAAACTCTAAGTGCATACGTAAGATCTTCAGGCTTTAATGAGAGATTCCCAAATGCCAATATATGTAAATGTTTTCTCGTTTACTGGTAAGTTTCCCCAGAGAATATATCAATCCCCTGACTGGTGCTACAGCTTGGCTGCCAGTATTTTAGGGCTAAGATGGAAAAGGAGGTTAAATCTCAAGATTCAGTGGGAAGGAGTAATCCTGATAATTTCAATCTAGCAGTTCACCTTAGCATCTACTGTGTTTGGGACTCTCAAGGTCAGACTTCATTTCTCCATGGAATATATGCTATCTGTCTTCTGCAGGGACAAAACAGTAAATATGAGTGGTCTAAGAATTTATAATACAGGTTGTCAATTAACCATTTCTTGACACTTACTGAAGTCCTTCAGTGCAAATTATCTTGCTTTTTCATTGTCTTCTTTCACTAAGAATGTGATGTATTGGCTTTCTCCATTCTGCTAACCTTTAAAATTTCCATCTTCTAAAATGTTGTTTACATCTCTAGTCTTCAGTTGTTCTTTTTGTCTTTGTGTAATTATTACTGTAATTTTAGTACAGTTTGGAGAGAGCAGGAATACACACACACACACACACACACACACACACATATTTAAAATCTTTCACTTAACTGATTATCACTTTAAAGTTAAGAACAAGACCTTTTTTTTTTTTTTTTTTTTTAAAAGCCTAATTATTAGGGAAAAGAGTAAACAGATGCACAAAGAATTCAAAAGAATAAAAGAAACTACTGGATATCTGGTACTGGATATCTGGTATACTCACATGTACATGTGTGCACATATGATGGTGAGAGAAAGAGATAATTATGTGTTGGGGGCACTTGGGTGGCTCAGTTGGTTAAGTGTCCAACTCTCAATTTCAGCTCAGGTTATGATCTCAGGGTCCTGGAATGGAGCCTTATGTCTGGCTCCACACTCAACAGGGAGTCTGCTTGTGAATTCTCTCCCTCTGTCCCTCCCCCAGCTCTCTCTCTCTCTCTCAAATAAAATCTCAATAATTCTATTTCTGTTTGATCACAAAGGTTTATATTTGATTATAATTATATATTGTCTTCTCTGCTTTACAAAATCAATTTAGGGCAATAGTACTCTTCTTCATTCATGTTCCACAATTCTATTGGAATTAGATCCATCTTAGAAAGTAGTGAACACTCATGCATGGTAGACAGCATCTTAAATTCCCCTGGTCACAGGGACTAGTTCAGGAATGAACATGCAACCCACATAGAGCCAATGAGGTATCAGGCAATTTTTGCTGAGGTGGCCAAAAAGCCAAGTGTCCCTTCCCAGTGGAGTTGAGAGGACCTACATACTAGAGCCTCCAAAACACTGATACACAGGAGGGAAAATATATACAAATGGAGTCAACTTAAAAAGGAAATAAGCATCCATAGCAGGAAAGAAAAGCTAGGGCCTGAAGACTGTTTGAATTCCTGTCTTAAATGTCTGAGCGATATTGCCCCCTATTCCATTGCTTCCCAATAAACCCCATTGGATTAGATTTTCTGTTACTGTCATCCAGAAGAATCATAATTAATACTTTACTGAAGACACTCCCAAGCTTCTCAGAACAAAATGATTCCAAATGAAAGGAAAGAAAGGCACTCTTAAGTATCAGCAGACTTCACAATATTAGAAAACACTGGTAAGAGAAATTGAAACCCAAATCAGAGAGCATATGGCAAGAACCACTTAAATGTTCTCAAAAGCAGGTTTCCTGACCTGGTTCAAGTGAATGGAAATACTGTAGCAAGAAACCATTTGACCACTACAATAGTTCTTTAGGAATGATAGTGTGCAGTGCCAATGACTAGGAATTGGGAAAAAGAGAATGTTGCAATGTACAGTGTCAGTAAACTTGACATACATTTAGACAAAATTCTAGAAAAAAATTATTTAAAGATTGTGAAAACTTAGAATGTAAACTATTAATCGCTTGAAGACAGAATAACATCAGGAGAAGTATCTTAGGTCAGAATTAATCTTAACTCTTTTATATTTTTTCTTACAGAGAAGATGGAGATATGAGAGCCAGAAAATAATTTTAGATGGACACTTAAGTGACTGAATAATGTGGCTCAAGGAGTGCAGAATAAAAAATACCAAACAAACAAAAACCTCACCTATTAGAGATCACTAGTAGCATAATTTAGGATTCACATCCCAGTCCTTTTCATTAAAGAATTTCATCACAGCCCTAAATGAATATATGGATGGCTTATTTATGAAACCGCAATGAGAGAGAAAATACTATGGAAGATGGAATTAGGGGTATAACAATGACTATTTCTTACCACTGGGTTCCAGGTGCTATACCAAGTACTACCCTTACCTCAACACTGTAAATGCTCACTCAGAAATACTATGTGGACAATACTGTCCCTATTTTATAGATGAGAGAATCAAGCTCCAACTGGATTTAATAATGTCTCAAACCCATAAATGTTAGAATTAGGATTTAAACACAGGTATGACAACAAAAAAATTTACGCTTAACCAAAAATTTGTGCTCTTTTTAAATGTAGATGAAATAATATATCTCCACTTTAATCTTAAAAGATAAACAATGTAAATGTTAAAAGGGGTGTTGAAGTAGACAATGATGAAAGGTAACAGTGTTTTAAAATGATTTCATGATTTTGGTTGATTTCAAGCTCAAGAAAAATCTAGAAGATGTAACTGCCAAAAAATCAATGTTACTCTGAATTGACCAGAACACATTTTCAGTATCATGTATAATTTTTAAATTGGTTTGAGAACCAATTTAAAATCCTTCAACATGTTCAATTCATTTAACTAGAAACTGAGTCATGAGGAAAGAGATTTTTTTTTAAAGATTTTATTTATTTATTTGACAGAGATCACAAGTAGGCAGAGATGCAGGCAGAGAGGGAGAGAGAGGAGAAAGCAGTCTCCCCGCTGAGCAGAGAGCCCAATGCAGGGCTCAATCCCAGAACCCTGGAATCATGACCTGAGCCTAAGCCAGAGGCTTTAACCCACTGAGCCACCCAGGTGCCCCGAAAAGAGATTTTTTTTAAAAGATTTATTTATTTATTTATTTGCCCTATTTTAGAGTAGGGGGAGGAGCACAGGAGCACAGTCTTCAAGCAGACTCCCCACTGAGTCCACAAACCATGAAATCACCACCTGAGCCAAAAATGGTGCTTTTTGGGTGCTTTTTTATTAACCAAATCCAACAATCAATGAACTGAGCCATCCAGGCACTCCAAGAAAAAGAGAGTAAAGAAGAACCCATATGAGCTTACAGGAAAAAATATATAGGGTAGACACAGGTGCATTCTCCAAATATAGGAAAGGCTATTAAACAAAAGAGGGCTTAAAGTCATTCTACATTGCTCCAAAATTATGATTGCAACATATACTGATTGCAATATATACTGATTTCAGCTCCAGGAATTAAATTTATTTAACCTAATTCTCTCATTTTATAAGGAGAAAATGATGCTACAGGAAATAAGGTGATTTGTCCAGAGTGGTATTAGATAATTATAGATAAAAAGTTTTATTAGTGATTATAGTGCTGATAAAGCTGAGACTAGAACTCATGTCTCACAACTTCCATTGCAGAGGGAAGGTTTCTACTACATTCCACTGTTAAAATAGTTAACAATAGTATCTGTATCTCAAGCTATCATGTTTGAACTTTCTAGTCAACAAAACAGGACCCACAGTTAAGAAAAAGTAACTTATTTAAAATCATTAATGAAAACTGTATTAATTGAAAGATTCTTATCCTTAGATGGTAAATCACCAAGTTCCATACTTATTTCTTTGTTCCATTTTAAAAGAATAGAAAACCTATAGTGAATCTTAAGGGTCTCTCTGCAGAAGATAGTCCACTTGGTATTAGAAGCTGCTACCCTTGAACCACTACAGGGCAACATCATTCTGTCTTTATCCCCCCAGTCCCTAAAGCTGTAGGTCTGTCCTCCCTTTCAGGCCACTTCTAGGAAGTCAGCCTTCCAATCTGCTCCTTAGTGTGGGAGCAGAGCAGCTGAAGGGGAAGCAGTGATGCCATGGCTCAGAACACACCCACTCAATTGCCTTCCTGCTTCTGAACATCAGCTGTTGAGCGGGGGAATGAAGCCAGAATTATCACCAGCTGTTTCTCAAGCTGTTTTGGCAGAAAGGCATAGAAGAATAGACTCCCCAGGCATATTCTTGAGTAATGTTAGTGGAACTGAAGATCTGTCTTCACAAATATACAGTACAGAGAAGAGACAGAAGAGATAAATGGGCTTGATCTCTTTCTCTTCCAATCTTCATACTAAAAAGCCATTTCAAGCCCTCCATACCAAGCTTATGGTCTCTAACATCTGCAACAGTAACCAACCCTTTTTATCATCCTACCGTCCATGTCTCTATGAGTTTTTGGTGCTTTTTTATTAACCAAATCCAACTGGAATTTGGTTTTGACATGAGAAACTATAGGAAAGACTAAGAGTCTACAAAACCCAAGTCAAACCAGCTTGATTTTTTTTTCTTTGCAGTTGCAGTGTATTGTACAGAAAATTACTTTGAGTTTGAACAGAGAGAAGTTATCTCAAGCAGAAGTCATCTCCATGTTTACAGCCTGGAGAAGATCAGAGGGCAGAATTGCAGTATAGCTCATGGCCTAGGTTTCTAACTGTAGTCAACCAAACAAGAACTTCTGTTCATTATGATGTTCCAAATATGTGCACCTCCACACACATTTCTAGCCCTCATGTGCTTCAGACTATTTTTATGTAACTGGGAGGAATAATGTTCCCATGATAATCTCCTAAAGAAATATATAAACATGATCAATGTTCACTGTATATAAATTTATATGAAAATATAAATCATACGGTCTTTTACAACAAAGAATACTTGGAAAGAAATCATGTTTAATGAAAGTTCATTTAGAAAAGAAACTAGTCAAGAAAAACGCAAATGTAACAAAAGTTTATTGGGAAGTCAGAGCTAAGACAAATGTAACTCCTAAATTATTTTCCTTTGAGGGTTTTTCCAAAAGGATTCAAGATATCTCACATGTTTTTAGTGCATGACTGTTTTCTTGCCAAATCTAACTTGAAATATTATATTCTAAATATACATGTCACATAATCATGAATATCCTTTCCCTTACTTGAATGAGTCCTGGCCAAACATTTTCCTGGCAGTTATTATGTCTATAAGAATGTACTAGGATATTATAGAGCTAGCCAAAAAATTAGTAGGCTAACTGCCATGTAAGAAGATGAGAATACTTATTTGGTCAATATTAACAGGCATTATGAAACAGATTTATAACACAGACATTTGACATCAGTCTTTCAAAAGAACTTAATGGTAGAAGGGGAAAAAAGTTTTTGGAAAAGTACCACTATGAAGTGCATTTACCTCTGTATTTTATTTAATGAGGAAGAGGAAATTTAAATATGCAAAAATAAAGAGGAAAACTGCATTCATCTACAGTAGAAACAAATTAGGTTTTAATTAAACAAGAACACTTGCTATCCCTATGCTCATTTCTTTAGGAATATTGGCATTCTACATCTACATACTTTTAGGTGTCTTACAGCACAAGCCAGGACCTTCAGTGAAATGTTAAAGAGGAGTGGTAAGAGCAAACATTCTCCCTTTATTCCAAATAGTAAGGGGAAAGGACTTAATCTGATTATGTATGGTGTTTGCTGTAGATTTTTTTTGTACACACCATTTATCAGATTGAGGAAATTCCCTCCTATTCATAGTTTACTCAGTTTTTTTTTTTGTAATCATGAATGGATATTGAATTTTTCACAATTTTTCTGCTTCAGCTGAAATGATCATGTTTTTTTTCTCTTTTAGTCTATTAATACATCAAATTATATTGATTGATTTTGGAATAGTACAGTCTTGTATTTCTAGGATAACCATACTTGGCCAGGATGTTATATTCTTTTCATATACTGTTAGATTTGATTTGGTAACATTTTGTATCTGTGTCCATGAGTGATACTCTCCTAGAGTTTTTTGGTTGTTTAGATGATTGGTTTTAAAGATTTCATTTTCAGAGTAGTTTTAAGTTTGTAATATAATTGCAAGAAAGATAGAGATTTGTCATATGACCTCTACTCTCACACATGTACTGCCTTCCCCATATCAACATCACACATCAAAATCATCCTTTTTTTATTTTGATGAAGCTACATTGACATATCATCTGACATGCTCATCTATCTGAATGCTCATCTGTTAAGGTTTTTGACCCATTTTTTATTAGATTGTTTTCTTACTGTTGAATTTTAAAAGTTCTTTGGAAATTTTGGATAATAGTTTTTTATCAGATGTGTCTTTGTAGATTTTTTTTCCCCATTTTTGTGGCTTCTCATTCTCTTGACATTTTCTTTCACAGAGCACAACTTTTTAACTTGACTGAAGTCCAGATTATCAATTATTTCTTTCATGGACCATGTCTATGAAAGCATCATCATACCCAAGGTCGTCTAGTTATCCTCTAAGAATTTTACAGTTTTGTATTTTACATTTAGATCTGTGAGCCATTTACTTTTTTGTGAAGTATGAATAGACTTAGTTATTCTTCTAAACTTATCTTTTTGCATGGATATCCAGTTATTCCATACTCTTCTATAAAAGACTATCTTTGGGGCAACTGGGTGGCTCAGAGGGTTAAGCCTCTGCGTTCAGCTCAGGTCATGATCTCAGGATCCTGGGATCAAGCCCTGCATCTGGCTCCCTGCTCAGTGGGGAGCCTGCTCCCCACCCCCACCCCCTACCTCCCCGCCTACTTCTGATCTCTCTTTCTCTGTGTCAAATAAATAAATAAAATCTTAAAAAAAAAAAAGACTGTATTTGCTCCATTGTATTGCTTATGCTCATTTGTAAAATATTAGTTGACTATATTTATGCAGGTCTATTTCTTGTATCCCTATTCAGTTCCACTGCCTTTTCTATCTATGCTTTTGCCAATACCACATGGTCTTGGTTACTGTAGCTTTACAGTAAGTCTTGGAGTCTGGTAGTATCAGCCCTCCAACACTTGTTCTTCTGACGGCTGGTCTCCTTCAATATTGTGTTGACTATTCTAGGTCTTTTTCCTCTCCAAATAACATTCAGAAGTAATTTATTTTTATCCACAAAATAACTTTCTGGGATTTTGATAGGAATTTCATTGAATTTATAGATCAAGTGAGAAAGAATGGACATCTTGACAAGATTGAGTCTTTCTACCCATTAACATGTATGTCTCTCCATTTAGTTTTCTGGTTCTGTTCATCAGAGTTTTATAGTTTTCCCAATATAGATCTTGTACATATGTTATTATACTTAAACATTTCATTTTGGTGGGTATGCTAATGTAAATGGTATTGTGTTTTTAATTTCAAATTCTACTTGCTGGTATTTGCTGGTATTTGAGAAAGAAACTGATTTTTACATATTAACCTTGTATCCTGCAATGTTGCTATAACAGCTTATTAGTTGTAGTTTTTGTAGATTCTTTCAAATTTTCTATATAGACAATTATATCATCTGCTAACAAAGATAACAAAGTTTTCTTCCTCAGTCCATATACCTCTTATCCCTCTTTTTCTTGCCTTATTGTATTAGCAAGGATTTCCAGTGTCCTTATTACCTGATCTTAATGGGAAAGCTTTAAGTTTCTCAACATTTAATATTAATTGTAGATTATTTTGTAGTCTTTATGAGGTTGACAAGTTTTCTCTCTATTCCTAGTTTGTTGGGAGTTTTTTTTTTTTTTATCATGAATCAGTTTCTGATTTTGTCAAGCGCTTTTTCTCCAGCTACTGAAATGATCACGTGATTTTTCTATTTTAGACTTTATGTGATAGATTACATAAATTGGTTTCAGAATGTTGAACCAGCCCTGCACACCTAGAATAAATTCAACTTGGTCATAGTGTGTAAATATTTCAATACTTTTAAATTCCATTTGCTAATATTCTGTTGAAGATTTTTTCATCTATGTTCATGAAAAACATTGTTACATAGTTTTCTTATAATATCTTTATCTAGTTTTAGTATTAGGCTAATGCTGGCCTCATAGAATGAGTTAACAAGAATTCCCTCTACTTTTAACCTGTGAAAGAGACTTTATGGAATTGGTTTAATTTCTTCCTTAAATGTTTGGTAGAATTCAAGAGTGAACTGATTTGGGTTTAATCTTTTAATCACTTACAAACTATTTTGAGTGACAGTGCTGTACAAAGACAGTCGGCTGGATTTGACCTGTGGGCTATAGTTTGCTGACCCCTGGTCAAGAGCTAATTTTGCTCCACAACTAAGGAAATGCTCAGGACTCTCTTCATGATATCCTATGTGATAGGAATTCTTTTTATTTTGCTGTGGCAACACAAACTATTCCTAGCTGTGTGTGAGCAAGCCATGTCTGATCTATCCTTTCTGGGGCTTCCCTAGCCTCATGCATTTCCTTCACATGCATATAGTAATCAAATCTCAACCGAAGACTACACTCCCATCTCTCTCTCTAACTGAACAGTTATCTTCTCTCCAACACTTTGCCCAAGGTGTAGCCACCTTGGCCACTCTAAATTGCACCTCCTTGTAGAGACTCCTGGAATCTTTGAGGTTGTTCATCTCTCTATCACAGCGCTGCTCGTGCAGGGGATCTGGGAATGTTAAAGCTGGACAGTTTCAGAGGCCCTCTTGTGAGTTGCCTGCTTTTCAATCTCTAAATCCTTGTCCTCCCCCCCATATGTTTTGTCTGGGTTTTTTAGTTGTTTAAGGCAGGAAGATAAATCGCGTCCCCGTTCCTGCCTCCCTAAGACTCCTAACAGTCTTTAAAATACTTAGCAGATTTCCCTGATAAGCAAGCCAAAATGCATATGATCAAAAAGAAATAGAGAACTTTTCCTGGTAGCTCTTTTTGTTTAAAGTTTTACTCTAGAAAAACAAATTCTGAAAGAGTATTCTTTAGAATATAAATTTACAAAATAAATCTCATCTAGTTACTCTTTACATATTTTTAAGTTCACACCTCAGGAATACTTCTAAATATATTTGCCCCTAAAATAAAACTGACAAAAAAATCTTGAAAATCTAGCAGGCCAGAAGTATAGAACTTTTAAAAAATAAATTATCCTTAAAATTTCTAATTGCTCCTTGAAACTGCTCAGTCATGTAATTGGTTAATAAGACATTATAAATCTGATATTACACCAATCTAGGCTGGATTCAAAGCTAACTGTAGTATCTACAAAACAGTGTTGGGAAATTACACCTAACTGTGAATGTGTAAGAGCCTATTTTCAAATAGTAATAACTATACTCATTTTCCTAAGAAAAATATTAGTTTTAATAATGATCTTTCCTACAAATTTAAATGAGAAGTGGATATAACAAAGGTCTTTGAGTACATTAACATTTACAAGAAGCTTAAATGTCCAATTCTTAATGTTGAACAAGTTTTATGAATATAAAATGCAAGAATCTCTTAGTTACCAATTAAAAAGTATTTGCATTATTTAGACAATAAACTAATTAAATAATTATTCTAGTTTTAATTATGTGCTTTTCCAAAAATAAACCCTTAATTTACCAAGCTTTAGATGGTCTTGGTTTAAAATGTATTATCTAGGGTGCCTGGGTGGCTTAGTGGGTTAAGGCCTCTGCCTTCGGTTCAGGTCATGATCCCAGGGTCCTGAGATCAAGTCCCACATGTAGCCCCACATCAGACTCTCCACTCAGCAGGGAGCCTGTCTCCCCCCTTCTCTGCCTGCCTCTCTGACTGCTTGTGATCTCTGTCAAATAAGTAAGTAAAATCTTTTAAAATAAATAAATAAAATGCATTGTCTTTTTATATGATAGATAGGCAGATAGATATTAATCTGCAATCTACCTTCAGTGGAACAGGCATTCAGAACAATATTTTCAAAAGGACTGAAAAATTGTAGAGACTCACCCATGTTCTCCAAAATCTACACTGCTGTGTGAATTGAGACAAATGTATTTCAAGATTTCTGTTTATCACTGCAGGTTATGGTAGTAGAAGAGAAATTGTGACACTGGAAACTGGTATTCATTTGCTCTAATACTTCAATCAGCCTGGGGAAAAAAAAATCCAGCCCTTCCTTGTCCTGAAATAAAACTTTATTGAAAGTGGGCTCATATTTACCTATGGAAGATAAAGTTGTAAAGAACTCATCAAGTCATTTTTACATTATGGAAGAGATGGTATTTGTGACATTAGGAAGTATTTATTTATTCTAAAGTACCATAATTTCAAAATAATTAAGCATTAAATACATTAACATGACAATAACTGAGGTTTTTTTTAGGTTCAGTCAAATTTGTTATGATATCTGGCTTCCAGGAAAAGAACCATTTAGGCTTTTATCCTCTAATAAAAAGTCCTTTACATTTTGCATTATAATTGGGCTGTTTTAAGAGAACTGTCACTTGGCTGATTCCCTGTTACTTGCTGAGTTTAAAAGTGCCTCCAAGGACAGACATGCAGCTAATTTAACCTAAAATTCATTTTTAACCTGTAAATGCCCTAGTCATACTTTCCATCTGGAAATGATCAGATTTGGGGCAGGGGGAGGAGGGAGGCACATTATAAGAGTATTCTGACTGGCACTTGAGTCCATGACTTCAACGGGAAGCAAGTTGAGTTTTCTAGGGAAACATATGCTCAAGCACCCCATTCACAGCATGCACCCTGGGGCCTAAATATGTTTTCTGGGTTGAATGTAAGCAAAAGAAACATTAAATATTATCGACGGTAGTGGAGTAGTCAAGAATAACTTTTATCACAGTGTCTTGCATTTTTAATATAATTCACTCTTAATAATTATGGTAAGGTTAAATAAAATCCCTTCTCTTTTCTTTTTTTAATTTACCTGGTTTATGGGACACCTGTTCATTACTTCAGATCCTCTGGTGCTCCACATTCCCTTATGATCATCAGTTCCGTATCAGCTTTGACTTCTTTAACTCTGATCCAACCTGACATACCTGATCACATTTCTTGCCCGTCTCCCTAAGATTTCACTAGTGTCCTGGTGTGGAGTATGCATGGGAGCTGTAAATCCATAGAGCAACTTTTCACCAAAAAAGAGGAGAGCCAATGATTAAATTATTTTCGTCTCTTCAAGCTTCCAGCTTCCAGTTGAACTATGAGATATTGGAATGTCTATATACTTGGCTTAAGGTAGGATTCAATAGAGAAGAATAGAAATTGAGCCTGAGAACATCCAATAGTTTTCATGAATTCTACTCTTAACTAGCATAAAAGTACTTTATCTTTACAATTCTCCTCACCCCAGGTTTTTGTTTCCTAAAGGAATCAATTTGATTTTTCTTTTCCTCAGGATCAACCAAATAGATTTTTATTCTTCCAGGCCCTAATCCCACTGACTAGAAAAATAGATATATTTGAAAAAAGGGAAAAAAAAAAAGAATCCGGGAAACGTGTAATAGAAATTTCCCTGTGTAAGCAAGAGTATAATTCTAAATTGACCAACTATGTGAAATTGTCCCCCATTTTCCCTAAAGGAACAATGATGCCCTCTCTAGTGTTTATGTTTCAGGACCTCCGTTTCAGTTATGCTAGGTTTGGCAGGCTTTTGCCCAACTGGTCTTTATTCCTACAGAATAATGGTAAGGACTAAGGATAAGAAGCTGTAATTGGAGGTTAGTGAGGCACAAGTGAAAACACTCTCAGTAGGCTGCATTCAGATCCTACTAATAGAAATACAACACAGAAATCAGTCAAAATTCCCAGTTTATAAAGGAGTTTTCTATCTCTGAGCTGAAGAAAAGCTTTTAAGGTATCATGCATTTTATCTCCCAGAGTTCCTGATATGTGCTGCACGTGTCCACCCCAAAATTCATGTCTAAGTTTCAAGTCCCAGGACCTCAGAATATATAAAGAACTTTTACAATGCCTCAAAACAAACAAACAAACAAACAAAAAAACCAAACCCCTCGAATCCCACTTAAATATGAACTTAGGACTCGTTATTTAATTCTTACATTGGAGCATTCCTTGCTTCTACAACGCTATTATCTACCAAAATATGATGTCTCCGTTATTCCTCTCTGTGCCCTGCAATACCTAAGATGATGCTGAGCTCAGAGTAACCACTTCAGAAATGTTAGTGGATAAGACAAAACTAAAATTCAAGCCTTGTGGAGGAGTCATGAAATGGAATGGTACCCAGTAATAAAAAAGGAATGAGCTAGCAAAGCATGCAAAGATATGGATGAATCTTAAATTTACATTGATAATTAAAGAAGCTACATTCTCTGTTATTACATTTATAAGTGCAGGGAATAAACAAGATAAGCCTAGAGCATTTTGTAGTGCCTTAAGGAAAAATGTGGTCTCACACACACACATACACATACACAGCCGATGAGGAGAGGTCAAAGAAGCATACAAGCCAATTGAAAAAGCTCCCAAAAGGTCAAAGGTGCAACAAGTTCAGCAACAAAATCAAAGTCGTATTTGAATTATAATCCAAAGTATAAAACAAATATTCTTGGGTCCATATTAAAATAATTGAATCAATCAATAAATGGAGAGAAAATAGATATCTCTCTCATACAGAAGAATTCAAAAAGCTTTATGAAGATATTTTGCCCTCAAGGTGGTACCCATAACTCCCCACTCCAAGTCTATTAAGTATTAGCTGCCCATAGTGACTTCCTACCAAAGAGTACAGTGTTAAAAGGAGGTGGGGGTCGAGGACAGGACAGCAGCGACACCTGACAAATACTAGCCTCACAGGGTGGTCAAGATTATCAGCAGTGATAAATCATATACGTAGTACTTACTCTTGATAGCGTATGGGGAGACTGGTACTTTGTTTCTGTGGGTCTTCTTTCCCCAAAATCACAACCTCAGTCTAATCATAAGAAAAACACCAGACAAATCCTAATAGAGGGTCATTCTACAAAATCTCTGGCAATTATTCTTCGAAAATGTCATGGTATGAAATCCAAGGAAAGTCTGAGAAATGGTCACAGATGAGAGAAACCTAAGGAGACAGGACTAAAGGAAATACGGTGTTCTGGATGGAATCCTGGAACTAAAAAGGAATATTAGACAAAAACTAAGGAAATGAATAAAGCAGAGGTTTCAGTTAATACTAAGGTATATTGGTTCATTAACAGTGATAGATGCACCATTCCAATGCAAGTTGTTAATCACAGAAGAAACTGGATATAGCATATATAGAAGCTAACTTTGTAACTTTTTTGTAAGTATAAAACTATTCTAAAATTAAAAATCTATTTAAAAAATGAATAAACTAAAGCTACATGCACCAATGGGGACGAATCCCACAAATATAATCCCCCCCCTTTTTTTTAAGAGAGAAAAAGCATGCACGTGCAAGTTGGAGGTAGGGGCAACGGGAGACGGAGAGAGAATGCCTTCATGTCCAGCTCGGAGCCCACACAGGGCTCAATCTCATGACCTGAGCCCACGTCAAGTGTTTGCCACTTAACTGACTGAGCCACCCAAGCACTCTCCCCACAAATATAATCTTGAATGAAAGAATCAAAGAGAAAAGGATGGATAATTTATGAAACTGTTTTTCTAAGTTATGAAGATGGATTAATACATGATGTATTAGATATCAAAAACGTGATTACCTTAAGAGGACAGAAAATAAACGTAGAGGGCATGACAGCTAGTTCTGAAGTACGTGATACTCTGTAACCTCATCTGGATATTGGTTACACTGTTGTGTTCACTTTGCGCTAATTACTTAGCAGCACACTTGTCTATTGTTCACTTGTAGGTGTATATATAACATATCAATAAAATATTTTAAAAATTAAACTTTGCATGGTCCAGAGTCTTCAAGATTCCTATAGAATTAGAGAACTTTTTCAAAGAAATGTGATTGCATGACACCTGAGCAGCTCAGTGGGTTAAGCATCTGCCTTTGGCTCGGGTCATGATACCAGGGTCCTGGGATCGAGTCTTGCATCAGGCTTCTTGCTCAGGGAGGAACCAGCTGCTCCCTTTGACTGCTGTTCCCCCCCAAACCCCCGGCTTGTATGCTTTCTCTCACTCGCTGACAAATCAGTAAGTAAATAAATAGAATCTTTAAAAGAATTATGATTGCTGACTTTGAGAAAAAATGTTTTACATGGCATTTAATATCTGCTTAGCTATTTCAGCAACATCCCATTTTAAAAAGATGAAAGTTGTCTTTCTACTAGAAAATATGGATGGCCTCATTCTCACAGGAAATAACTCCAACTTGTCACTCAGAAAAAAACTAGTCTAGGGTTCCTTACTTTCTTCTGAGCATGTGAAATTCTAGATCTTCAATATGATGAAATTTCTGAAAAATTCTACCTACTAAATCAAATTATGGGATAAGATGCAAATCTGATTTCCAGTGACCAAACAAAAAGGCAGGTAATATTTGGCTAATGAAGAACTACATGAACATCATGTTTTCTTACATATTTCTAAGATTTCCTGTAATTTAAACCTTTAGCTATCCTTGCTCTAGGCAAATCACATAATGACTGACAGGATTTTAATATCTAGTCAAGAAGGTTATCTATAGATAAAGAGAGTTAATTGTCTATATATTTAAAGTAAATTCTTTATGAACACTTGTGAGAAACATAACTAAAACCACTAATGGAAAACAGTGTGGGTTATTGGCAGAAAAATCATACATGCTACTTGTATGTACATATTTCCCATGTTAACTAAGTGAATAAATCAGCAATGTTTCCCATTCTGGCAGGGGTGAATGAAGAAAGGGAAGTTTCAGTGGCCAATACAAAGTTAAAAATAATCCTATCATATCGATACTTAACCTTTGCCTAGACTTTGATGTCAACAAACATGTCATTTAAAAATGCCTCAGTTTTGTTGGCATGTCTTCAATTGATGCCCAAGAAACAGATCCAAATATACTTTTTCACTGTTTATCATTTATCCTTTTTTCTGCCCAGCCATTAACAAAGGAGTGGTTTACACTGTTTAGTCTCTCGTTAAGATGGGATGCAAGATCTAAAGCCCCAGGGCAAGTTTTCTCCAATGCACTCTGTTTAGCCCACTGGTGAAATTACAGTATGTGGTTTAAAAGAGTCTTTGAGTCTTCATCTTTATTCAAATATATATAATCCTCAGGCAAAGGAGGTTTGGGAAAGTGCATTACAAAGAAAGTTCTCAACATTTTCACAAAGGAAAAAAATGTTTAGAATTCACTATTTTGAAGTTGAATTGTATTTGACTAGTTGCCTAATATTGATAACTATTTACTGACCAAGGAACCAGAAAATCTGATTTATGGTAATTTCATATATAAGGAAAGTGGAAAGAAAATTAATAATTTAAGTAATTCTACTTCAACTGCAAATATACAGCCAACGAGACTGGGACTTAAAATTATACTGTAGGTCAGAAAATATTTTAATGTCATTTCCCATAATTTTGGTTACAAATAGCATATGGTTTGAAATCCTTCACCACAACCTTGCTGCCTAGATTCAAAAGAATACCAACATTTTGTTTTCTTCCCAACTACTCATTAGAGTTCCTTCTTTAGACCAAAAAGGTTCTTCAAGTACACTAGAATTGCCCTTCACTGTAAAAATAAAACACTTATCCTTTTTATCTACCAAAGAGAGGTAGACAATGTAAAATTATTAAAAATAAGAAGAGTCAGAGTTTCTCGTACTTCTTTGAAGTATTAAATTCACAAAAAAGATTTAATTTGCTTTTAATATTAGTTGAATTAGATCATAACATATCTCTCAAGTATAGTGTCTATTGAAAACAAAGCATGCTTCAAGTTAAGTAATTTCTTCTCAGCAGAAGAAAAAGAACTGATACCCCATTACAAATAATCTTCCTTTTGCAAAAGTTTTGTGTACAAATTCTCACCCACACAGGCCTGCCCCAGCACCTACATGTTTGAATGAAGGTCCATCCCTGTGGATTATTGCAGTATTTTCCGAATAGTGTGTTGCTGCAGATGAATTCTTTAATGTAGAAAAGGGAAATAAATTTGGGAAATACCACATATTATTTTTAATTATTGGGGAATTAAAATGTACATTAAAATAAAATGGAATTTAAGACCTATTTTAAAAGACAGATCTTTTAAATTTTGTTTAAATCAATTATTTGTCCAAATTTAGAGGGCCATGGAATCCATGTGAATGTGTGTATGTGTGTGTCTATGCATGTGTATTTTTGCATATCTGTGTGTAACACTTATTAACATACCATGGCAGTCAGTGTTTCTGGAGGTGCTGGGGGAAAAGAGCATAAAGGCATTAAACTCCAAAAAGCCACCTCTAACATGCAAGAATTAAACACCTGTTGAGGTCAATAGGTGTTCTTCAAAAACTGGGAGCAAGCTCTAATGGGCATTTGGTTTAGGTGAGGTTCAGTAAATTATGAACTCTAGAAATAAGTCAAAGAGGGGGTTGTCAAAGTAAATAGTCAGTGAGCTGACAATTTTTCCCACTAATAACCTAACTACTTACACATAAGAAACAATCATACTTACCAGAAGTTGAACATGAATGTACATTTCACTTTTTATTTTTTGAGGTATAATTGGTATACAGTATTATATTAATTCAGATGTATAACACGATTCAATATTTGTATATATTAAAAAATGATCATCACAATAAACCTAGCTCAGATTTGTCACCATATACAGTTAGAGCATTTTTTTCTTGTGATGAGAACTTCCAAGATCTACTGTCATAGCCAATGTCAAATATGCGGTATAATATTATAAACTAAGGTCACCCTGTTGTATGTTACATCCCTTGACTTACTTCTTTATAACCGAAAATCTGTATCTTTTGATTCCTTTCACCCATTTCACCTACTCCCTACCTCTATCCTATCTGTGAGCTTTTTTAAGATTCCTCAGGAAAGTGAGATCACACACTATTCATCCTTATTTATCTGACTCGCTTCACTTAGCATAATGCCCTCAAGGTCCATCCATGTTGTGACAAATGAAGAGATTTCAATCTTTTTTTATGGCTGAATAATATCCCATTGTATATACATATACCTCATCTTCTTTATCCATTCATCCAGCAGTGGATACTTAGGTGATTTTATTTGTTGACTACTGTAAACAATGCTAATGACATGGTGGTACATGTGTCTTACTGAGTTAGTGTTAGTGTTTTTGTTTTCTTTGAATTAATACCCGAAGTAGCATTGCTGAGTCATATGGGAATTCTTCTTAATTTTTTTGAGGAACCTCCATAGTGTTTCCATAGTAGCTGTGCTAATTTACATTTCTCATCAACAGTACACAATTGTTCCCTTTTCTCCACATCCTTATCCACACTTTATAGCTATTTTAATAGGTATGAGGTGATACCTCATTATGGTTTCAATTTACACTTCCCTGATGACCCGTGATGCTGAACATCTTTTCACGTACCTATTGACCATCCCTAAGTCTTCTTTGGAAAAAGGTCTATCCAGATCCTCTGACTATTTTTTAAATGAAATTACTTGGCTTTTGCTATTGAGTTGTAGGAGTTCTTTATATATTTTAGATTTTTTAAATAGGTTTTACTTAGTTGACAGAGAGAGGGTGAGGGAGCACAAGCAGGGTTGATGCAGAGAAGGAAGGAGAGGCAGGCTCACCACTGAGCAGGGAGCCCAGTGCAGGGCTTGATCCAAGGACAGGGAAAATGACCTGAGCCAAAAGCAGCTGCTTAACCAACTGAGCCACCCAAGTGCCCCTATATTAGATATTAACCTTTTATTAGATACATAATTTACAAATATTTTTTCCCATTTAGTTGGCTATCTTTTCATTTTGTTTATGGCTTCCTTTGCTGTGTAGAAGCCTTTTAGTTTGATATGGTCTTATTTATTTTTGTTTTTGGTGTCAAATTCAAAAACTTATCATCAAGACTGATGTCAAGGAGCTTACCATGCATGTCCTTGTCTAGGAACTTATGGTTTTGGGTCTTAGGTTAAAATTTTTAATCCATTTTGAATTACTATTTATTTTCTGCTGGTAAACAATTTTTTTAATTTATTTTAAGCATAACAGTATTCATTATTTTTGCACCATACCCAGTGCTCTATGCAATCCGTGCCCTCTATAATACCCACAACCTGGTACCCCAACCTCCCACCCACCCCACCACTTCAAACCCCTCAGATTGTTTTTCAGAGTCCATAGTCTCTCATGGTTCACCTCCCCTTCCAATTTCCCCCAACTCCCTTCTCCTCTCTAACTCCCCTTGTCCTCCATGCTATTTTTTATGCTCCACAAATAAGTGAAACCATATGATAATTGACTCTCTCTGCTTGACTTATTTCGCTCAGCATAATCTCTTCCAGTCCCGTCCATGTTGCTACAAAAGTTGGGTATTCATCCTTTCTGATGGAGGCATAATACTCCATAGTGTATATGGACCACATCTTCCTTATCCATTCGTCCGTAAGGGCATCTTGGTTCTTTCACAGTTTGGCGACTGTGACCATTGCTGCTATAAACATTGGGGTACAGATGGCCCTTCTTTTCACTACGTCTGTATCTTTGGGGCAAATACCCAGTATTATAATTGCAGGGTCATAGGGAAGCTCTATTTTTAATTTTTTGAGGAATCTCCACACTGTTTTCCAAAGTGGCTGCACCAACTTGCATTCCCACCAACAGTGTAAGAGGGTTCCCCTTTCTCCACATCCCCTCCAACACATGTTGTTTCCTGTCTTGCTAATTTTGGCCATTCTAACTGGTGTAAGGTGTTATCTCAATGTGGTTTTAATTTGAATCTCCCTGAGGGCTAGTGATGATGAACATTTTTTCATGTGTCTGATAGCCATTTGTATGTCTTCATTGGAGAAGTATCATATTTTCTGCCCATTTTTTTATATGATTGTCTGTTTTGTGTGTGTTGAGTTTGAGGAGTTCTTGATAAATCCAGGATATCAACCTTCTGTCTGTACTGTCATTTGCAAATATCTTCTCCCATTCCGTGGGTTGCCTCTTTGAATTACTATTTGTATATAGTAGTAGATAGTGGTCCAGTGTCATTCTTTTTCATGTACTGTCCCGTTCTCCCAACATCATTTGATGAAAAGACTATCTTTTACCCATTGTACATTGTTGAATCTTTTGTTACAAATCAATGGACTATATAGGAATAGGTTTATTTGGGGGCCCTCTGTTCTGTTTTAGTAAATCTATGTGGCTGTTTTTATGCCAATACCACACCATTTTGATTATTATAGCTTTGTAATATAGTTTAAAATTAGAGAGTGTCATGCTTCCAGCTTTGTTCTTTCTTAAGATTGATTTGGCTATGTGAGGTTTTTTTATGGTTCCATGCAAATTCTAGGACTGTTTGTATTATTTCTGCCAAAAAAAAAATGCCATTGGAATTTTGATAGGGATTGAAACTATAGATTGCTTTGGATAGTATGGACATTTTAACAACATTAATTCTTCAAATCCATGAGCATAGAATATCTTTCCATTTGTTTTGTTTGTTTGTTTTTAGTCTTTCATCAATGTCTTTTAGGTTTCTGGGCTTTTTTTTTTTTTTTTTACATATTTCATTCTTTTTGATGCAATTGTAAACAGTGTTGTTTTCTTTTTTTATAGTTATTAATGTATTGAAGTGCAACAGATTTCTATATGTTGATTTTGTGTCCTGCAACTTTATCAAATGCATTTATTAGTTCTAACAGTTTTTTGGTGGTGTCTTCAGAGTTTTCCCACATATAGTGTCATGTCATCTGCAATAGTGACAGTTTTACTCCTTCCTTTCCAATTTGGATGACTTTTCTTTCTTTTCCTTGTCTAAGTGCTCTGAGTAGGATTCCCATAACATGGTGAATAAAAGTGGCAAGAATGGGCATCCTGTCTTCTTCCTGATCTTAGAGGAAATTTTTCAGCTTTTCACTTTTAAGTATAACATTGTCTGTGGGCTTATCCTATATGGACTTTATTATGTTGAAATACCTTCCTCCCATATCTACTTTTTTGAGTGATTCTGTCATAAATAGAAGTTGAATTTTGTCAAATGTTTTTTCTGCATCTAGTGAGATGGTCATGTGATTTTTAGCTTTCATTTTGTTAATGTGGCATAGCACATTGATTGACTTGAGGATGTTGAACCATCCTTGTAAACCTAAAATAAATTCCACTTTGATCAGTTTATGACCCTTTTAATGTATTGTGGAATTAGGTTTGCTAACATTTTACTGGGGATTTTTGCATCTATATTCAACAAGATTATTGGCCTGAAATTTTATTTTCTTGCGGTTTCCTGATTTTGGTATCAGGGTAATTCTGACCCTGTAAAATGAGTTTGGAAGTGTTCCTTCCTCTACTGTGTTCTTGGAAGAGTTTGAGAAAGTTAATTATTCTTTGAATACTCGGTAGAATTCACAGGTGGAGCCATCTGGTCCTGGACTTTTGTTTGTCAGGAGGCATTTGATTACTGATTCAATCTCCTTTATGGTAATCAATCTGTTCAGATTTTGTTTTTTCATGATTCAGCCTTAGAAGGTTGAAATTTTCTAGGAATTATCCATTTCTTCCAGGCTGTCCAATTTGTTGGTATATTATTGTTTGTCTATCTCTCTGTATTTCTGTGGTATCAGTTATAATATCTCCTCCTTCATTTCTAGTTTTATCATAGTCCATCCTTTTTTTCCTTTGCAAATCTAGCTTAAGGTCTGTCAATTTAATCCTATTTTTCAAAGAATCAGCTCTTAGTTTCATTAATCTTTTCTATTATCTATCTATTACATTGATTTCTGCTCTAGTCTTTGTTATTTATTTCTTTCTACTAACTTTGGGCCTCATTTGTTTTGTTTCATTTTTAGTTCCTTGAGGTTTTAGATAAGGAAATATTTCATTAAAATATATTTTTTAAATATTTTATTTATTTATTTGACAGACAGAGATCACAAGTAGGCAGAGAAGCAGGCAGAGAGAGGTTGGGCGGGAGAAGCAGACTCCCCACTGAGCAGAGAGCTTGATGCAAGACTCCATCCCAGGACCCTAGGATCATGACCTGAGCCAAAGGCAGCAGCTTAGCCCACTGAGCCACCAGGGTGCCCCTCATTAAAATATTTTTAAAGAGTAGAATTGGAAGTTATTTTTTTTGAAGCTCACAGTGTAATGTAAAGATACTACCTTGTGAAAGCTAAAGTTTATGAAAAAATTATTGAATATCAGATATATAAGCAGCTTATAAATCTAGAAAGAATAACTATAGTAAAGTCTGTCTAGTTTTTCTGTTCCCCTTCCCTCCTAGGGAAGTCCAACTAGACATTTCCCAGTCTCCCTTTAAAAAAAAAAAAAAAAGATTTACTTATTTGACAGACAGAGATCACAAGTAAGCAGAGAGAGAGAGAGAGAGGAGGAAACAGGCTCCCTGCTGAGTAGAGAACCCGACGTGGGACTCGATCCCAGAACCCCAGGATCATGACCCGAGCCGAAGGCAGAGGCTTTAACCCACTGAGCCACCCAGGTGCCCTCCAGTCTCCCTTTTAAGTAGGTGAAGATGTGACTCTGAATTTTGACCAAATGAAGGTAGATGGAATTGACAGACCCATCATAGGCCTGGCCCCAAAATACCCTCTCATGGGATCATTCTCTTTACTTCTTTTATGGCTGGAGAGCAAGGATTCAGCAGAAACCTATGAGACTGTCAGGGATAGTAGCACAAGAAATAAATGGAAACTGAGTCCCTGAATCAATATATGAAAAGCTGCTCCCAAAACATACATGTTGACCTGTGTGAACAGGAGTAAGAAATAAACTTACATAGATCTTAACTGAGATTTGGTATTTATTGTAGCAGTTAGATTACCCCAATATCTAGAGTGTCCAAAAAAAGATTAACAAATTGCATATAGTACCTTTTGGTCTTTTGTGAGAACTGGACCTTTGAAGTATTTATTACAACAAATATACGAAGCACTATACTTTGAAAAGCACCCTTTAAATATAAAAGAATATTTATCAATCATTAAAATGAAGCATCTCTTTAAATCTAAAATACCAAAATCACAAAAAGACTGTTTATATAGCACCTGTCAGCAATAAGCTTAAAGTTGCTGAATAATGTTAAAAGGGCCACATTATGCGGCATGCTGTATTTTAGAGTGTGAATGAGGAACACAGGCAAAATCTTCTGAAGTTACATATTATATAGTTATAAAAATATGAACAATAGAGAGAGAAAGCTTTATGGAAGAATGGAAACAGTTAACAGGCAGAAGGGAATAGCAGCTGGAGAGAACTCTAAACTCCTTGTAACGGGCACATAGGTATTTCTGTCACCTAGAAATAGGCTGACATCAGGTAGATCCCGTTGCAGTGACCTGATGTCAGTGCTATTTTCCAGGAATCTAAGCCACATGGTTTCTATAACTTTCCTAGGATTTAGCCTGAGTAGGACTGGGGAGAGTGTACTTGGCTGCTGTAGGCAAACTGTGGCTAAAAACAGATTTCCCACTTCTATAATAGTCAATAACTTCATATAATCAGGCAAGAGACAATTATGCCAACTTGGTTGGAATTAGTCTCTTTCTGCTCTGTGCTCCAACAGAACTTAGATAACACTTCTATGCTAGTATTCATCACTTTGAGCAACCATGGTAGGCGCCACGAATAGACTGAAAGTTCCTGGTGGTCAATTAATCCCTGCAACTCCTAAATTAACATATTCTGACAGCATTTACAACTTCTTGCTTAAGGAAAATTGCTTTATGTGATTTCTGCAACTTGTGTGTTTCTTTAAAAATATGAATATATAAACCATCTTAAAATTTCTCTTGAAAGAATTACATCTATTCAGTTCTCACAGAAGGTGACCTTCCAAGCAAGATTATGGCAGTTGCAAAAAAACCAAACATTCAATTCTTGAAATGATACTTGGCAAGGTTGACTGTGTGCAAAGAAAAAATGTATCTGGATATGTATTGTTCAAACACCCCCTTTACAGAAAAGGTTCCTAGACTCCTGAAGGGCTCCAGGACCCCACAGAAAACTAAGATAAGGCTGTCTGGCTCAAGAGATCAAATCCTGACGATATCCACATTATGAGCATTAGAGGAAATGGTAAAAGATGGCTTCAAATAATTTCAATAGTTGAAATGAGGACTCCTGCTCTTTCCAAGTATAGTAATATCTAACACCTCTTTTGCACTTCGTGGCTACAAAAGTTGCCAAGGGAGATTTTTTCAGTGCCATTATATCATGCTGTCTGCTTTGCAAAGAACTGGAATCATCAGTCTGATTCATCTCATGCCAGTTGCTGATGCTACAATCCCACAGAAAATGACTAAAATTTAACACATTTTTACACAAAGATTTACCACTGAGCAACATTCATCATCTCTTAAATGCATATTTTTTAGTCCTTTACAGAAAACAGTCCTCAGCATCTCACAATAAAGGCCAGGAAGAGAGTATTCTTTGCAATGTCCAAGTTTGTGGGATTTTGGCTAGGAGAGAAGAAGGCTTTACACTAAGAGAGAAAATGAGGTGTAGCATTTTCATTTCATCACAAGTTAAATAGAAGAGGCTGTTTCCATTGGAAACTGTGACAAATGTTAACCTGAATTTCCTGTGTTACTTTTAAGTTGCTTGTAATTGGCTTTATATGCATACATATCTGAGGTGTAGACTATATTAGGCACATATTATAAACTTGATCCAAATAGCGTAGCTTGGGCATCTTTTTATAAAACCAAATCACTATAAGATACAGGATCTGAAACTAAAATATTCTTCATTTCATGTTTGATCTTTCATCAACCTAATAACTATAAAATGGAAAATATGAAACTAAAACCACCTTTCTCTCAATGGAATTAAAAGAAATCGAAAGACCAGAACGAGGTTCAGAGGGAGGGGTATAAAAGCACAGAGACTCATTGTAATTTAGGTCCCACTTCCCTTTCCAAAGTATTTTCTAACTGCTTTTACACATATGCTGCTCTCTTCCAATCAACTGATATTCATAACGTGCAATACTCCTTCCATACCCTGACCTCGAATATCTTTCCATTTCTCCTACCTATTTATTTCATTCTTCACTGCTCAATACCAAACTTATGTCTTTGACAATCCCATCCTGGAGTGTTTATTTTTTTTTTCTTTGAAACTTGAGAGGTAATCTTGTCTTACTTTGAATAAGTTACTCGATTTCCTTCCATAGAAATGAAGGGACTAACACCAAATTTCAGTATTGCTGTAAGCATTAAGCAAAATCATTCAAGGAAAGGTATATGCATGAACCTTAGATATGTATGCATATAAAGCCAGGATTTTAACAGGCATATAGCAGCTGCTCAATAAATTCTAGAGAACTTAATTCTTATTTTTAAAATCATTCTGATTAGTTCAGTGAATATACTTTTGCACTTACAAATATTAAAAAAAATGAACTATATCTTTTACGTATTTTTATCTCTCATAGTCTTGCTGCACACATAGATGCCCAGGAAATATCTACAAATTGAGAAATGGAATAATTCTGCCTTTTTGTCATACACAGACATGATCTTTTTATCTTTGGGTTTCTTCCAGGATCAGTTTTCTAGGATTTTTATCTGTCCTTCAAAAAGACTGGACATTGTCAGCAGTTATCCATGGTCATTACCAAAGTGCAACAGGCACAACCCCCACAGACCTACAGCCTAGCCTTCTATCCAGGCAGCTGCTCATTTACATATTCCAAATACATCACCAACACATCTTGGAAGCTACAGTGTTTATTCCGACATGTTTCCTTCATTGTTCACATGCCCTTGCCACCCTTGACATCCTTAGTCATTGCAAGTCCTAAACTACTGAACTCCAAGGCAATCTGTAGCTCAAAGAGACTTTCTTTTCCCTTGTAGTACATCTATGAAGGAATGGCCCCACTATCTCATGCTGTTCACTTCAAAATCTGTTACTATTAGTTTCCTCACCTTTATAAAAGCAATAGTGTGTTTTCTGCTGTTTTTCCATCATGATTTGAGCAGAGTTGTGAATCAACATCAAACCTGTGATTTTTCACCTTTCAATGGAAATTTTTATAGATACATTAAGCTTCAAATAATCATTCAAGCTTCTCTTTTTATCCATAAATTACAAATTCTTTATAGCTTTAACCAGTCAATGTATTTATGTCAATGTATTTACTTCTTTTTTATGTATTACCTTCCTCAAAAAAATGTTGCTATTTACTCTCTATCAAATCACTAGATCATTATATAGCAGGAAAAAATAAGAGATTCATACGAAGAGAGTTAAAATTGGTGAGCAGGAGACGGGGAGAATTCTACAGCAATGTCTTTGAGTAGGGGAGAAATTTGGGAAACTACTGCACCATTACAAGACTGGCTTTAGAAAGGAAGAGTGAAGGAGGCGGAAGTAGAGCACAGGGGAAAAATGAGGATAGATCTAACCCTTGCACTAACTGCTGGTTCACCTGTTAACTACAAAAACAATAAAACTGTTGTGCATGACTAGATTGGCTTACATCAGCTGGCAACACTAATTTCTCTATTCAACTGTTAGGGTCAAAGCTATATATATCGCCCTACAATCAAGTCCAATATTGTGATATTTTGCCAGGACCCTTTGGGCAAGATTATCTTTTTGACTTTGCCCTAAAAATGCTCATTCACTCCTCCAGGAAGAACACTTCTCCCTTCAGCCCACCTTATACCGTGCTTACATAATAGTCTTGGTTTCTTCCACAGACTCTTTTTATTTAAGCTCCTAAAAGATAAAAACACTTTATAGTTCCATATTTTGATGTGAACTTCATAAGAATCTACACAGTATGCAAGTTGCTAATTATTAAATAACTCAAGTTCATGTAATTCACATAACCCTCTTTTCTACATCTGGAAATGCAAAAGGCAGTTGCTACACATTATGTTGATTATGGAATATAATATGCCAACTCCACTTACAAATAAAGCTAACTCAGCCTCTTTCTTCACACAAATGAATTTGAATCAAGTTTAGATTTCCAAATAATGAGAGATCTACAACTCAATTTAGGATGAATTCATCTTCATGTAATGAGGAGTATGTGGTTTTAAGTGAGACAAGCCTCAATTTGAAGTTCAGTATCATCGCTTCTTGGCCTTTTGGCTAAGATCAAGTGAAGTTCAGTATCATCATTCACTAATTCATGATTGAGTCTCAGGTACCTCATGTATAAAATGGGGATAATACCAATCTCATAAGGTTATTACAAACGCCAAATGTGATAAGACACGTGTAGCATTCATCAGGGTACGTGACATGATCAATGTGACTACTATGCACTGGCTCCTACAACATACTTCTCTGATGGAATCTTGTAAATTCATCTACTTTGTCAGCAAAAAACCTACATACCCAGCTGAAAATTTAAATAATTTCTACAACAAATGTTGGAAAATTATTATATAAACTTATTCTCACTTTTTCCATTGGAGGATTTCATTTATAGCAAGCCTAATTTAAAACTGTAAATTCCATGATGTAAGACCTGGCGAAAGTGGTAAAATGTTCTGGGTCCATTTGGTGCTTATAAGGAATACACCATAACTGGCTGTATTCCTTATATGGCCGATGCTTTGAAGAAGCTATATGATACAGAGTTTTATATTGATAACTGAGTTTGGCTCCCCCTCTATCAAGCCCTGGGTTACTCTGAACTCCACTTCTGATCAGAAGAGTTTCTCAAAGGTGCTTATCCCCTTTCAACCAGCACCATGAAGCTGCATCAAGCTTGTTGAGCACTAGTGGACTGTCTAAGAATCTGCGTGAATAACTTGGGAATAACCTACAACAAGTATGGTGAAAATAAAATGTAACAGTGTTGTTTCCTAAAATTTAAAGTCTTAGAAATATGATTACATCATCGGCATACTGCTCAACAATAAAAGCAGCATGGTGGTAATGAACAATTCCTATTCCACGAAGGTTAACAGAGAAGATTTCTAAGCAAAAGAAGAACTGTTAGTGATTCAGTCAGAATAACTTTGGGTTGTCTTACAGTTTTCCTAACTGAAAATAAAACAAAGTTCTTATGTGTCTCTGAAGTCTAAATCTCAGTGTCCTCCTTCTGGAACAGGAGCTGTTTGAACTAGAAGTACTTTCCAGTTCTAAAGATCACGGTCTTTATGAAATTCACATAATCACTGAGAAAGAGGTCAACCTAGGTTTATTATATAACTGATGTCTTTTAACGGACTATTATAACATACACTTACTATACATAGTTGTATATATCCTTTATTTACACCAAAGCTTAACTTTCCCAACATCAATATATCATCAGAATTTGGGGGGAGGAAAACATTGGACCAGTTGTTTCAACCCCATGCAGGAATATATACCCTCTGTCCTGGCTCTAGACTAGACAACTATTACTGAGAGAGATGTCTGTATAAGGGTAGCAGGAAAGGAAAGAAGACAAATGCACACACAATTATAATACAATATAGCACATGTCCCATCATAGGCAGGTTTGAGGTCATATGCAAACCAAGAATAGGAAAGTTCCTCAGAAGAGTTGCACCTTGAGATAAGCCTTGAAACCTGTATCAAATATTCTTCTTCATATTTTAACACAAATGTGGTGGTATAGAAAAAGGCCTTGACTCTTCATTTGAATGAGTTATCAAGCATATAACATGGAGTCCATGACATACTAGGAATTTATCTACTAAAGATGTGATTTAGTCATACTCACTGAATTTCATACAGGCCTTCAATTATCAAAAGGGAGGCATAAATAGCATTACTTACGGCATCTATCCTTAAGAAATGATAACAACGGGTGTTTTTTTCTTGATAGTTTTCTCTGCATGCTTGTTCATCTAAATGAAACCTCTGACAAACAAATGCCCTGTAAACCTCGTTTTTTTTTCTTTGTTTGACATCTATAAATTTGGCACCAGCATTTCTAACATGGATGGCGGTTCGGGTTGGGGGGATGTTCACAAACAGCTATATTCTGCCAGTTCTGCACGCACATGTGAGGCATGCAGCTGTTTCACTTTTTAAATTCCAACTCTAATACAGTCCTCAAAAAAGAAAAAAAAGGGAGGAAAGGAGAGAGAGGGAGGGAAGGAGGGAGGAATGAAGGAAGGTAGGTAAAGAAAAGAAAAACTGGATAGTTGGATGTTTCTTCAAATAAAAGTCAGAGCTCAGAGGCAAAATACTTGAAGACAATGTACAATAAGGGCTTTTTTTTTCAAGTCTTATAAAAGCTGTTTTATGAAATTAAGCTGGAAATATTATAAGTGGGAAATGACCACAGAATAAATAGGAACCTTTTAGAAAGAGAGCAAACATGTGTTATTTATTTTCCTAGTAAACAGAAGTGGCAGATTCAATCAGCAAGAAACATTGGATAGTTATGACCATTTTAATCATGTAAAAAATTCATAAGATTTGTTTATGGTGCATTAAACAGCATCTTCAGGTTACTATTAAGGAAAGTGAATAAATTCTATTTACCAATAGACTAGAGATAAGAAGAGGCTGGTTCTCTTATGTGGCTAGTAATGAAAAGGGACATAGAACATTTCAGCATCTCTGCTGTTACCTCCTTTTACTCTTTATAAACATATGGAAATAGTTATACCCAATTGCATAAAAAATATTTAAAACTATAAAACAGTTCCAAAGCATGTACTGTGCCATATTTCATGTGGAGAGAGACTGCCTTTAGTTCCGTTTTGAAAGGCCTAAAAAGTGCAAAGCAATAGTACTTTAAGTATTTATATCTACTTAGATTCTCTAATGTTTAAAGTCATGTTGAAAATGTTAATTTTAGATGTTAATTATAGAGCTGGAATAAAGCATTGGTTATAAAATAGCTAGCTGAGGTTAAATCCCTCCATAATGATCAGTTTTTTGGTACTCCCTGTTATTTAAAATACTACCAAAGAAATACATTACAAAAAATACACTAGCATGTGGCATATCTCTTCACTTGGAATTTTTATGAATGATCTAACAGAGGAATACAAGGAAACCAAATATTTATCTGGTCCTGACTCTACTTTATTCCCTAACTTAGGACATGCACATCTTACATTTTGTTTGTATAATCAAGCGTTAAAGATAATATCCTAGTATGAAGCAAAGATAACAAGTGTTTCTAGAAGGATAGAGCCTCACCTTTACACAACTCTTAATTTTACTTTTTTTTTGCTTTGAAAATTCGTATTGGTTTTTGAGATAGGGATGTACAATTTTTTTTACATGTCAAGAACTATAAAGATTTAGTAAAATCCTGAAGGATTCTTTTAAGACATATGCATTCCAACCATGAACAAGTCTACTTCAGGAAGTCAACATAGAGAGTTCCACAGTATGATGTTTCTTGGCAAAGCAGATTGTCCAAGAGTCAACTTCCTTTTTAAGAATCTTGCATCCACTCTCCTCCCTAGGTATATGTGATATGGTTGTCCAAGGAGAAGTCAGATTTCCCTTGGATGTGCAGTAAGAGATCAGTATCATAAATTCACCTGTACTTTATTCTCTTTAGAGCAATATGTGAAGAGACTGATGCAGGTCATATGATCCAGGTCATATTGAGAAGATGGTGCAACATCTCTGATGCTTCCCTGCCTCTATGCACCAGCTCTCTTGTTTCTCTTTCAGCCTTTTCCTTCCTTTCAACCCCAAGTCTCCCATGGCACATGCACTTCTTGGACATCAATAATATTTGCTTTTGTATGAACTTCTGATCTACTTTCCCCTCATTACAAATACACCTTATCTTCATTCCAAGCCTCGTAAAAATTTTACCCATTTTTCAGTACAATAGCTGATAACCTCATACATAAAATTATTTTAAGGCAATCACAAATGAAAAAAATTAACGTGGTAGTCTTACATAGATATGTTTTTATTTTGTAGGCATGTAAATCTAATCTGAAAGTTGCCTGCTGCTCTACCTAAAGCCCCACTCCACTGTTAACAGTACAGAGAACGCCATCCATTGTAAGGCATATATTTATTTTATAACCACTAAGAAAAAATGCTGCTATTTAAACCATGACATGATGTCTTCATGTTAATCCTGTGCAACATGTGAATTGATAACATCAGCCCTTCATTGCTTTGAAATGATTTCGTCTATTCCAAAGATTTTGGCAATCTATCCTACCTTCAGTTACAGTGCTTAGAGGGTGAGAATAATCTCTTTGCAAGTATTTCAGGAACAAAACATAACACATCTTTATCTACTTGCAGATATCTTTCCTTTTATGTCCATAAAACCCTTGGCTGTTAATTTGCAAGAAAATATAAAATTCTGATCATTTCTACAATGACACTCCATTAATATCAAACGTCTTTTCTACCCAGCAATGTGGAGAGCTGGAAAGAGTGTTATTTACCCTTACATAAGAGATTTTTTTAAAAATCATGAATTTTCTTGAAATCACTGAAAACTAAGATTGAAGGGCAACCAATTAACCCAAAATCTAAGAAAAGACAGGTGCCTGCTAGGAGTGTGAAGACATAAGTCATAGCTTATGTAGGGCAGATGCAATTGAAACCAGCAAAAAGAGTTCAATTGGATTATTTGGAAAACTGGTGGAGGCAAAATATAATCTGGAGAAAGTGTGAAGTCCCTGGGAGATGAGAAACTTGAGGGATTCCATATTCTCTTTAGTTTTTTTTTTTTTTTTTTCTCCATGAACAAAGGACAAACACAAAAAATACTGAAGAAAGTTTTAAAGTGTTAATTATAGTGCAATCAGCCACTATAAGTGCTGGCACACGACCCTACCTATATCCTTCTATGATGGATCAAAAACTTTTTCTAAGTATTCCATCCTCCCCACCACCCAGATGGAGAAAAATATTCCCCTTAAACTATGAAGGTGTGGGGAAAAACAAAACAAGATAAACACACTTTCACTTTAATGACACCGGTGAAAACCAATTGCATAAGGGGAAGGGAATGACAATAAAAGAAAGCCTACCTTGAGATGAGAAGACTGAATACAGGGCCCAGGACTAGAATCTGGGGAGGAACATCACTGAGGAGCCCACACCCCAGGACCCAGGGACATGATACCAAGCTGGTCTAAGAGTAAGGCTTCATGCGAACAAGAGAGAATGCCCACTATCACTCCCTTCTGACAAGCCAACAAGCGTCAAGTAACAGGTGAATTCAGAATATGGCTGAGAGAGTGATAGGGAGAAAGAAGAGCAAGGAAAGAACACTCTGAGGCTTGGCAAAAAGGAAGGTCTAAAATTAACATCAGAGAACTTGTTAAGGGGAAAAAACCTCTGACGAACCAACCTAAAACATGGAATCATTGCAAGAATTTGAAGCTGGTGGTGCCCGAAGAGTAACCACCACAGCAACAAACTTAAAACTAGGCCCAACTTCTAACTACATTAATTCAAATCTCTACATTATAGATTTTAGCAGAAGGAAAGACATGCTGATTTTCAGGCATAAAAACTACACAAGATGCCCAACTTTCAATAACAGAAATTGCAAGACATGTAAAAGGGCAAAAAAAAATACAACACACTCCTGAAAGGAAAAAAAGAAATAATCATTAAAACCAGACTTAGATATGACACAGATGGTGAAATTTTCAGAGAGGAAATTTAAAATAACTGTGTTGAATATGCTAAAACCTCTAATGGAAGAGGTAGACAGCATGCAAGATCAGTGGGTATATTCAGGAGGGAGATAGAAGCCATAAGAAAGAATCAACTACAAATGCTGAAAATTAAAAATACAACAACAAAAATGAAGAATGTCTTTGCCACGGCTCATCATTAGAACTGACACAGCTAGGAAAGGAATCAGTGAACATGAAGATAATCTGAAGATAGAGCCACAGAAATTACCAAACCAAACCAGAAAAAGAGTGGAGAAGAAAAAACCAAAAACAAAATCCAAAATGAAACCTATGGCATCTATGCTGAGTGAAATCAGTCAAGCAGAGAGAGTCAATTATCATATGGTTTCACTTATTTGTGGAGCATAACAAATAGCATGGAGGACATGGGGAGTTAGAGAGGAGAAGGGAGTTGCGGGAAGTTGGAAGGGGTGAACCATAAGAGACTATGGACTCTAAAAAACAATCTGAGGGGTTTGAATTGGCTGGTGGGTGGGAGGTTGGGGTACCAGGTGGTGGGTATTATAGAGGGCACAGATTGCATGGAGCACTGGGTGTGGTGAAAAAATAATAAATACTGTTATGCCAAAAATAAATAAATAAATAAATTTAAAAAAAAGTTAAAATATTAAAAAAAAACACTATGGCATCTAAAGCTGGAGAACAATATTAATATGTCTATTTATCTAACATACATACAATTTGAATCCCACAAAGAGTAGAGAGGGAAAGAGGAAAAAAACAAAAAACAAAAACAGGGCAAAAGAATTATTTGAGTATAAAATGGCCAAGAATTTTCCAATATTAATGACTAACAGTAAACCACAGACTGAAGAGCCTCAGAAAACACCAGTAAGTGAAGTATAAACAAACTACATAAGCATATTATACTCATAATGTTGGAAACAAAAGACAATATCTTAAAGGAAGTCAATAAAAAAGACATAATACCTACAGAACAATAAAAGACTTACACATTTCTCACTAGAAATCAATGTAGAAGGCAACAAGTGGTGTTTTTTAAATGTTTTAAAAATATTTTAACCCAGAATTCTATACCAAACAAAAATATGTTTCCAAACAAAAGTAAAGATTCTCTCAGGTAGGTAAGTACTGAGGAAATTTAGCACCAAAAGTACTACTCTAAGAAATACAGCAGGATTTTTTTCTATAGATAAAGAATATGGTACCACGGCAATTTATTTTTATATTTATAACAAATGTACTACTAAAATGTATGACAAAAAATAGCACAAAGAACGGGGAGGAAAGTGAGAACACACTATTATAAAGATACAACATTATCCATGAAGTAGTACAGTATTACTTGAAGATAGACTTTGATCAATTAAATGTATATATTATAGACTCTAAGGCAACCACTAATGTTTTAAAAAATATAAATAATAAATCAATAGAAGAGATGAAGTTAGATAATAAAAATGCTCAATTAAGCTAGAAAAGATAAGAAAACAGGAAAAGAGAAACAAAGAACAGATGGGAAAAATAGAATATAGCTAGTAAGATAATTGACTTAATTCAATTATACCAATAATCACATAAAATGTAAATGGCTAAACTACAAGTTTAAATACAGAGATTATTTTCAGATTAAGTAAAAATGCGAAGTCCAATAATATACTGTCAATAAGAAACCCATTTCAACTATAAATACACAGATAGTTTAAATATAAAAGAATACACACACTCTTATTATATAAATGCTAATCCAAAGAAAGCTGGATTAGCTTTATTAGTGTCAAATATGTTGAACTTCGAAAAAATAATTACTATTAGAGATGTAGAGGGACAAATTACACAATGACAAAACTGTCAATTCTCCAAGAAGACATAAGAATCCTAAATGAGTATCACCTAAGAACAGAGCTTCAAAATATATGAACTTAAAATTGACTGAACTGAAAAAAAAAGTAGACAAATCCACATTTGTAGTTGGAGACTTCAATAACCCTCTCTAATTGGTTAAACAAGGGAATCATATTATACAGATGGTTTGAAGACTATTAACCTCTAAATTTGATTGACAGTTATAGAACACTCCAACCAACAACATCAAAATACACATTTAAGCACACATGATACAATCACTAAGATAAACCATAGCCTGGGACATAAAACAAACTTTAACAAATTTAAAATAAAAGAAATCATGCAAAGTATGTTTTTGGACCAAAATGAAGTTAAATTAGAAATCATTAAGAGAAAAAAAAAGTTGGAAAAATTCCCCTGTACTTGGGGATTAAACAATACACTTTTAAATAACTAAAGTAAAAAATGAGTTTTCAAAGGCAATTTTAAAAAATTTTGAACTGAAAAAAAAGGAACAAAAAATTATAGGTGTACTTAAAGCATTTTAGAGGGAAAGTTGTAGGACAAAGTGTTTATATTAGAAAAGAAAGGTTTCAAACCAGTACCTTTTAAGAAACTAGAAAAAGAACAGATTAAACACAAATAAAGAAGTAAAGAAACAAAGGCAAGAGCCTAAATGAATGAAAACAAAAATAGAAAGATAGGAAAAAATAATCAGTAAAATCAAAAGCTGGCTCTTGGGAAAAAAAATTAATCAATTTATCCCAGTTTCTATGCCTTCCTAAATATACAGTAAGTTTTCATTTCAACATTAAATCATAGGGTAATCTTCTAGAAGATATTTTAAGTGGCAATTGAACGCAATATGCATCGTTTCAGAAGTGTACATCAATTAAAACAGAAGTCAAGACAGATCCACAGATATTTCAAACAAAGGAGCTATCACCTAAGGAGGAACTTCTAAATAACTTTGATTAACATATTTTTTAAAATAAAATCATGTACAAAATAGATGAAAGCATGAAGGATTTTAACACTGAATTTCAAAAAAATGAAATGGAAATTCTAGAACCGAGTGATACAACATCTGAAATTCAGAACTTGCTAGATGAGTTTAACATTAGGCTGGATACAGTCAGAGACTGGATGAGTAAACTTGAAGACAGATAAATAGAAAATATTCAAGATGAAGACCCAGATGAAAAAAATAGTTTTTTTTAAGAGCATAGAATAACATGTGGGACATAAACTTCAACCTTCATTCATCCCATCCCAGAAAGAGAAGAGAGAGAAACTAGGAAAGAAGTAATATTCAAAGAGATAATGGCAAAGGTGTGGACCAACAGAAATGCTGATGCACTGCAGGTGGAAGGATACATTGTAAACCACTTTGGACATCAGTTAGTAGTAGTTACTAAGACTAAAATATGGATATTCTGTGACCCCCAAAATTCCATTTCTGGATATATATCACAAAGTGAGTGCTTATATTTACCAGAAGACCTGTGCAAGCCTTCTTATAACAGCTTTATTCAATAGCCGAAAACTAGAAACAAACCGAATGCCCATCAATTAGAAAGTGAACAAATTATGATACACATACAATGGGATACAGCACACTAATGAAAGAGAGTAACTACACACGAAACCATCAAAGTTCTCAAAAATACTAGGTTCGGAAAAAAAGAAAGCCAGACACATAACAAGATTATATACTGCATAATTTTACTAATATGAATTTCAGTCGTAGTCATGTTTGCAGGTATTGACTGGGAAAGGACACAATGAGACTTCTGAGTGCTAAAACTATTCTGCATCTTGACCCAGATGATGATTATATAGGAGATTCACACACACACACACACACACACACACACACATTTTCATCAACCTTTAAAGATTCATGCACTGCGACAGATCAAATCCCCCCCAGATTCATATATGGAAACCTAATTCCCAAGGCGACAGTATCTGGAACTGAGGAAAGTTACTCAGTTATGAGGGTAGGTCCTCGTGATGAGAGTCCCTGCCCTTACAACATAGAGCCCCCTCAGTTAAGTGCCCTGCAGAAGAGAGCTGGCACACCCCCTTCTCCCATGTGAAGACAAAGCAAGAAAATAGCTGTATATGAACCCGAAAGTGGCTTCGCGCCAGACACAGGATGGGCCCCACCTTGACCTTAAACTTCCCAGACTGCGGAATTGTGAGAAATACATTTCTGTTGTTTATAAGCCACTACCTTCTGGCGTTCTCGTATAGCAGCCTGAACGAAGATCCGTACTTACTACAAACTGTATTTCAGTTGAACACATTTGAAATGGGGCGCCTGGGTGGCTCAGTGGGTTAAGCGACTGCCTTTGTCTCAGGTCATGACCTGGAGTCGCGGGATCGAGGCCCGCTTCACGCTCCCTGCTTGGCCGAGAGTCCGCTTCTCCCTCTGACCCTCCCCCTTCTCATGTTCTCTCTTTCATGATCTCTCTCTAAAACAAATAAAATTGGGGGCGCCTGGGTGGCTCAGTGGGTTAAGCCGCTGCCTTCGGCTCAGGTCATGATCTCAGGGTCCTGGGATCGAGTCCCGCATCGGGTTCTCTGCTCAGCGGAGAGCCTGCTTCCCCTTCCTCTCTCTCTGCCTGCCTCTCCATCTACTTGTGATTTCTGTCAAATAAATAAATAAAATCTTTTAAAAAATAAATAAATAAATAATAAAACAAATAAAATCTTAAAAAAAAAAAAAAAAGAAAGAAAGAAAGAAACTTGAAATCTCTCTGTTAGGATCCTTATTTTGCCTCGAGTTTCAGGCCAGTCCAGTGACCGAACCACAGCCGCTTCCGAACGGAGATAATTTAACATAAAGAATGGGTAACTAGGTATCGAGGTCTTAGCCGGGTGGCTGGAAGAGTAAACCCAGGACTCTAAAGCGTCTCAAAACAGCGGCCGCAGAAACAGCACCGCAGCCATCAGCGCAGGGCCGGGGAGCAGAAAACACAAGGTTGACACGATGACAAGAGAATCCTCGAGGAAGGGCCCAGCGAGGCTGAAGGAAAGCCGGACGCTGGGAGGAGTTGCTGCTCCGCTGGGGCTGCCACCGCGGCCCTGGGACGCCAGGAGGCTGGTCCTCTAAGTGTTGGGAAAATGGCAAACTGGATTTAGAGGTTCCTAAAGGGACGGTCACCGTGTCCAGGAACTGACAGGAAGCCCGCCGGAAGCTCACGGCAACAAAGAGGAAGGAGGAAGTCCCCGCTTTCTCCCCTCCGACTCCCTAGCTTTCCCCTAGCGCCCTCTACTGGCCGAGTCGTCCAGAGCGGGGCGGGGGCGGGGGAGCGTGCCCTCTGGCCAGGCGGAAATGTGGGGCGCAGAGGCCTGCCCGCAGCATCCTCAAACTGTGTACAGAAGGCGGGCTGTGGACCTGAGGCAGAACTTATCCATAAGCACCATTTTAGTTATAATTTGTGTGGAGCCATAAGCCGTCTTTGTTTAGGAATAAGATTTTCCATGTCTACACTCCCAGGAAAACATAATAAAACAAGAACTGTGGGGGAGGGGTCTATGTGCTGGTGGCTAAAAACCCAAGAAATCTGACTTTGTCTCTTATCAGTCAGTAAGACTTTTGTAAAGAACAAGCTGTAAGAGTTTTTGCTTGTTTGTTTTTTCTTGAAGGTAGGAGTTTTTTTTTTGTTTTTTTGTTTTTTTTTCTCTCCCTGATGCCCTTATTGGTCTGTGTCCTGGCTCCCACAGTCTCCTCCTCCCACTACCTCTCAGGTACTATATGGAAATGGGTTTTTGCAGGTTAGTCCTTAGCATCTATCACAGTATCTGGTAGGTCTTCAGGAAACATTACCAATACATATTATGTTCTTTGTCTTACGATATAACAGTGCAGTGTAACTTGAAAGGTTATCACTGCTATTCTTTCTTACCGTTGATAACGATTAACGCATTAAGAAATCTCTGGTTCAAGGTTTTACATGAAATAGTTTATTTTTTTGTTTGGCTACTACAGGCTTAGAGGTAATGAATGTTCAAGGTGCACAGTTCAGAGATCATCTTGCTCAACCACACCCACATTTACTGATAAATAAGTTGAATTCCAGGAAGGCTCCATGACTTGCCTATCATCACATAACTTGAATTTGGGTTTGCCATTCCCTATACCCCACCTACTCCTCTATTTTTCAATGATTTTGCCATCAATATAGGCCTTTAAATATGTTCCAGAAAGAAGCAATGGACCATGGCTAGAAAAGAGTCTGTTCAAAATCCTAGATTGTATCTTAAAACTTCCCACATAGTAATAATTTTATATTACTTTATTTTATATCTCACCTGTTCTATAATAGCTGTCATTGTGTGTCAAAACTGTCCTAAGGACCTTACATATATCTCAAATAATTTTAATAACCATCAACCATCAGTAGGTTTCCAATTTTACAGATGAGGAGAACGTAGTATAGCGAAAGTAATCCGACCAGGGTCACAGAGCTATTAAGCTGTTGGAACCAAAATTCTAGCCTGCATCTTTTGCCTGTAGAGGCTGTATTTATTAAGACAACATATTTACTGTGCAAGTTATCTCATTTTCCCCAATTTTTTTATTCCTTCTGAAAACAACTTTAATTTCCAGTTCAGTTTTCCATGTGTATGCTTCCTCTACTTGAAATCATTAAGAACTTGAAAATCTAAATTATGTGCTCTTTAATAAATTGGAAACTTCACATAATCCTGTAGGAAAACTGGCCACCAAATCAATTACCTATTGCTACAGTAACACTATGTGATGATCTTTAGAGTTGGTGGCTTAAAACAACCATTAATTATATAAACCCAGGTTATCACTGGGTAGAGCAGGTCAGCTGATCAAGGGTGAGTTCCACCCATCCAGACTGGCTCCTCCTACATTCAGTCAGCTGCTGGATGGACTGAGAGGCCTCAGCTAAGACACCTATGACCTTTTCTACCCTCACCCATCCCTCCAGCTAGCTAGTCTGGGTGTTCTTCTTAAGGTGGCAAGAGTCCAAGAGAATAAATGGAAATGCAGAGGCACTTTTCAAACCTCTTCTTAGTCAAATTTTCTGTAATTGGGAAAAAAAAGTTATGCAGCCAGGTCTAAGATCAGTGTGGGTGGGTGGTACCAAAGGACATGACTGCAGGAGGTATAAAAAATTGGGACGATTGAGTCACTCTACAATATACACATTTCTTATTATCCCTGGACTCCATCTTCAAATTTATCAAAAGAAATCGTTATTTGGGTAACGTGCAAGATGCTTATATCTCAAAGCATTCTTCTTTTCCCTTGAGGAGTCATAACTGAAGTGGTATTTCCCTAAGGGAATTATCAAATGTCACCTCAGTAATGAAGATTAATGCCTTATAAGGCTCGCTTTACTACATAAGCATCTAAAATTTCTTCTGCATATAGTAATATTTAACTCAGCTTTATTTTATGATAAAGTAAATGAGCTAAGATAAATGAAAGGCAATGTCTGCAAATATTAATGTTAATTTGAATCATTGTGAATTAACACCTTCTGCAGAACAGTCTGCACATGGTGAGTTCATTTGGTTGGTGAATGGAGCTAATACAGATAGAATCATGTATTTAATTTCCATTTATTTTGCCCCATGGTCAAAGAGACATTCTCTTATTCTAACTAGTTATTATATTAATTACTAGGACAATGGACAAACAAGTCTCAATTCATTGATTAGTGGATTACTCATTCATGCAGGGACTATTTAATGAGCACTTGTTATGTCCTTAGTTCTGGGTTTACAAGTAGTAGTAGTTCTAGTCCCTGTCCAACTCCCCCTTATGGTAGAGAAGGAAGTGCACAGTGGGTACTACAGAGAAATTCTGTGGTCAGGTTTATTTAGATGGGTGAGCTCCAGCTGAGTCTCATGTAGCAACAATGCAGCAGAGCCAGCTGACAGAATCCAAGCTGTTGCCAGGGTCAAGGGGGCTTGTTTTGCATTAGTACTCTGGTGCACAGATGAAGTAGACCCATGGGAAGGCACAGAATTAGGTCAGACAGACACTTTCTTCCAAGAGGTCCTATGGCAAAGAGTTCTGTACAGATCAAGTGCTTTGGAAATGATCTGAACCAAGTGCTAGGAGAACTTAGAGGACATGAGAGCAAAACAAACAAATACAAAACAATGTGAACAACAGTAATGATGATGGTGATGTGCTGTTTCAAGTGTTGTGACCCTCTTGTGCATGAATCCTATAGCTTCAGTTTCCTTTCCCCTGTAAGAGGTGGCAAAATATGAGGTCTAAAATGCATGGGAAGCATGGACATGAGGTACAAGGAAAAACATTTGTAGGCTTTCTGTCCAAAGATGCTTTCTCTCCTCCAAGTGCTAGTGAGTCTTGTGTGTGTTTATTTTATTCTCATGATTGTGTGTTGTTGTTATTGTTGTTGTTGTTTTAAGAAAAGTCAATGATAAGTGCTTAAGTTTTGAATACAATCATTTGATACTCTAGAAGAAGAGGAAGAGGAAGAGAAAGAGGAGTAGGAAAAGGAGAGGAAGAAAAGGTTGTTCTATTTCAACTGATGCAAACGAGGGGCCTAGAAGGTATCAGATCTGTGTGTATATGAGGATATAAAGCCCTGAACTATGTCACTAGAAATTTCACGTTGTCAAAATTAATTTAGCCCCTGTCTTTACATGCAAGAATAAGGTAAGAAAATATCTATTAAACCAACAACAACAACAACAATGTCAATAATAGAAAGGGCCTTCCAGTTTTATGGAGATGATGTATTCACTTGAGAGGACCTGAGTGGGGGAAAAAGACTGAGAATGTATGGTTTTGAAACAGAACTAGGGAAACACTCTAGAAAGTCTACATAATAAGAAGGATTTAGCGACAAAGAAAATATGCTATTTTTGGAGCCCGGTCGAGTCCAATAATTGGTAAGTTGCTTCCCCCAGAAGACAGCCCATGAAACATATCCCAGGAGGAAGGTAGCATTCTGTTGCCTCTGTTTGTTTGCATGCAAGCATGCTTCTTCGGTGGCAATTGGACATGTGAGGTGATGGTGCAATGAGGAAGTTGGTCCTCCTTCTGGACTTGTTGAATACTAACAAATGTCAAAGCTGTCTGGGGAAAAAACACTTTGAAAAAAAAGTCTCTGGTGGAAAGCCCAAAAACCACATTAAGTCTTAGTATAAAATCCTTTGGTCAAGTTATAATTTTTGAAATAGGGACTCATTATGAAAATGCTGACATCATTTTAACCATAAAAACACTGATTATTCATAGTGCCCATACTATTATCTATTTCTGTAACTATATTTGGAACTTTCATATTATGTTGAGATTAGTTATATATTTCATCAGAGTGACACATCTGTATTTTGTTAGTGTGAATTTTATGTGGCACTGGATCACAGTAAAAACTTATGTAAGAACAAGCTAAATATAAAATCAGTTTATCAGAGGAAAAGAAGTCTAGAGACTTGAAACACCTCAATATCTTACCTTTTTGAATTGAAAAAATGGGGATGAAAACTTAACAAATATCCAGCATGAAAGAAGAGGGCAAAATGGTTACTTTAAATGGTTTCAATTACATTATAATTATATAATATTCTTAGATATTTTGAAATACACTTTTTGGTCAGTAGCATTATACTGCATTTGTGTGTTAGGCTAATTATATGACAACTATTTATAAGCAAAGAAAACATTTTCAATAAATTTTAACTTCCCGCTTATCTCCTTTGTTTTGTATGCTGCTCTTTGCATTAAATGCACTTCTCAAATCAGAGATTTTGTTCTACACTAAGCTATAGCTATACCCATAATCAGGTATGATCACAAAAAACAAGCATGGGATTTAAATGATTCAAAGGCAGAGAGTGCCAAGTTAGTTGGAGCCTTTCATTCTCAACTGCAAGGCCTGTTCACATCCTGTGCTCCCTCACCTATGAACACGATATCCTCAAGCTTTAGGCAGTGTCCTTCCTCTTATGGAAATGGCACCTTACTCCTCCCAAGTTGTGAAATCTTCTGTGCCTTCGGTAACACACTGTGTTACAGGAAACTCTGAGAGGTGGTAGAAACCCAAGCGACAAGGTATGTCACATATGCATATTTCTGCTTTGCTGTCATTCTACATATAAATAATCTGGTGTCCTGTTTCTTCCCCAGGCCTCACTGGGGCAGGTAGGTATGGACTCCACCTGATGGCATAGTCAACTCTTATTTGGGCTTCATCATGCCTAAGCTTTCAATACTGAAATAAAATATTACCTCTCTTCACTCTCTGCATTCAGAGGCAATAAAGGTAAAATGTTTTTCTGGGCAGGGTTAAGAAGTAAGAAAGAAATACCAAGAACATAAGCACATCAGCTAATACCTCAAAAATATCTTCTGGGGTAGGGGACACCTGGGCGGCTCAGTCGGTTAAGCATCTGACTTATTTTTGGCTCAGGTTATGATCTCATGGGGTGGGATAGAGCCCCACATTGGGCTCCACACTCAGAGGGGAGTCTGCTTGAATATTCTCTCCTTCTGCCCCTCCCACTTCTCCTACCCACTTAAGCCCCCATGTTGCACTTTCTTTCTCTTTCTCTCTCTCTCTAATAAGCCTTTAAAAAAATATTTTCTTGGGATCATGAATATTGAGATCATGAATAAAAGAACATGGTTACTCTCCTTTATAGAATCACAATGCACGCTACAGGTAGCAATCGCTCTGTGAATGTTTGCTCAATTCCTGCTTTGAAACTGCCCTCACCATCTTGATCCCACTATTGAACTTGTGCCAAAAAGTAAGTTCATAGGAAACCCTAAGAGCCAGGGCTCACTTACACTTTTGTGTAAGGCCTTGCCTGGTGCCAGTTGGAGCAGAGAACACCGTCTCTCAGTCCAGAGGACAAGCCTGGGAGATAGAACCTGAATCCTAAGGGCAGAATGGGGTAAAGATGGGATACAGAGTAAATGGGGTTCTCTGGTAGGCTTTATTCCATCCCTAAAATCTCATGTGGAATTGAATGAGAGGCAGTTAGCTGTAAAGGCTATGAAAACTCTATTCTGTAAGCAATTTTTATGTGTCACATACTCCTCAAATGCACTTTTTTGTACCTCCAAGTATTTAAGTAAAACTACTCAGGAGTCATGAGGTGCCTGGCTCCAAGGGAAAGGATTTTGACTCTGTTTGGGTAATAACCTACGTGAAAAGAGTGGCATACCTCTGGAGACCAGTTCAGAGAGATCTCTGGGTGAGAAACCCGAAGAACTCAGGAGGCTCAGGTTTGCTCTTTTCTCCACTGGAGATCCTCCTCTCCAAAGGCAAATCTAAAAAGAGTACTTTTCAAAGTCAGGCCCTCTTTTCCTAAAGATGAACACCATGCCCATGCACATATATACATACACTGCATCTCCCAAATGACAAATTACGTCATCTTTCCAGGGTAACCTATCCCGCACCCACTGAAGACACATCAGTCTATCACTCACACCAAAGATGACTCATTCAACTTTACCTTTTCCGATTTTGTGTTCCAAATATAAAATTGTATATTGTATTGCCTTTTAAATAATGCAAACACTAGTCCTTCTACCACTGATGGAAAGTCAATGCTATAAGGGATTTTGAATTTTACCTGATTAAGGGTGATTTTAATATCTAATAGACCTATTGCATGTCAGACACCAAGGACATAACATTAAACAAAACTTGGTTTCTCCATTCAAGAAGCTTAGAGTCTAGTGGTAGAAACAGAAATATAAACAAGTTACTGGAACACAATTTCCTAATAGATGCTGTGGGAAGACAAAAAGGGAGCAATTAACATGGAGCTAGGCGAGGCACCTCAAGAAAAGACATTTAAGGTGCGTGTGTGTGTGCATGTGTGTGCATGCGTGCTCAGTGTAATTCAGGTGATTTTTGTGATTATAAAAACTATGGCCGATTTTATATCCTGACACTTTACTGAATTCCTATATAAGTTCTAGCAGTTTTGGAGTGGAGTCTTTTGGGTTTTCCACATATAGTATCATATCATCTGCAAAGAGTGATAATTTGACTTCTTCTTTGCCGATTTGGATGCCTTTAATTTCCTTTTGTTGTCTGATTGCTGAGGCTAGGACTTCTAGTACTATGTTGAATAGCAGTGGTGATAATGGACATCCCTGCCGTGTTCCTGACCTTAGCGGAAAAGCTTTCAGTTTGTCTCCATTGAGAATGATATTTGCGGTGGGTTTTTCATAGATGGCTTTGATGATATTGAGGTATGTGCCCTCTATCCCTACACTTTGAAGAGTTTTGATCAGGAAGGGATGCTGTACTTTGTCAATGCTTTTTCAGCATCTATTGAGAGTATCATATGGTTCTTGTTCTTTCTTTTATTGATGTGTTGTATCACATTGACTGATTTGCGGATGTTGAACCAACCTTGCAGCCCTGGAATAAATCCCACTTGGTCGTGGTGAATAATCCTTTTAATGTACTGTTGAATCCTATTGGCTAGTATTTTGGTGAGAATTTTCGCATCTGTGTTCATCAAGGATATTGGTCTATAGCTCTCTTTTTTGATGGGATCCTTGTCTGGTTTTGGGATCAAGGTGATGCTGGCCTCATAAAGTGAGTTTGGAAGTTTTCCTTCCATTTCTATTTTTGGAACAGTTTCAGGAGAATAGGAATTAGTTCTTCTTTAAATGTTTGGTAGAATTCCCCCGGGAAGCCGTATGGCCCTGGGCTTTTGTTTGTTTGGAGATTTTTAATGATTGTTTCAATCTCCTTACTGGTTATGGGTCTGTTAAGGTTTTCTACTTCTTCCTGGTTCAGTTGTGGTAGTTTATATGTTTCTAGGAATGCATTCATTTCTTTCAGATTGTCAAATTTATTGGCGTAGAGTTGCTCATAGTATGTTCTTATAATAGTTTGTATTTCTTTGGTGTTAGTTGTGATCTCTCCTCTTTCATTCATGATTTTATTTATTTGGGTCCTTTCTCTTTTCTTTTTGATAAGTCTGGCCAGGGGTTTATCAATTTTATTAATTCTTTCAAAGAACCAGCTCCTAGTTTCGTTGATTTGCTCTATTGTCTTTTTGGTTTCTATTTCATTGATTTCTGCTCTGATCTTTATGATTTCTCTTCTCCTGCTGGGCTTAGGGTTTCTTTCGTGTTCTTTCTCCAGCTCCTTTAGGTGTAGGGTTAGGTTGTGTACCTGAGATCTTTCTTGTTTCTTGAGGAAGGCTTGTACCGCTATATATTTTCCTCTCAGGACTGCCTTTGTTGTGTCCCACAGATTTTGAACTGTTGTATTTTCATTATCATTTGTTTCCATGATTTTTTTCAATTCTTCTTTAATTTCCCGGTTGACCCATTCATTCTTTAGAAGGATGCTGTTTAGTCTCCATGTATTTGGGTTCTTTCCAAACTTCCTCTTGTGGTTGAGTACTAGCTAGAAATCAGTTGCATTTCTCTACACCAACAACAAGACAGAAGAAAGAGAAATTAAAGAGTCAATCCCATTTACAATTGCACCCCAAACCATAAGATACCTAGGAATAAACCTAACCAAAGAGGCACAGAATCTATACTCAGAAAACTATAAAGTACTCATGAAAGAAATTGAGGAAGACACAAAGAAATGGAAAAATGTTCCATGCTCCTGGATTGGAAGAATAAATATTGTGAAAATGTCTATGCTACCTAAAGCAATCTACACATTTAATGCAATTCCTATCAAAGTACCATCCATCTTTTTCAAAGAAATGGAACAAATAATTCTAAAATTTATATGGAACCAGAAAAGACCTCAAATAGCCAAAGGGATATTGAAAAAGAAAGCCAAGGTTGGTGGCATCACAATTCCGGACTTCAAGCTCTATTACAAAGCTGTCATCATCAAGACAGCATGGTACTGGCACAAAAACAGACACATAGATCAATGGAACAGAATAGAGAGCCCAGAAATAGACCCCAACTCTATGGTCAACTAATCTTCGACAAAGCAGGAAAGAATGTCCAATGGAAAAAAGACAGCCTCTTCAATAAATGGTGCTGGGAAAATTGGACAGCCACATGCAGAAAAATGAAATTGGACCATTTCCTTACACCACACACGAAAATAGACTCAAAATGGATGAAGGACCTCAATGTGCAAAAGGAATCCATCAAAATCCCTGAGGAAAACACAGGCAGCAACCTCTTTGACCTCAGCCGCAGCAACATCTTCCTAGGAACAACGCCAAAGGCAAGGGAAGCAAGGGCAAAAAATGAACTATTGGGATTTCATCAAGATCAAAAGCTTTTGCACAGCAAAGGAAACAGTTAACAAAATCAAAAGACAACTGAGAGAATGGGAGAAGATATTTGCAAATGACATATCAGATAAAGGACTAGTGTCCAAAATCTATAAAGAACTTAGCAAACTCAACACCCAAAGAACAAATAATCCAATCAAGAAATGGGCAGAGGACATGAACAGACATTTCTGCAAAGAAGACATCCAGATGGCCAACAGACATGTGAAAAAGTGCTCCATATCACTCGGCATCAGGGAAATACAAATCAAAACCACAATGAGATATCACCTCACACCAGTCAGAATGGCTAAAATCAACAAGTCAGGAAATGACAGATGCTGGCGAGGATGCGGAGAAAGGGGAACCCTCCTACACTGTTGGTGGGACTGCAAGCTGGTGCAGCCACTCTGGAAAACAGCATGGAGGTTCCTCAAAATGTTGAAAATAGAACTGCCCTATGACCCAGCAATTGCAATACTGGGTATTTACCCTAAAGATACAAACATAGTGATCCAAAGGGGCACGTGCACCCAAATGTTTATAGCAGCAATGTCCACAATAGCCAAACTATGGAAAGAACCTAGATGTCCATCAACAGATGAATGGATAAAGAAGATGTCGTATATATACACAATGGAATACTATGCAGCCATCAAAAGAAATGAAATCTTGCCATTTGCGACAACATGGATGGAACTAGATCGTATCATGCTGAGCGAAATAAGTCAAGCAGAGAAAGACAACTATCATATGATCTCCCTGATATGAGGAAGTGGTGATGCAACATGGGGGCTTAAGTGGGTAGGAGAAGAATCAATGAAACAAGATGGGATTGGGAGGGAGACAAACCATAAGTGACTCTTAATCTTACAAAACAAACTGAGGGTTGCTGGGGGGAGGGGGGTTGGGAGAAGGGGGGGTGGGGTTACGGACATTGGTGAGGGTATGTGCTTTGGTGAGTGCTGTGAAGTGTGTAAACCTGGCGATTCACAGACCTGTACCCCTGGGGATAAAAATACATGTTTATAAAAAAATAAAAAATTAAAAAAAAAAACTATGGCTGAAAATACAACAACAAAAAAATGCCACCAGGAATATCCATTAAAATGTTTTGTTCTTTTTTAGAATAATCTGTTTTTTAAAAAGAAATTTGACATATATATTTGATAATTTACTTTTCCTGAGACTATAGTTTTCAAAAATTTTTACTCACTCAATATTATTCTACAGAATGATTGGCAATGTAAGTAGCTTTCCATAAGAATAATAAGTACAGGGCACCTGGGTAGCTCAGTGGGTTAAGCCTCTGCCTTTAGCTCAAGTCATGATCTTGGGGTCCTGGGATCCAACCCCACATCGGGCTCTCTGCTCAGCCAGGGAGCCTGCTTCCCCCTCTCTCTCTCTCTCTGTCTGCCTCTCTGCCTATTTGTGATCTCTCTCTCTCTGTCAAATAAATAAAATAAAATCTTTAAAAAAAAAGAATAATAAGTACATATATGGGGTACTTAGCATGTGCCTCAAAATTTTCTAAATGCTTTATATGTATTATATAATTTCTAAATTAAACAAATAAAAGTAAAAATGAAAGCATTAATCCTTATTTTAATATTCTTATTTTACAGTAAATAAGGCAGAGAACAATGATGTAAATTAGCCAAGGCTAGTAAATTCATAGCTAGTGATCATAGTAATAACTCATAAAAACAAAAGGAGAGGAGCGCGTTGGTGACTCAGTGGGTTAAAGCCTCTGCCTTTGGCTCAGGTCATGATCCCAGAGTCCTGGGATCAAGTTCCACATCAGGCTCTCTGCTCAGCAGGGAGCCTGCTTCCCGGCCTCACTCTCTCTCTGCCTGCCTCTCTGCCTACTTGTGATCTCTGTCTGTCAAATAAATAAATAAAATCTTAAAAAAAAAAAAAAAAAGTAAAGGGAGAACTCAATCCAGAAGTCTATTTCCGATGGTTCTACCACATTCTCTCTCCAGTCTACTTTAAATACATACACACACACACACACACACACAGACACACCCTGTTGTGGTTTTTTTATGTATTTGACTCCTGTCAACTTCATGTACCAGAAGCCACACTCATGATTTTTAAAAAGGCATATGGTCCATGGCACTGGAGATGAATCAGACATTTGTAAGATCATTCCCTTGAGTTTTCTAGGGCCTTTTTTGTCTTAGGAGAGATCTCCTAGAAATCACCCTGATCCTTTTGAGTATCTTAAGAGGTGTTTCAGCCACACCCTTGGTTTGGTTATATCCTACTAGCTAGGTCTTTCTGATAGTACCTTAGATTTAGTCTTTAACCTGAGATTGTGTTATATTGATCAATTGTGTTGTAATTGATTTGATAAGAAACAGTTTTATAGTTTTAACCTGCAATTTCTGGGTTATGATATTCCCTCTCCATTCTGCACATAAACTGACCAGTCCTTTTCCAAGCACTCACTCTGTAGGTTATCAAATTCAGTTGGCAGCAGCCAGTTCATACTTTCAGTGTTCCCTCTCAAATCTCTTCACCCAAATTTCCAGGTTTATTCGATACATTGTCTTTATCCCACAGGCAACAGTTTTACCAGGTTTCTCTGCCACTATGTAACACGGGTTGCATTTTTTTCAAACCTTGTGGAAGAGTTTCCCCATCATCCTACCATCCTGACCAAAAGCCAAGGCCCTGCATTTCAAGGTTTTTTATAGGAATTCCCTATTTCTTGGTATCAGTTTCTGTACTAGCCACTTTTTTTCTGCATGAAAGGGACCATAACCATTTAGTGGCATTTAGCCATAGAGGATTTTTCTTGACCCTGCATCTGTGGGTGACTGGGCAGCTCTGCTTGACGAAGCAGGCCGATGGGTTGGCCTGAATAGCTCTGCCTTACAGGTCTCCTTCAGGCCGTCAGAATGGGAAGGCAGTGGGTCTCCGCGAATGTCATTCTTACAGCTGTGTCAGAAGGATAAGAAAGCAAGACCAACTGCAAAAGCCTAGTTCAAGCCTTCATGCTGCATCCCTGACATGTCAGTGGCCACAGCAAGTCACATTGCAAAGTCCAAATGCAAGGGATGAGGAACTATATTCCGCCCACCAGTAGGCCCAGACCAAAGTGGTACATGATACTGTTCCAGAGGAGTCCATATTTAGAACCGATCATTCAATCACTTGCAAGGAGAGTGGGAGAAGAGGAGTTGGAGAAAGAGGAAGAGCGAGGAAGGGGTTAGCTGGAGGCAGAAAGTGGGGACGGAAGAGGAGGGAGAGGAATGAAAGAAGAGACGCCATGGGAAGGGTGAGGACGGAACGTGTACAGGCTTATAGGTACACGGGCTCTTACTTATTTTTTCATTATTATTTGTATTGTGTTCAATTAACCAGAGTATAGCACATCATGAGTTTTTGATGTCGTGCTCAAGGATGCATTAGTTGCATATAACACTCAGTGCTCATCACCACACGTGCCCTCCTTAATACCCACCACCCCGTTACCCCTTCCCTCACCCCCCTCCCTTCTGTAACCCTCAGTTTAGTTCCCAGAGTCCAGAGTCTCTCCTGGTTTGTCTCCCTCTCTGATTTCCTCCCCTTCCGTTTTCCCTCCCTTCTCCTGTGGTCCTCTGCCTTATTCCTTATGTTCCACATATGAGTGAAACCATATGATAATTGTCTTTCTCTGCTTATTTCACTTAGCATATACAATGCAATATTACTCAGCCATCAGAAAAGATGAATACCCACTATTTGCATTGACATGGATCGAAGTGGAGGGAATTATTCTAGGGAGACAGGCTTTCAATAAATGCTTCTGTTTTACACCAGTTGCTTCTCCTGTCCCTCAGTACGTCTGCTGTATCTAATCCTAGAGCCATTTTGGGATTCTGGTGAGCACCTCAAGCTTCACTTCTCTGCTGAAATCCTCTTCTGTATATATTCTGTATTTAATGTATCTAGAGGTTTCCAAAGCCTTTCCTTATTCTGCCATGTGTTTGTAGGCTTATCACGGTGGGTCTCCTACTTCTGTGTACTATTCAACCAGGACAGATTAGGAGACAGCTATGCTGCAGTGGACTCTTATAAAAGGACCGGAATTGAAGGAGGCAAAGAACATTCCTGGAAGACAGATTGATAAGGGCCAGAGTATGAAGTACTTTGAAAAACATCCAATAGGTTCAGGTTTTACTCTGTATGTATGGGGAAGCCATGGAGAGTATTAAACAATAGATAAATAGGACACTTGTAGAATAATTGTCCTGAAGATCTCCAACTGAAATGGCATCCAAACCCAGACATTTATCTTATTTCAATCCCCAAACCCTACCAAAACCATAAAACTGCTATAATTCCAGAAGATCCAAAGAGGCAATGAGAGTGGATGACATCAACTATGTTGTAAAAGACAGAAGTTCAAATGACTGCTGATTTAACAAGGCTGAAAAGGATCTAAGTGTCAAAGGAAGGGACTCCAATGAGGTAAAAATGGCCCTGCACTATAAGAACCTGGAAAGGCCATGAAGAAGAGCAAGCAAGTACTTCTGGCAACAGAAAAAGGTGCTGCCAACAAGAAATAGGAGGACTGGTTGAAACCTGGAAGATGGAGAACATGAACTTCAGCTCCTTACCCACCATCCTGCTCAGCCAGGAGGAAAGCCCTCTTGAGCCCAGCCAGAGCGGAGAAGGCAGACACCCTGGAAGAAGGTAAATGGAACAACCTGTGTCCTGGGGACACCAGGCAAACGGAAGGCTACAGGGAAGCAACATTCTAAAATGAGTGAGATTAAATAAAATCTATTTTCTAAGCCCTGGCTTGTGCCTTCTAAGCATGAGTCTGAAGGGTTAGAGAACCCAAGACTAATTAGAGAACATGAAAACTGAAACAAGCTCAAGAAAAACATGCAGTCAGTCTCAAATTTGGCAGCAATCAAGTAAGATGACAATTTAAGAATGTCCTTGGAATGTGACAGTTAGAAAGTCATTTGCACCTTAAAAATAAAAAGGCAAAGATAAAGAAGCTGGGTTTGGAGGCAATATTTTAACCCTGAGGAATTTCTAATGCGTCATGTCTATCACTGTGACTCATGCGGGTTGCAAAAAAATTTCGAGCGAGAAGGCATTCCTGGAATCTTCCCATCATATAACACAGATGACCACCCACTCGACATATGTAAAAGACAAGTCATGGGAGGAGCTCTAATGAGCCAAACTTTTTCAATTTAATCTTTAAATGATCCTGAAATTGATAGCCTAAAATTTAGGCCCTAAATCATCTAAAGATGCAGAAATCTATAGATAAAAGACCACCATGTTTGAATGGACTTAATAACCTCTGTTCTTAAAGAAAAATGGCAGGAAACTTTCAGTCTGATTACTTAAACAGTTTTATAATAACATTATCAAAACTATGAACTTTTCAATCATGATAGTAACCTAAAATGTAATGCGTAGAATGAGGTTTTCAGCCTTACAGCCTTCTCAGTTACAGATAGAACATTCTAAAGGCTTTAGCTTCTTTTCTTTTTGCAGAAACCTCAGTGCAGCTAGAGTCTGTTCACCATTCCTTGCCACAATGCCCACTGTACCCTCTGTTCCAACCCTGGTGATCATTCTTGTATCATGCCATACATTTCCCATCTCCATGCCTCTCTCCTCTTTGGAGAATGCCCTCCTCTTTGTTTTTTACCCCCTTTACATGGCCCACCTCTACTCCTTCTTAACTAGCAGTCCAGAAGTCTCATCTGTGGAGTCTTGGTGGCCCTCAAGGCAGAGTTTTTAGTATTTCATTCTTTACGTATCAAAGCACTTCATACAAGACTTTTCTAGGGCACTTAATAATTGTATTACACGTACCTGCTTATACACATGTCTCCCCACTACAATGAAATCAAAGACCATATCACATACAGCTTGAGAGTCCACAGCCCAGAAAACTTTCTGGAATACAGTGAGTTTTCAGTAAGTGTCAGCTAAAAATAATATAATTATTTGATTACTATTCTCTTTCTCTCTGTACTTTTTTTCCCCTCATGACTATGGTTTCTGTTTTTCATTGTATAGCTATCAGTAAAAATATCTCATGAATCTTTCATTATGGAGTTTTACATTTTTTTCCACCTGTTGGCACATCTTTTACTGAATGAGGATCACTAGGTCAAGCAGTTAACCATAAGTTTTGAATCAGAAATTTGATGTATATTAGAGCTGGAGTCAAGAAAGCAAGCTCGAGTCTGTATGTAAAATTATTTTAATGGCACAGTGTTCCCACATCTGCTTTTCCATTAATTATTTCTAAATAGTTTTAAGACTTTAAAATAGAAAGTACCACATAATTATAGAGTGTTATTATATAAGCGCTTATAATTGGAGATTACTATTATCCAAAAAAAAGTATGGAATCTCTTTTGAGTATGTATGTTTTTAGAAAAAGAAAAATTTTTATTGAATATGGTGTAATATAGTGGAGAAAGGAAATAGAAGGGAAAAAAAAAACCAAACCACTTGTTTCAAGATGAATTTGGTACAGACTCCTCTCTCCAACTGCTGTCTACCAGGAAATGTGCTAAGCCTGAGAAGCTCAGCGGTAACCTAAAGACATGGTTGTCTGACCTCATGGCACTTACCATTTACTGGGGGATAGGATTAATTTGATACATAAATAAAAAAAGTAAATAAGCGTAAATTATAATTCTCAAAAAGGAAACAACCAGGATGATGTATTAAAGATTAAAAAAAGGTGGATCAGTATTAAATAGTGAGTCAAGGAAGATTTCTCTGGGGGTCTGATATTTAAACCAAGACCCAGATAGTGAGGAATATAATCAGTTCTGGGGGTTTGGGGTCAATAATGAAAGAATAGGAAAAGGTCAGGCAGTCAAGGCAGAAAGATAAGCATAAGTACAGCCTCTGGAAGAAGTCAAGGTAGATAAAGTCTAGTGTCCAAGGTGAAAAGCACATAGAGATGAAACTCTGGAGACAGGTATAAACCACATGATGTAGGATATCACTGGCCTTAAGGAGTCTGGATTTTATTTCAGAGGGATAGGAAATATTAAAGGGTTTTAAATAAGAGAACTACAAAACCTGACTGTCATTTTAAAAAGGTCACTCTAACTGATAGGTACAAAATAGAGTAGAAGAAGCAAAAAGGAGAGTTGGTTGCTTTTGTTGTGCAGGTGTTTGTGTGAGAGGTAATCATGTTTGGACTAGCAGGGTGGTGGGGGTGATGTAGACAGAAGCAGAGGGATTCAAGAATATAGTTTGCAAGTAAAATCAATGGGGCTTACTGATGGTTTAGAGGTGGAAGTGAAGTTAAAGCAAAATCGAGCTTAAATGAGGAAAACTGGAGGAAGACCTGTTGGAGCAGGTGGCTGGGTTAAGATCAGGAGTATATATAGTTTGAGATGTCTGTTAAGTATCCAAGTAGATGTGGGGAAGATATAGGAGTCTGGAGTTAAGGAGAATCTGGGCTGAAGACAGAAATTTAGGAGGTATGGGCATATGGATGATATTTAAACTCATGAAAGGGATGAGCAGCCCAAAATGATGTAGAGAGAGAAGACAGCAAACCCAATGCTGTCCAAAGTTTACTCATCAGTTGACCGAGGAAGTAAAAAGAAGACATCAGGGAAATGAGACAAAGACCCAAAGATCATAGTGTTGGTGAAACTAAGAAAGGTTTCAATAGGGAAAGAGTAGTCAGCTCTGTTGAATGCTGCTAAACAGCTAGTAAGATGAAGACAGAAAAAAATTTTTTTTGATGTACTTGACAACACGAACGTTACTTTGACCCTGACGAAATCTGTCTTCAGTTGAGTGGTAGAGGAAAAAGCCATGTTCAGCTGAAAAAGTAATGGGGTAGAGAGAGGGAGACAGCTGTTGAAGAATCTCCAAGAAGTTTATGCTCAAGAAATGAGATAGTAGCTGCCCAGAGCGTGAGAGCCAAATAAAGTCTTTGGTGGCTTAAGTGGGATGGAGTGGGGGGCTTTCAGGAAGGGAAATTCTAGAATGGTTTGAATGCTAGTAGAAATAATTCAATATAGAGAGGGAAATGGTTGATGTGGGAGAGATTTGAGGGAATAACTGAAGAAGGAAAGTACTCAAAAAGGAAGGGCAGACATGTCCTACAGGACAAGTGGAACCATTTATCTGTTCTTGAAAGGTGGAGGTACAATTCCTCCACTTGAACAGCAAAAAGAAAGAAAGTGGATTGGCTGTAAGATTTATAAATGTATTGTTAGGAGGATGGAACACTCTAATAAGTTAGGTTTCTTTCCTTTTCATAAATGGAATGGGGAAGTCATGCTGTCAAGAATCCAAGAGGCCAGAAACAGACCTCCTCTTTACTGAAGAACCATGAAGAAGTAAATAGTAGTAAGAAGAAGGCATGTGGTCACCCCATGGATGCTGAAAAGCACAGCAAGATAGCCAATTGTTGGAATATAACATGAAACTCAGATGAACAAGGATAAAATGTCCAAGTTGGTAGGTTTGGGAGAGGAGAGGATGAGAACATGGCTTGGCAGCACTAGGACATGACTTCAGAGTGGCAATAGGTTGTGCAGGAGTGAAGCAAACTGAAGCTTAATCTAGGCAGCCCCAAGAGAGGAGGACACCTGCCTTCCCTAGTGACCCTGAAGCTTGGGAGGGCTACAGAGAAAGCAGTCTTCTGAAGGGACAACAGTTCTCAATTAAGGAGAGCAGATGGAGTTCTCCAGAGCAAAGTTTAAGAAATACGGAAAGTCACTGGGCACCAAAGAGAGTGTTTGGTAGATAAACCAGAAGAGTCTGTGGATGGACACAGCACTGTCAGGTTGGGACCTGGCGTGATGGCTGAGATGGGACTGCAACGTGGTGACAGAGATCATAAGGGACGTGAGGGATGGTGAATTCTCTCTCAGTGTCTTAGAGAAGAAACGTAGCCTCGACTACCTCTTTGATAAGAAGCCAGCAAAATTCTAGAACATTCTTGGTCCTATGTCCATTGTCAGAGCAGCTGCTGCTTTTGGTTACAGACAGAATCATGGCAGTCATGGGTGGCATCCCGGGATGCCCCTGGATGGCAGCTTATTGCTCTATATTTTATTACTCAAAATATACTGTATTTTCCATTTTGATGTACTTAGCTCAGTCTGAGTTTTTTTAAAAATAAAATCCTATCTATATTGTATATTGTATACTTGAATTTGCTGCTCATGGCCATACTCCTCATAGGCTTATGATTGTCGTCAGGGATGGGTCTGGCAAGGCTTTCGAACTTCAGGCACCATGGAGGCCGTCCCGTGAGAAGAAGTTCTAGTGGGTGATCTTTGTCTCTGAAACAGCTACGTTTCCCGAAGCTGATTCTGGAGAAAATGGAAGACAATCTCCGGATTTGTCAGCCTCATCCCATCTGGTGAAGTTTTCAATGGGAATGAATAGCTCTTTCATTTGTCACGCACAAACTTCTGTCCCGACCACGTTCAAACCCCAATAGGAAGAATTAGAAACAGTAGCACCTGTATCCCCAAGAAGCCAAAAGGAAGCAGAAGGACCTAGTGGGGTGGCACTGAGAAGCTTTCTGTAAGAGATCTTTAAGAAGATAAGAGAAAAATGAGGGCTTTAATGAATTATGCAGAATGACAACTATATCAGAGCAGCCATGACCTTAGTATTTTGAGTAAGTAACATTTCTTCAGTTGAACCAGAGGAATTGGTCATTTCTCTCTGATGAGAATATTAGAATCAGGCTCAGAAGTAGACTCTCTCAAAATAGAGAATTTCATGCTAACAAGCAAAACTTGTGCCATTTTTCTTCTCCTGACTACACATGTCCTCTTCGACAAATATGAAAATTTTATCTCAACAGCTATCTGTGCAAGTCATAGGTTATCTTTTTATCAAAGGAATAAATGAATTTCATGCTTTAATGGGGGGACAAAGGAAGCTGCAAGAATTGGAATCTTTGAGAACTGCTTTTACAAAGATTATATACATACTTACATGCACTTAATTTTAATGAGGAAATATAAAATGTGTTCTCCGCCTGTTATTTCTCTGACATTAAGATCTCTCTCCTTCTGCTTCTTTCTCTCTCCCCTTCCCCTTCCTACCCTTCCCTCTCCCTCCCACCCTCCTCTCTTTCTCTGTCTCTCCCTCCACCACCCCCTTCCGTTTTCAGCTAAAATGTCAGAATCTACATAACTAAAACCTACCATAGCCTGTGATGACAAACGCAATCAAACAGCACTGGTTTGAGGAATCTGGGGCAGGCCATCCGTTGGCACCACCTTTGTTAAACCACACACAGAACAAAATATTCAGCCCCTTGAAGAGATTCTCTTGAAATTTCCAGGTGCACTGGAACAAGAGAAGCTGCCCCTGGGCTTGGGGAAGAGAGCATGGTGAGAGAGAGGAGGAGAAGCAAACACACCGCAGGGCTTTCCTTCCCTTGAGCTCTGACAGAGCTACTGGGAACCATTCTCCTGGCAGCACCTCCCCCACATGCAAGGACTGAGGTGAGCCCCCTCCACCCCCTGTGCCTCTCTGAGGGCTCTGTCTGCTTCCTCCCTTTCTGCATTGCTTCCCAAGCACTGCATGTCCTGTCTCCAAGGCAGGTTCCTGCAGCAGCCCCTATGGATACCTCTGCCTATGGCTGCAACTGGTCTGGCCCCAGGCTCTCCTTACTCAAGGGGCCACTTCTCAGAGCAAAATGCGCAGGAGCAAGCTAGCCAGAGGGAGTAATTGGTGTCATTATTTGTCTCTGAATAGATTTCCTTCTTTTTCCTGAGAACCCAGGCTGTGGGCTGTGTCCTCAAAAGCCCAGGGGCGCAGGGTGTTCGTCTTCTCCTCAAGGCAGTAATGACACGTCATCCCCCTACTGCGAAGCAGTGATACCGCTTCCGCATGGATCAGGCCGAGGACAGGGAAAGACACAGAGAGAGACTAACAGGAATGCAGAGGAGACACACGGGCAGACAGGGTTCTTGTCTCCAAATGCTAAAAAAGCACTAAGACCCGAGGATGTGTGTGGGTTCCCAGCTGCAGATTTTATGCGTTGGATTTGATTGTCACCCCTGGTGGCTTTGCCACCTCAGAGTCCCACCTGGTGGCCTGGCAGCCTGAAGATGTACCCAGCCTGCTTCTGGGCCGGAGACAGGCCTAGATGACAGGGTTCCTTAAATGGGGCCATGGAGGAGTGATTACATGGTTCAATTCTTCCAACTTATTTTATTATTACTGTTGAAGGATAAATATAGAAAGGGGAGAAAAGCCACTGCAGACTTTGAAAAGAGTGTCTAGCAATTTCTTTGTGGTATGTTTAGTCTCCTGCATTTACCCCAGCTTTAAGTGCAATTAAACATCTGAAAATCTGATATAAAAAATAAAGGTAATGCTGAGATAAGACCTTTTTAAGTTAATTCTTTCCTCAGAGTCTTCTGCTGCCGATTTCCTCTATTTAATTCCTTCCTTTAAAATGTCCAACCATTCATTAAAAACCATTTGAATAATATTTATAAATACTATTGTTCCTCCACCTTGATACATACACATATATAAACACACACACAAGATATATATATACACACAATATATATATAACATATATTTATATGTTACATATAAATATATGTATTTAAGACATATTTAATATATCTTGATGTTTAATCTCTCTAAATGGAATGGCCAACCCACGGCATTATGTGGATGTCCCTGTGACCAGCGTAGTCATCTTCACGATCACCACCAAAACCGTGTCTAAAGAAATCAATCAACAGCCTGCGTTTATTCCTGGAGGGGGTTACAATCCAACTGGCCATTTGGAAATCCAGTTCAAGAACAGGGAACAAATGTGGTCAGAGCCAGCAAAACGCACATAAAATATGTGCATATATACATCTCACTAGTGGACATCCTGTTTGCTTCATCTTCATCCATTCTTTATATTCACTGATCGCCTACTCTGGGCCAGCATCCTGGTCGATGCAGGTGTCCCAGGGGTAGCAGGGACCATGAGGGAGCCGCAGGGACCTCCCTCAGGGTGTAGGGAGTGTGGCTGTGGTCTGGCAGAGGTGTAGTCTCAGTGGGGAAGCACGGGGCATTCTGGGAACACAGGCGGGCCTCCTGACCTTGCCTGGGGCTCACCAAGTCTTGGGGACAGGGGAACCTCTAGGCAGACGCTGAAGGACAGTAGGATTTAACCATTTAACTGGGGATAGGTGGGCGGGTGGGAGGTAGGAAAAGAGCAATCCTGAGCAGAGGGACCAAAGCATTGTCCCGAGGACCAAAGTTATCATTTAGAAGTTTTTGTATTTTTCAGGAAAAAAATTTCATTTGCTCTTTTAATCTTTGCACAAAGCTTACAGCATATTTAGAATACAAATCAAACTAAATTTTCAGAAATGCTCTTTATGCTTATTTGTGGCAATTATTTACAGGGTCCTTTCAATTATTAATTAAGTGAACAAAAAAGTTCAGTTCTGAAATTCCAGCTGACTCTGAATTTATTTTATAAAATTTTTCCCGAGCACCACCATCTCACTCAACATGCAAATTGTAAAATGTTTGGCATCAGATTTTTAATAAAAATCTAAAATATTTATAACAGTTGCTAATGATTAATGAAGAGCTCTTCGGAAACCCATATGTGAATTATTCATATTATCCTTTATTTTTCTAATCTGTACCAGACTCTGTTCTATTTTTCTTTGATATTAAAATTAATTTCCAAATATTAAATATATGATGAAAATAATCAACTTAGGATAGCTGTTTTCTCCACTGCCACCTGTTATATATTGACAGCCATATGAATTTTAAACCTTAAAAAATGTGCACATTTTATATTTCTGGAATATATAACATTTCTGGAAATAAATCTAATAAGACATTGTTTATGTTTGAGTTAAAAAAATCACAAAACTGGGATAATGTCAGATAAAAATTAAAATTTCACAAGAATATAATCTATATTTCTTAAAAGCAAATGCCAGTAAAACAACTATGCTATTTACAATTCCATATGGAATCAGATGAGGAAGCTGGTTAAGAAAACAGCTTGGTAATCAGAATTAATGACAGTACATTAGGAAGACTCTTACAGTGCTGACATAGAATCACATTGAATTCTATGCAAAAGGAGAACAATCAATTTCTATAGGCCCATCATAACTCAAGCACATCTATTTAGTAAAAATTTTCAAAACCAACTTGTTCTATAGTAGAACATAGAAGATACATATATTGGCATAACTAAGATCAAAACTCTGATTTTCAATAAAAATACGTTAGTACCAAGAGAGGTCTCAGTAGCAGGCCTAAGATAAATGCCTCTTCTGCTTATCTTCATCAGCCTGACTTATTTCATGATTTTCCAATTTCTTATTGTTAGAGGAAGGAAGGAGGGCGATAAGAACATATGTTCCTTCTTCTTTTACCTCATTTAATCATTTAATATTTACAACCAGCCAGATAGTTAGATACAGCCCCCTTCACACTGATGAGAAGATGAGTTGTCCATAGTCACAAAGCAGAAGGATTCAAAGTAAAGCTCATTCTTTACTGCATATAGAGCTCTCCCTTGCAAGATATTGCTTACGTTCAAAAAGGGGAAATTACATTTTATTGGAAGAGCTTTTTCTAGGCCTTAGACAATAATCTTGGGGTGGCAACATCCTTACTCAGCTAACTTTATCTGCCAAGAAATTGAAACATGCCTAAGAGGACCTATTATGTCTATAATATTTTTCTATGTTCCAAAGGAGATGGATACAAAATGTTTTAAATGACCCTTGTATTAATGAAAGCTAAATTGTGATATGTATGTAGAAAACTTTAAAATCAGTGAAGTTTATACTAATAGGAGTTACTTTCTCTTTTATATAAGAAGTCTGAAAACTGGCAGTCTAACACTGCTCCTTCAAGTAAGGCAGCCCCATCAGGAAACCAGATTCTCATCTTTCTGCTTCATCATTCTAATGTATGGATTGGTCCAAGATGGCTGCTGAAGCTCCATCCATCACATAAGTGTTCAAGCCAGAATAAAAAAGAAAGAAAGATAAAAGAGTCGAAGACTGGGCACTCTCAGCTCAGATGGCTCCCTTTAATCAACCTTCCTAGAAGTCTCATAAATTACCTCCTTATATATGGTATCCTAGGTAGGAACCTTGTCACATGGACACCCCTTAAAGCAGATGGATGGGAAATCCTTTTTTTCAGATGGCTGCATGTCCATCTAAAAGTCAGAGTCTGATGCTAAGAAGCAAAGAAAGAATGGATATTGCTGTAACCACACATCCTACTCTGGACTGTAGACTTTATGTGCAAAGACATTATAATGGAAATTAACACACATGTAGTGTTAAAAAAAGGAATAAATTAAGTATCTTTGTCTATAAGGTTAGATCTATATTTAAGCTGGCTTCAAGATCCCTCCCATCTTGATATTTTATAATTACACCTACATACACATCCCATAAACCTTCAGCTTCACTCAGACCCAAACATCTCCTCAAGAAATGTGTGGGCCCTCTGCTTTCACTGACTCAGGAGTGATCACATTTTTGTTTTGTACATCCCAAAGCCTAACACAGTGCCTGGCATGCAGCAGTTACACTCAGCTTCACGAGTCACTGCACCTACCTTGGGCAAGGTCATATAGACCATGCAGGATAAAAAGTAACAAAGACTCCTCAGAAATATTGTTTGCCTCAAGGTGTAATAAATCTCAGTCAGACATACAAAAGAGAGACAGTATCTCTACCCTGTTAGGATGTCATTTGGATTGATTATTTTTACAGTTCTTTATTAAGTAGGTTTCTAGAGCAAAACACAAAGCGAAGTAATACAGAGACCACAGAGTGGATGAGACATTGATCTAGCTTCTGAGGGAGTATCTTTTGAAGGAGGTGAGATGACATACAGAGAAGTAAATATAGTTCTTGGGGTGTCTGGATTGTTCAGTTGGTTAAGCATCTGCCTTCTGCTCAGGTCATAATCTTGGGGTTCTGGGATCGAGCCCCATGTCAGACTCCCTACTAGGTGGGAAGTCGTCTCCCTCTGCCTGCCCCTCCCCCCTGCTTGGGCTTGCTCACATGTTCTCTCTCCCAAATAAACAAAATCGTAAAGTAAATATGGTTCTAGATATCAAATGAAAATAAAGAAAGAATGTACAAAAGGTGCTCTGGAATCCCACAGTATAGGTTGCAGCACACACACACACACACACACACCAGGAAAGAAGAAGCTGTTCTAAATGGCTGAGTAAAAGAAGTTGGAATTCAAGCTTATTGGGCTTTTTTTTTTTTTTATGATTCATAAGCCCATATATGGAGTAAGAAGAAGCAACCAAGTTAGCCATAATTGTGTTTTTATTAACTTGACCAGTTCGATGACTAATCCATGTCCAGATTGGATGGTTTTATAGGTACACATTTAGGTAATACTATGCCACATTAAAAACAGCTATTAAGTTGATTAAGACTGAACTCATTTTCAGGATCCATTGCAAACAATTTTCCATGCTTGACGTACACTCAGAGAACTTGCGGAAGGTGCTGAAATGGGAGCAAAAGTAGGGGAAAGACTGGCACGTCGTGATGATAGCCTGCCGGGCACTGCTGCAGGCTTTAAACCAAATACCATCCTAGAATTTTACAACAGTGGCAGGTCAAGGAGAAACAGCATCATAATCTTCTTTAGCTAATCAGGTACTCTGTAATGGAAAATGGGCTCACACGTAAAAGGAAATAGGGAAGGTCCAAGGCAACACTTTAAAGAGTCACCAAAATCTGTTAAAAGTTTTCAGGGCTAGGTTTATGAGGCTAAAAAAAGGTGGGGAGGGGGCTCATTTTTGTCTAAAAAAATCAAACTGAAGGAGACTATTTCACAACGATTTTCAAATATGTGAAAACAGGTTGCATGCTTCCTGAAGGACCATTCACAGGGAAAAGCTGTCTCCTGACCCACTGCCGCTCCCTCTGCAGCCTGGCTCTGTGCCACATTGAGCAAACGCAACAATTCACCTGGGTTTCCTACCTTCTCCTTGTCATTGCAGACTCAAGCGGTTTTTTCAGTAGCTGTAGAGCTTTGACCTTCTTTGCCGCTCCCTGGGTTTAAATTCCCTGACTAGGTGTGCTGCAGGTGGGACCCTCACATATTTCCTAAGGAAAATGCACTGACGCACCCTCTCCATGGACACTGTTTGCTTCATCTTCATCTCGATCGTTCCTCCCAGCGATTTCCTTTTACTTCTCTTTATAGGATTTTTGTTCCATCCTTTTCTTATTGCTATAAATCCTCTGTCTGGCTGGCTTTTACCTATTTTTCCCCTCCTCTCCCCACCCCCCCCTTTTTTTTTTTTTTGATGGCTACCTTTATCTTTCTGCTCGGTTTCAGTGATCAGATCCAGGCTAGGACTTAAATCTGCACTTATGCTGCTTATGTCTAGAATTCCCTATCAGAATTTCCTGTTCTCTACATAGGAATGTCCATAACATCTCAGATTCATTGGACCAGAAACTGCATTTGTAGCTTCCCACCATGTAGCTTCCCACCTTCCCGGCCCCCTCCTTCCCATCAGCCATGCGAGAAGAATCAGAGAGATGTGCCAACTCTTTGAGGACCACACACCCTCTCAGTCTTCCTCTACTACAATTTAAAAGACCCAGCACCACCCCCCCTTATTATCTGGTTTAGGGCCTCTAACCTAGTTTATCACAGCAAGACTTTTACCCAGTTTTCTCATCTCCAGTTTTTCATAGAGATAGTCCTATCCATCTCTCATACCTGTGCCTGCATATACATGAACCTGGAGGTTTTCTTATTTCCCATAAGGTAAACCTACTCAAGGTCTCAGACATCTATAGGTCTAAGCTTGTTAAGGTGAGATTCTCAACATCCTGTTCTTGAATTCCCGTATTTTTGCCACTTTATCTGCGGCAAGCAAAAAAAAACTTTAACTTTCAAAAGACGGTAATATTTTTCACCTTCTCTACTTTTGCTCAAACCATTCTGTCAGCCTGAAATGCCATTTCCTCTTCTCTACCCCTTGCAATCATTTACAATAAAACTTTTCATAAACAAAGAAAACCCCAAATGCTTTGTGGCCCACGTTGGCAAAAAAGAAGATTTGGACAAAATTCACAACAAAATATCCAAAACAAAAAACGTAAACTGAGACAAATCTAACAACATAAAAGATCATGTTTTAAATATAGTGAATCAGTGGCCATAAAACAGAAAAATCATCACAAATAGTTTTTAATATCTCAGTCTAAGAAGGACCTTTGAAACTGTAGATCAGGAAGGCAAATGTTCATTGAACATTCAGTTGTTCCTGATGACTTTCCTGCTATTATGTACTGTTTATGAAAGTCCTTTTCTATTGATTGATGTTATTATGGCCTTGGAGATTATGAAAAAATTTAAATGAAATAATTCCATTTTGTCTGCTGTTCTGCAATAATCTCACAAGGAAATTCATCCATGGAAATATTCATTTATTTACTTGACGTGTTGAATAGTATTATTGTTTGAGACACATTTGTGGATAAAAATGTCTGGATGGTTAAAAACAAAATGTAAGCTGATAAATGCTGTAAGGATTGTGTCATGGACAATTCAAAGAACAAAAAGATCACTAACTCAAGTCAGATTAACACTATGGAGGAAAAGACATTTGCAATAGTTCCTGAAAAATGTATGGTATTTCAAACGTAGCAAGATGACAGAGAGTACGGCTGAAGAAATTCCCCAAACAAAATGGGAGTATTAGGATTGTTTGACAACAGTGAACAGTCCAACTTAATGCTTGAAAGTGGCATGGAAAAGAAGTGGGAAACAAATGAGATCAGGCTTTTGATCCAACCATCATGGGTGACCTTGAATGTCAGATTAAATAAAACTTGGACAAGGGGTGTCTGGCTGGTGTGCTTGGTTAAGTCTCTGACTCTTGGTTTCAGCTCAGTCATGATCTCAGAGTCCTGAGATCAAGCCCAGCCTGGGGCTCTGCCTGCCGCTCTCACTCCCCCTCTGCCCCGCCCTCTCTTTCCCTCCCTTCTACTAGCACCCCTGCCAGTGCTTTCCCTCTCTCCAAAATAAATAAATAAAACTTAAAAAAAAAATAGAATTTGGACCAGTTTGTTCCTTATTCTGTCATCGAGGATGGTACATCCATGAGGTCTGAGCTTTAAGAGATTGGTCTGGCAGCATCATCCAGACTAGATTTTCGGAAGATAGGGAAGCACTAGTGAAGGAAAGGAAATGATGAGTGTGTCATATGAAATCTTCAGATCCTAGCAAATACTTGCCTATGTTGGTAAGATAGGTGAGAGACCAGAAACACGGTGAAGCTTCCAGCTTCTGCAAAACGGAAATGCGGTGGGGAGTTGGGGGGTAGGGGGCAGGGTAGGAGCATCAGCAGAAATCACAAAAGGAGAAAGGAAATCAAGTGTGGGGAAAAATGCAAGGAATTGCAGTGAGATGTTTTCTTCCGGTGATACAAAATGAGTTACTTGACAAACAGCGCTACTGCTAGCAGCTCCCAAGATCACTCACGTTCAAACTGGTTTCCTCCCACCACTAACCACCAATAATGCTGTGTTCCCACTGTCCCTCCTCTTGCCCACTGCAGCATTTTTGTAGCATGACATCCCAGCGCTCCTAACAAATTCTCCTCTTTAACCCTCAAAAACTTTAGACCAGAAATTTTTTAAAGGAGGGGGGGGAAATACCACTTCATTGACCTAGGGAATGGATCATTTGGGATCTAAAAAGAAACTTCAGGACTCCTGGGTGGCTCAATCAGTTAAGCATCTGCCTTCAGCTAGGGTCATGATCTCAGGGTCTTGGGATCGGAGCCCCACATTGGGCTCCTTGCTCAGCAGGGAGTCTGCTTCTTCTTCTCACTCCGTTTGTTCTCTCCCTCTTTCTAATACATAAACAAAATCTTTTTAATTAATTAATTAATTAATTAAAAGAAATTTTACCTTCAACCTAACTGCACCCCATCCCCCCCACACACCTTACAGGTTCCCAAGTCAGGGAATGGGAGGGAGAAGACTCAAGCCCGCCAGCTCACCTGCATCACCCAAGGCTTTGTTGCTGAAAGCGAAACATTTTCAAATGTATTTTAAAACCCCTCTAATGTGAGTGCCTCAGTGCTCAGTCAGTTAAGCAGCTGCCTTCAGCTCTAGTCATGGTCTCTGGGTCCTGGGATCCAGCCCAGAGTCAGGCTCACTGCTCAGCCGAAGGTCTGCTTCTTTCTCACCCTCTGGCCCTCCCCACAGAGACCCTCTCCTAGATGCATGTTCTCTATCAAATACAACCTTAAAAAAAAAAACCTCTTAAATGTTTCTAGTTGTTATGACTTTCTCACTGATAAATTTGGATCAATTACTCTGCATCATGAACAGTGTTATTTCTTAAACTAGTTTATACAGTTCTGCTAAAAAAAAAAAAAAAAAAAGTAAAACAAGATACAAAAAACCCTGTTCTTATAATCCAATTTTGTCAATTACCTAATCATGTCAAAACGACTGGTCATACGTTAATGCTGATGACAACATACCTTGAAGTGATGGAAATATTTAATTTGGGGTATTTCATTCTGCTCAATATGTTTACTTTTAAATCTTCTAGATACTTAAACACCAGAGAGATATAGAAATTCCTGGAGGTTTTGAATAGTTCATAACTAACATTAACATTTTATGAATCCCAATAAAGGCAGTTTTGCAAATGATTCTAAAAAGTTAATAACTTGGGAAGGCACCAGCTTATTATGTAATTAGCGGGCCAAAACTTTTCCAACTAATAACTCTAGAAGCCTGATTCAAAGATCAACTCCTTTTCCAGGAGAAACAGAACTACATATGGCCTTCTGGACGTGTTTTCCTGTTTTAACTAACCTTTCAAATTTCTTTTTGTGTGTGTGTTGAGTAAAAAATAGCTGAAATACTAAAACCAAAGCAAAACTTGGCACAAAATTCAGCTGATATGATGAAAATACTGTATCTTTAGCACTGACATCACCCACCATCAAGAACTCAGGTGTTGCTGCCAAAGGCAAACCAGAGTTTAGATATGTGGTGACATTTCATAACTCAACCCTCCAAAATTGCCTATTTTTTTTTCTTTATTTCATTCACTCACCCACTCATTAAATGTTTGTTCACCATCTATTGCCACAAAGCCCTGAGAGGGAATACAGAAATAAACAAAGTCATGAGCCTAAAGGCACATATTATCTGACTTCCTAGTAGTTTGCAATACCAAATTATCAGCCCAAGCAGAATAACATTTTTTCAAAACTGAGATCAAAGAAACCTTCAGGAAACTGAAGATAGGCCTGTACCAAAATTTTAAATAAACAAATCTCCAGAAGCAATGGACATAAGGGCCTGAAATGTGATTTGAAGGATACTAAACACAAAATTGCAACACTACCAACAAGTATTCTAGTCTGGTTGACTTTTAAGAAAACAACAGAGAAGCAAGTAGATCCAATAAGAACTAAATGCAAAGACAAGTAGATTTATAAAACCACCTGTATATTGCTACTTTATAGATTATAAAGTGTTTTTATATATGTGATTTCCTCTAATCTTATCTTTAGTTATAGTACTTATGGCAGTGTGTGTGTGTGTGTGTGTATACATTTTTTTTTAAAGATTTTATTTATTTATTTGACAGACAGAGATCACAAGTAGGCAGAGAGGCAGGCAGGGAGAGGGGGGAAGCAGGCATCCTGCTGAGCAGCGAGCCCAATGTGGGGCTCAATCCCAGGACCCTGGGATCATGACCTGAGCCAAAGGAAGAGGCTTTAACCCACTGAGCCACCCAGGTACCCCTGTGTATACATTTTTTTAAGCAAACCATCATTCCTTTTCCTGTAGTATCTTCTATCTCCACAAACACTGATGATTCATCCATCTCTATCTAAGTTATGACAAGAAATGCTTTCTCTGATTTATTAGTAAACAACCGACCAGCAACATTAGCTTTTAGGAAAAGATTAACAACATTGCACTATAGTAGCTGTCATGTTAATTTAAGGAAAAGCTGTTTAAAATGTTTATTCTTTGTAACAGACCATTCAATAATCATTGCCTAATGGATAGGAAAATAGTATAAAATACCTTTAGAACTAAAGCAGAGTAATCAAGAAGTTGTGATGTTGGGGCACCAGGGTGGCTCAGTGGGTTAAAGCCTCTGCCTTCAGCTCAGGTCATGATCCCAAGGTCCTGGGATCGAGCCCCGCATCCGGCTCTCTGCTCAGCAGGAAGCCTGCTTCCACTTCTCTCTCTCTCTCTCTCTCTCTCTCTCTCTCTCTCTGCTTGCCTCTCTGCCTACTTGTGATCTCTGTCTGTCAAATAAATAAATAAAATCTTAAAAAAAAATTGTGATGTTTTAGTCGAAAAATTTAAAAACTAATACTGATGCTAAATTCTGAATGTAGGATATTTCTTTATGGTTCTTTAATTTTACAAAACATTTTTCTTTATTATAAAATCTTAATTCTATATTGCATATGAAATCAAGTATTTGATAAAACTGTTCCTTAATATTACAACTTTACTTGTTTTTGTCTGAAGATAGCTACCAATACATAGGCAGATAGTCTTCCTAGGTTGCAAAACAGTCAAATATGAGACTATGGGATTTTCTCCTATAAATGTAATTATCATTTTTAGTTTGAAAGTGGGAAAATAAATCACTGATGAATAAAATTGTTTTCAGTTACATAAGAAATAACAGAATTAAGAAAAGAACCCTAAAACTTAAGTTATTGCTTTTCACCAAAAGCTATAGTAAATGTTCATTCCATCTATCCATTTAGATTAAGATTTTTTTTCAAGCCCTTGATAATATGCTCAAGCAAATCAACTTCATTCTGGCTCTGAATTATTAATATGAAGTTTATCTATCTCAGACATTAAATTTCTGAGTTCCTATTTACAGGTCAGGTTCATGTTCTTCTGAAAAACCTAGGTCAATGTGGTATTTCCATCCCAAATTTCTTTTCCTCTTCTGATTACAAGGTTGAACAACATGTGAAATCTGAATCTATAAATGTTTCCATTATACCCACATTTGTTACATAAACAATGATAAATCAAAGATAGTTGTACATATTTGTTTAGTTGATTTATTTATTTTTATGAACCTCTGAGACTAGAATCCCTATACTTTACCTAATTTATATTCATAGATACTAACCAAAATTCTTTCACTTGGAAAGAAATAAAAACATGGTAACTCCAAGCATGTCGATTTCAACGTAGGTTAAAAATATATATATATATATATATATATATATATATATATATATTAAAGATAGGTACTGGTGGGACGCCTGGGTGGCTCAGTTGGCTGAGCGGCTGCCTTCGGCTCAGGTCATGATCCCAGCGTCCTGGGATCAAGTCCCACATCAGGCTCCTTGCTCGGCAGGGGGCCTGCTTCTCCCTCTGCCTCTAGCCTGCCACTCTGTCTGCCTGTGCTTGCGCTCTGTATCTCTCTCTCTCTCTAACAAATAAATAAAAATCTTTAAAAAAAAAAAAAGATAGGTACTGGTGGTCTTTATACAACAGAAACATTCAAGAAATCAATCAGCATCAAAAATGCAACTTTAGAAAGTAGAAGTTGAATATTACCTATTGTAGACTAGTATTTGGAACACCAACGAACAAAAGGGGTGTGTGTGTATGTGTGTGTTCCAAAAATGAAATGTAGAAAACTAATACAATTTTATTATAAGATGGAATAGAATCCTGTGAGACTAAGTCATCTAGGAAATGTCTACCCATGTATGAAATACATTTAGAACAAGTGAATTCGCATATGCATGTAGCAGAACTGTGTGCAAGAAAGCAATGTGGGCTGAAGACCATTAGAAGCCTTCAAAGATGAGTGAGACAACCCACATGGCACAGGAAAATTATTAGAACTTGTATTCATGTTTACTATTTATATAAAATGAGAAAGAAATAAAGCTTTATTAATATTCACATTTAGGTTGACACTCATGCCCTTGTTTGGTCTCTATTGGTGGATAATGTGTGCCCCACAGTGTTCTTAATATTTGGATGGGAGAATCAGAGTGGGTGATGGGGAAACACACACTCATTTGGGAGTTCTCAGCAGCCCCTGGTGGACCATGGGTGCTCAAGGAAGTGGATTTACATGCTATCAAATTTTAACTAAACTAATTCTCACAAAAAGAACAATGACTTGAAAGGTTACTGCAAAGAGGGGCACCTGGGTGGCTCAGTCAGTTAAGCATCCAACTCTTGATTTCAGCTCAGGTCATGATCTCAGGGTTGTGAGATCAAGCCTGGTGCTGGGTCTGCAGCCTGCTTAAGATTCTCTCTCATCCTCTGCTCCTCTCACCCTGTCGCACGCTTAAAAAAAAAAAAAAAAAAAAAGTATTGCAAAGAAACTAAACTATGGACGGACTTACCACAAAGTAGAAACAAACAGCAGGAGAAAGACAGTGTCGTCACTTCTCTTCTCCCTGTGATGAGCTTGCCAGCCACATTTTGGGGAAAAAGCAACTTCTAAGATGATGTAGGTTTGACTTATTGCAGTCTTCAAATAGAATACTTAAAATATGGATTTACATCCACTATTTCTTACAGTAAACCTCACTTTAAGGGTCTAGTTTGCCATGTGCTGTTACCGCATGTAAGTAGTACACTAGCTTATACAATATACTATTTTAAATTATTGGGTTTTTATATTAAATTTTGTTATAGTATTAAAATATTGGGTATATTAAAATATGACAAAACATGAGACTTTTAATCTCAGGAAACAAACAGTGTTGCTGGGGGTGGGGAGGAGGGATGGGGTGGCCGGGTGATGGACATTAGGGAGGGTATGTGCTATGGTGAGTGCTGTGAATTATGTAAGACTAATGATTCAGAGACCTGTGCCCCTGAAGCAAATAATACATTATATATTAATAAAAAATATGTATTAAAGTAGTATCCGATGTAATAATAATGTAACAGATAAAAACACATGCATTTATTGAGTGCTCATGGTCTAAATCTTTCTCCTGAAGTGGGTCCATGACAAAAGATGTCTGACAATGGAACAAATAATACTAAAACTTGTAGAGAACCAGAAAAGACCCCAAATAGCCAGAGGAATGTTGAAAAGTAAAGCTAAAGTGGGTGGTATCATAATTCCAGACTCCAAACTCTATTACAAAGCTGTAATCACCGAGGCAGTATGGTACCAGCACAAAAACAGACACATAGATCAATGGAACAGAATAGAGAGCCCAGAAATGGACCCTCAATGCTATGGTCAACTAATCTTTGACAAAGCAGGAAAGAACGCCCAGTGCAAAAAAAGACAGTCTCTTCAACAAATGGTGTTGGGAAAATTGGACAGCCACATGCAGAAGAATGAAACTGGACCATTTCCTTATACCACACACAAAAATAGACTCAAAAATGGATGAAAGACCTAAATGTGAGATAGGAATCCAACAAAATCCTGGAGGAAAACACAGGCAGCAACTTCTTCGACCTCAGCTGCAGCAACTTCTTCTGAGAAACATCACTAAAGGCAAGGAAAGCAAGGGCAAAAATGAACTAATGGGACTTCATCAAGATGAAAAGCTTTTGCACAGCAAAAGAATCATTCAGCAAAACCAAAAGACAACTGACAGAATGGGAGAAGATATTCACAAATGACATATCAGATCAAGGGCTCGTATCCAAAATCTATAAAGAACTTATCAAATTCAATGAGAGACAAATAAAGAACAAATAATCCAATCAAGAAATGAGCAGAAGACATGAACAGACATTTCTCCAAAGAAGACATCCAGATGGCCAACAGACACATGAAAAACTGTTCCACATCACTCTGTATCAGGGAAATACAAATCAAAACCACAGTAAGATACCACCTCACACCAGTCAGAATGGCTAAAATTAACAAGTCAAGAAATTACAGGTGTTAGAGAGGATGCAGAGAAAGGGGAACCCTCCTACACTGTTGGTGAGAATGCAAGCTGGTACAGCCACTCTGGGAAACAGCATGGAGGTTCCTCAAAAAGTTGAAAATAGAGCTACCCTACAACCCAGCATTTGCACTACTGGGTATTTACACTAAAGATAGAAATGTAGGCATCGAAGGGGCATGTGCACCTGAATGTTTATGGCAGCAATGTCCACAATAGCCAAACTAAGGAAAGACCATAGATGTCCATTGACAGATGAATGGATAAAGATGTGATTTTATATATATGTATATGTGTGTACACACACACACACACACACACACACACGTGAATATTATGTAGCCATTTAAAAAAAGAAATCTTGCCATTTGCAATGACATGGATGGAACTAGAGGGTATTATGCTAAGCAAAATAAGTCAACCAGCGAAAGACGATTATCATATAATCTCATATAATCTTATATAATCTCACTGATATGAGGAATTTGAGAAACAACACAGAGGATCAAGGGAGGGAAAAATGAAACAAGAAGAAACCAGAGGGAGACAAACCATAAGAGACTCTTAATCTCAGGAACAAACTCAGCGTTGCTGGAGTGGAGGGTGGTGGTAGGGATGGGGTGGCCGGGTGATGGACACTGGGGATGGTATGTGTTGTGGTGAACACTGTGTGTAGTGTAAGACTGGTGAATCATAGACCTGTACCCCTGAAACAAATAATACATCATACATTGAAGAAATAAGATTCACATTACCCTTACCTAGAGTCTTTTGTAACATTTTATTTATTTTTAAAACTCCTCAGAATTGTACCCTTTTTGTCTAGGTTCACTCAGTCCTCCACAGCCAGCTGGCCATTAAATAAATTCAGAGAGCGAGAGGTTAAAAAAAAAAAAAAAGATGTCTGTGTTCCACTGTGAGAGTAAATAAAAGAGTTCATGGTTTATCTATTGAAACACGTAATGGAGAGCTCTAGGAACCCATACCCCTTAAGAAAAGCAAACCAGAAGAAAGCAGAGAGACCAGCAATGAGTCTGGTCGTTTTTTTTGCGGATACCCGAGCCTCATTAAGTTTGTGTGTTGTGGTATTTGGGTCGGAGCATTTCTATGCATGTCTAACATGGTGAGGACACAGTTGTGTCGTAAAGAAGGAAGGAAGGGAGGGAAAAGGGAGAAGGCAAGGAACGAAGGAGGAGCGGAAGGAGGAAGAAAGAACAGAAGGAAGGAACTAGACAAGAAAAAGCACAACTAGTAGTGCTCCTGTAAGAGACATACTGGCTCTTGTACCCAGTGTCTCTCTAGGGAACTGGGCCATGCTGCCCGAGCACTGGGGTGTCTGGTGGTCCTGAGGCCCTTCCTGCTTGTTCTCCCCACCAGCCTTGCTAACCTCTCACCTCCCACAGGAAAAGCTCTAGACACTTAGAAGTGCTTATTTTCCCTCACGCCACAGGAATGAGCTGACGGCCACAATTTCCATTGCAAAGAAGATAAGAGCAAAGTACAAAACAGCAAGTAATTTATAATAAGGGCTAATTAGGTCTTTAAATGGCAGAAACCTTAATGTATAATCTTTTTCCAAAACATAGAGCAAAGCTGCAGCACAAACTCTGCAAAGAAGAAGGATTTATTTATCCCCAAGGATGGCTCTGTAGGTAGCAGCTGGTCAAGAGTGGTAGCTGGAGGGGCTAGAGATACTCTCAGGGTCTGGAATGTAGCATATTGATTTAATACAGGATGGCCCAGACTACCACCCATAATACGGGCATCAAAACGTAATGTTTTACATTTTCAAGACCTCACAACATGCCATAGACAATAGCTTTAGACCCTCAAGTACACTTACTCTGCCTCCACAAGTTCAGGCCTGATGACCAACCATCTCCAGTACTTCATTCATCTTTTATGCGGCCACCCCATACTCCATTTTCCTCACTTCAAACTATCTCCGTAAGTATTGCCATAACCACTTTCCTAAAATGTTTTTGTTTTGTTTTGGGTTTTTTGGTTTTTTTTTTTTAGGACTCTGTTCAAAATTTGTCAATGGGTACTCACTTCCCACTCAACACTTCAGTCTGGAATTCAACAGGTTCCCAACCCATCTTTCTAGGACTATTGCACTTTGTTCCCCCATCATCTGACAAGATGGTTCCCCATCCCCTTGATTTAACTCAAAGATCCTCCGGCACCAAGGAGCCCTTGTTGCTCCCAGCCAGCTGCATGCTCTCTCCCTCTCAACTCACCCCAGCTCTTTGTCTTCATCAGCATGCTCTTGGCCTCCCCAAGATATGACCTTCAAACAAGGGACATGGTCTTGTTAAATTGCTGTCCGGAATGCCACTGGAATGCTTCCGAGCACACTATAGGGCTCAGGAAACAGCTATGAAGGGACAGAGGAAGAAGGGAAGGAGAAAGGGCAGGAAGAACAGAGTGAGAAGTATGCCTATGTGTCATTGGTTACTTACCTTATTTTCCCTCCTGACCTAATCATATTAAAGACAAGACTGATGTCTTCTCATCAGAGCTCCTGCAGATCCTACATAGTAACTCATGTATGAAAACCCTACTTTTAATTCTCATATGATCAAGTATTATAACCTTCCAATCCTTTTGAAAAGGTGGGGGAGGTGGGGGGTGGAATTTGCTTCAAAGAGCAGATTCCATTTAATCGCCTATCTTTCTAAGCAATGTGCAAGCAAGCACTGGTCTGTAAGCCCGCTGCTGGGAGGAGGGCCCCACGGTCATTGCAACAGTGATTTCATTAATGGGCCGATAGAACCTCAGTCATGTCCTCACTCAGAAGGGACACAAAGGCCAGCAATTCTATCATCCTACAGTGCTGCTCTCCGTGAAATGCAGCCCTCAGTGCACTAGGTCATCTGTCTTAGGTATGCTTAAACGGAGGACAACCCACTGTTATTCATTGTGAATAAAAGTAAGGTTTTCAATCACCAATAGTCCCGATCTTTTTAAGGACCACTGGGCCTTTCTGCTATAATCATACATCTGAAAAGACCAAGCATACCATATTTTGTCACTTTAACTCCACTTTAAATAAAAATTATTGCACCTTTGTTAAAGGACTACTTAACTTCTATTTTGATACTTGGGAACATTTTTTTTTTTTTAAGATTTTAATTTATTTGACAAACAGAGATCACAAGCAGGCAGAGAGGCAGGCAGAGAGAATGGGAAGCAAGATCCCCACGGAGCAGAGAGCCCAACGTGGGGCTCGATCCCAGGACCCTGGGATCATGACCTGAGCCAAAGGCAGAGGCTTTAATCCACTAAGCCACGCAGGCACCCCTTGGGAGCACTTATTAAAGGGAAAAATTACATTCTCAAACCTATCCCCGCACTGTTCATCCACAGCATCATCATTAGCGATTAGCAACCAAGTAAAAGCCTTTTCATTAACAGAAGCTAAGAAAATAGTTAAAGTAATCATTGTTTAACTGTTTTATAATTAATACCATGTTTCATAGCAATTCAATTTTATTCAAATTTAATAATAAGTATTTTATGTCAGTACAATTTTATTATCTTTATCATTCTTTTAAAAAAAAGTACAAGCCCACATATAATTCGGCCACAAGTGATTTCAGATATTGTGCCTTTTTTTTTCTTAAACCAGCTCTATTGTTACAACAGAGGCTCCACATAGGATATCAGCATTATAGAGAAAGAAGTGTTTCTTCAAGATCTGACTGCCTCAGTGGTCTTTACGGTGCATTTATCCACCCAGCCTGATGAAAAAACAATAAACTATGGTTCCTCAGAAGAACAAGATAAAACTCAGGGAGAGAGCCCTATCTCTCTACACAGACACAGATTCTCCCTACACAGACAACTGAGAGAATTCTGGCAAAAGCAAACATGGAGTTATACAACTATCAAATAGTCCCTAAATTTTCACTTTTGTAAGCAAAATATTGCTTTTCTCTAGCTAAGAAAACAGGCACTAAATTTGCAGTTTTGCTTCTTAAAAACACCTTCAACTCTTTTGTAGTTAGATCTTGTTTTGCACACAGCAGGATGAAAACAATTGTGTGTACAAATTCTCTGAGATTCTTACCTGTAAATGATCAGAGTTATGGTAATAGGCGAACTTTACACATTTGTGTTTTTTTTTAGCATGGATCTTTCTTCACAAGAAAGATTCTTCCTCCCCCAAAATAGCCTTCTGTTGCCATTTCATATTAATTTTATGAAACATAAAAAATACATTTCATGGGTCTCCTGAGAGCTTCTAGGTAAACAATGAAAACCAAAATAAAACCTTGGTAAAAATCACCAAATAAAAACTTACAACTGCTTAAAAGTCACATACATACATACTTCATGTGCATTTTCTTTAGAAAATAATAAATGGCTTTTAATAGGTGAATTTTATGACAATCACCTACTAATTGACATCTGGCCCTTTGGGGAAAATAATTTATATTAACCTGAGCTCCTCAAACACTCCTTACTTGTGAGTTGGAGACCACATAGGATTCAGTAATTCTCAGTGTGTGCAAATTAAAATGATCTAATACTAATATTAATCCATCTTTGAGCTTTCAATTAAAGATATGAAGAAGCTCAAAGAGACTGAATCAACATGAAGGCTGAAAGGCATGTGGTAGAGGGCTTCAAACAAGCATCTGGAGGCCAGATTTTTGGAGTTGGAATGCTGGTTCTTCTACATTTTTACCAATGGAACTTCTCTGGACCTTAGTTTTCTTACCCCAGAAGTGGTACAATAGTAGTGCTTACTGAACTACTGTGAGAGTTACATGAATTAGCATTTGTAAAGCTTGAGCAGTACCTAGCACATAATAAAAACTAGATGAACTTTTATTTGAAAGCAATACTTGTACTATGAATTCCATATGGTTCCAACTAAATGACATTCTAGGAAAGACAAAACTATGGAGACAAGAAGCACATCAGCAGTTGCCATGGCCAAAGGGAGAGGAGAGAAGTTAGGGCACAGAGGATGTTAAAGGCAGTGAAAATACTCTGTAGGATATATCTGATGGACATAGGTTATTACACATTCGTTCAAACATGCAAAATGTATAACACAGACACTGAAAGCCTAAGGTAACCTGGGGACTCTGGGTGATTATAATGCATCAACAAAGGTTAATTCTTGGTTAAAACAAAACAAAACAAAAATACCATTCTGATGAGTGATGTTGATAGTGGAGGAGGCTGTACATGTATGGAGGTGGAGAGTATATAAAGAATCTCTGCATCTTCCTCTCAATTTTATTACAAATCTAAAAAAAAATGCTCTTAAAAAATGTGTTTTTAGGGGTGCCTGGGTGGCTCAGTCATTAAGCATCTGCCTTTGGCTCAGGTCAGGATCCATGTCTAGTCCCACATCAGGCTCCTTGAACAGCAGAGAGCCTGCTTCTCCCTCTGCCTCCTGCTCCCCTGGCTTGTGTGCTCTCTGACAATTAACATCTTAAAAAAATACTGTCTTTTTAAAATAAAGTTAAATAACTATGAACAACAAAATAAAGTGTGAGCAACTATAAGGAAAAAAGAGTCACATCTGACAAGATAGCACTTCTCTGCCTACTTGTGATCTCTGTCTGTCAAATAAATAAATAAAATCTTAAAAAAGAGAGAGACAAATGAACAAAAAAAAAAAAAAAAAAAAAAAAAAGGACTCTTAAATACAGAGACCAAACTGGTGGTTGCCAGAGGGGAAGTAGGTGGGGGTGGGGGAATGGGCAAAATGAATGAAGGTGTTCAAGAGTGCACTTATCTTGATGAAAACTGAGTAATGTCTAGAATCACTGAATCATATAGAACACCTAAAACTAATATAAGTCTTTGTTAATTACACTTCAATTTAAAGAGAAAAGTTGTTTTTAAAAACAATGTAGTTTGGGGCACCTAAGTGGGTCAGTGGGTTAAGCCTCTGTCTTTAGCTCCGGTCATGATCTCAGGGTCCTGGGATCAAACCCTGCATCGGGCTCTCTGCTCAGCAGAGAGCCTGCTTCCTCCTCTCTCTCTGCCTGCTTGTGATCTCTGTCTGTCAAATAAATAAATAAAATCTTTTTTAAAAATGTAGTTCATTTCCTAGCTCATGAATGGATGGTAATCTTGTAGTCAAAAACTGATCATTGTTCTTCCCTCATATACCTATATTAGAGAAAATGGACAAGGTTGTGAATGTCTGCTGGGAGTTGGAGGAGAAAAAGGTGATAAATCCACACCTTCTGTAGTGGGAAACCAAAAATAGAAGAATAACAATAATGAACATGTTATTCAGAGACATGAAGGCAAATTCTAAAATAATTGCAAGGGTTGGCTTTGGAAAGGGAAAATTCAGGAAAGGAGGGGTCAAGGAACTGCTATTTTTCATAAATAAAGCCCTTGTAATTTTGATTCCTTAAACTATGTCTCAAGTATAACTTTCATTAAAAACAACTAAACATAAAGGTGTTTAAATGGAAATGTAAAAATTTAAAATTAAAAAAATATATATGGGAGGGGAGCATGGCAGCAGAATTGGAGGACCCCAGCTCACCTTTTTTCATGAACACGACTTGATAACTATCAAATCAACCCAAATTTTCCCAAAATCAACCTGAGGACTGGCAGAACAAACTCCACAACTAAAGGTAGATATTAGACCACATCAAAGAAGGTAGGAAGCATGGAGACACAATTTGAGAGAGAAATAGATCATAGATGCTGTGAGGAAAGTGCTGCAGTCACAGAGAAGGGCAAGAGACAGACTAACACACAAGGGAGGTCACAGGGAAAATGATTCCCCATAGCAGCTGGCTAGGAAAGCAAAAGGGTGCCAAATTTGTGAGTTCTAGCAACCTGCAAGCCTTAAATCTTAGAGTTCTAAGGGCCAGTGGGTTTGGCTTGGGGAGATCCCAAAGTGATTGATGTGCTCTTGCAGAGAAGACAGGGAGAACAGCCTAGAGAACACAGCATGGAACCAGTCACTTAAAAAGCCCCTGGGGCAACTGTGAGGAGGTTATTTGCTCATCTCAGAGTGCACCCCAGAGAGAGAGCAGTCACGGAAAGACCGACCCCTCGGTGAACAAAGGAACTGACAAATACCATTTCCCTCCCCTACTCCTCAACATAAATAGGAACCAGCACAGCACCTAAACTAGCTACATAACTTGCTTATGCCAAGCCCCACCCTACTGCACTCTGCTAGAAATACCCTTCCCAATCATGCTTGCCTCCGAAAGAGCACAGCAGACCCGCCCCCCATTCCAGATGTCCAAACCCCTGCCCACACCTCCTCTCCTGATGCAGGAGTTACAGAGAGCCCCAGTTTTGGAGGTGGTGGTGACAAGTCTCATTTCACACACAGACCAGTGCACACCTAGTTAAAATGCACCACATTCAGGCCAGGGATGAAACACTGCCCACAAAAGGCAGAGAGGTTCTGCAGATGACTGGCCAAAAGGACAAAAGAGCAGAGCCCATGCAACACACATTGGAGACACCCTGGGAAGCACCACGCTCTGCAGAACAGGGAACACTGCATGGCAGGTGACCACAGGACCTTTTCCTCTTAAGGCCATACCTCTCAAGAACAGAACATGTACCTGACTTTCCTAACACAGAGAAACACACAGAGAGACTTAGACAAGAATCATAAGACAGAGAAATTTGTCCCAAAGGAAAGAAGTAGATAAAAACCACAGCAAGATCTGTGTCAAGAGGGACACAAGTAATATGACTTATGGACTACTTAAAGCAATGACCATTAGGATACTCACTGGACTGGAGATGAGTAGAAGGCATCAGTGAGACTCTCAACACAGAGATTAAAAAAAAAAAAAAAAAGTACCAATCATTAGATAAGGAATGCAGTAAACAAGATTAGAAACACATTTGATACAATGAACAGACTGGAAGAAGCAGAGGAATGAATTAATGGCCTTGAAGATAGAATAATAGAAAGTAATCAAGGTGAACAAGGGAGAAATTAAAAAATCACACAAAATGAGAATAGAGTTAGGGAACTCAGTGACTACCATCAAACATAATGACATTCATATTAGAGGAGTCCCAGAGGAGAGAGAAAAAAAAAGAACAGAAAATGTATTCAAAGAAGTAATAGCTGAAAACCATTAATCTGGGGAAGAAAACATATATACAGATCCATGAGGCACAGAGAACTCCCAACAAAAATCAACAAAAGTAGACCCAGAACAAGACATTATAGTTAAATTATCAAATATAGTGATAAAGAAATATTTTTACAAAGGGCAAGACAAAAAAAAGGTAAGAGAAACCCCATTAAGTTAGGAAATTTGCAGCCAAGAATACTCTATCCAGAAAGACCATCATTCAGAATAAAGGAGAGAGTTTCTCAGATGAACAAATCCAGAGGAGTTCAATACCACTAACTAGGCCAGCAGAAAATATTAAAGGGGACTCTGAGTGGAAAGGAAAAACCAAAAGTGACAGTATGAAGGTATGAAACACAAAAGCACTAAAAATTATTTCTGGAAAAAAAAATCAGTCAAAGATATCACAAAATAAAAGGATGTAAAAAATGACAACATATACCTAAAACATACAGGGTAGAGGAGTAAAGAAATGGTTTCAAACTTAACCAACTTAATACAGCCTGGTATATGAAGAAGAGGTTATGTATAAACCTAATGGTAACCGTATATCAAAAAAGCACTAATAAATATGCAAAGAATAAAGAGAAGGAAATCCAAATACATCACTAAAGAAAATCAGCAAACCATGAAAAAGACAAGGATCAGAGAAAATCTTCAGAAATAACCACATAACAATAAAATAACAATAAATATATATCAATAATTACTTTGAATATAAATGGACTAAATGCTCTAATCAAAAGACATAAGGTGACAGAATGTTTAAAAAAGCAACACCCATCTATCTATACTGCCTCCAGGAGACTCATTTTAGACCTAAAGATACCTGCAGATTTAAGTGAGAGGATGGAGAAACAATGATCAAATGGATGTCAAAAGAAAGCTGGGGTAGTGATGCTTATTTTGGACAAAACTGACTTAAAAACAAGGACTGTAACAAGAGGGGGGAAGAAAAAAGGACACTGTAGCAAAATAAAGGGGACAATACAGTTTATCATATAATACTTGTGACAATACAAATTATCACAATTGTAATATTTATGCCCCCAACATGACAGCATCCAAATATATAAAGCGGTTAGTAATATAAAGGATCTAATTGATATAACAAATAGTAGGGGATTTTAACACCCCCGTTATATCAATGGACAGATCATTTAAACAGAAAAGTCAACAAGGAAACAACAGCTTTGAATGACACACTGGGATTGGTGGATTTAACAAGTATTCAGAACATTCCATCCTACAATAGAATACAAATTCGTTTCAAATGCACATAAAACACTCTCCAGGATAAATCACATATTAGCCCACAAAACAAACCCCACAAATCAAGAAGATCAAAGTCATCTTATGCATATTTTTTAATCATCATACTATGGAAAGACCACAAATGCAAGGAGGTTAAATATTATGTTACTAAACAATGAATGGGTCAAGCAAAAAGATCAAAGAGGAAATAAAAAAATGCATGGAGACAAATGAAAATGAAAACATGAAGGTCCAAAACCTTTGGGATGCAATAAAAGCAGTACTAAGAGGGAAGTTTATAGCAATATGGGCCTACCTCAAGAAGCAAGAAAAGTCTTAACCTCACCTTACACCTAAAGGAGGTAGAAAAAGAACAAACAAAATCTAAAACCATCAGAAATAAGAAAATAAGACTAGAGCAGAAATAAATTATATAGAAGATTAAAAAAAAATAATAGAATAGCTCCGTGAAACCAGGAGCTGGTTCTTTTTTTTGGGGGGGGGGTCAATAAAATTGATAAACCTCTAACCAAATTTGTCAAGAAAAAAAAGAGAGAAAGGATTCAAATAAAACCACAAATGGGATATGAGAAATAACAACCAAGACCATGGGAATACCAACAATTATAAGATTATGGAAAACTACATGCCAACAAATTGGACAACCTAGAATAAATAGATGAATGAATTCCTAGAAACATGCAACCTACTAAAGCTGAAACAAGAAGAAATAGAAAATTTGAACAGACCCGTAACCAGCAAAGAAACTGAGTTAGTAATCAAAAAATTCCCAACAACAAAATGGCAGGACCAGATGGCTTCACAGAGAAATTCTACCAAACATTTAAAGAAGAAATGATACTTATTCTTTTCAAACTATTCTAAAAAATATCAAAAGAAGGAAGGAAAACTGCCGAATTCATTCTATGAGACCAGCATTACCTTCATACCTCAACCAGAGAGAAACCATAAAAGAGAGAAAAGAATAGGCCAATATCCCTGATATAGAGAGATACAAAAATTCTCAAGATACTAGCAAACCAAATTCAACAATACATTTAAAAAATCATTCACACAATCAAATGGGATTTATTCCTGGGTTACAAGGGTGGTTCAATATTAATATTATAATATCAATATCAATGTTAATATCAATCATGATACATAATGTCAATTAGAGAAAGTATAAGAACCACATGGTCATTTCAATAGATGTGGAAAAATCATCTGATAAAGTAAAACATCCATTCATGGTAAAAAACCCTCAACAACATCTGTCTAGAGGGAACATTCCTTAATGTAATAAAGGCCATAGATGAAAAACCCACAGCTAACATCTTCCTTAATAGGGAAAAACTGAGATCTTTTCTCCCATAAGGTACAAGATGAGGATGTCCTCTCTTACCACTTTTATTCAACATAGTAGTGGAAGTCCTAGACACACAAATCAATCAGGAAGGAAGAAGTAAAACTTTTATTATTTGCAGATGACATGATACTATGTATAGAAAACCCAAAAGACTCCATCATAAAACTGCTAGAACTGATAAAGGAATTCGATAAGGTTGCAGGATACAAAAATCAATATACAGAAATCTGTTGCATTTTTATACATGAATAATGAAGTAGCAGAAAGAAAAATAAAACAATCCCATTTGCAACTGCACCAAAAATAATAAGATACTTAGGCATAAACCTAACCAAAGATCTAGAAGACCTGTACTCTGAAAACTATAAAATACTAATGAAGAAATTGAAGACCACATGAAGAAATGGAATGACATTCCATGCAGTTGGACTGGAAGAATATTGTTTAAATGTCTTAATACCCAAAGCCATCTACACATTTAATGCAATCCCTATCAAATTACCAACCGCATTTTTCACGGAACTAGAACAATCCTAAAATTTTATCAAACCACCAAAACCCCTGAATAGTCAAAGCAATTCTGAAAAAGAAAAGTAAAGCTGGAGGCATCACAAATCTGGAATTCAAGTTATGTAATGCAGCTATAGTGATCAAAACAGTATGGTATTGGCACCAAAAAAGGTACATACACCAATTAAATGGAATAGAAAATCCAGAAATGAACCCATAATTACATGGTCAGTTAATCTTTAACAAACCAGGAAAGAATATTCAATGAGAAAAAGAAGGTTTCTTTAACAAATTGTGTTGGAAAAATTGGACAGCAATATGCAAAAGAATGAAACTGGACCATTATCTTACACTACACAAAAAAATATTCAAAATGGATTAAAGATCTAAATATGAGACCTGAAACCAAAAAAATGTATACAAGAGAACACAGGAAGTAACTTCTTTCACATTGGCCACAACAACTTCTTTTTAGATAGGACTCCTAAGGCAAGGGGGAAAAAAAGCAAAAATGAACTATTGGGACTTCATCAAAATAAAAAGCTTCTGCACAGCTAAGGAAACAATCAGCTAAATTAAAAGGCAACCTACAGAATGGAGGAAGATATTTGCGAATGACCTATCCAATAAAAGGTTAGTATCCAAATATATGAGGAACTTATGCAACTCAACACCCAAAAAACAAATAACTCATTAAAAAATGGGCAGAAGATATGAATAGACATTTTACCAAAGACATACAGATGGCCAACAGACACATGAAAAGATAATCATCATCACTCATCATCAGGGAAATGCAAATCAAAACTACAATGAGATACCGCCTCACACCTGTCAGAACTCCTAAAATCAGCAGCACAAGAAACAACAAGTGTCGGTGAGGATGTAGAGAAAGGGGAACTCTCTTACAGTGTTGGTGGGAATGCAAACTGGTGTAGCCACTGTGGAAAGTAGTATGGAGGTTCCTCAAGAAAGTTAAAAATAGAACTACCTTATAATTCACCAATGCACTACTGAGTATTTATCTCCAAAAAACAAAAACACTAATTCAAAGGGATATATGCACACCTACGTTTACAGCAGCTCTATCTACAGTAGCCAGATTATGGAAGCAGCCAAAGGGTTTGTCAATAGTTGAATGGATAAAGAAGTGATATATATCTATATATAGATCTAGATTTAGATCTATATATAGATATATTTTCAATGATTATTATTCAGCCATAAGAATGAAATGTTGCCATTTTCAACAACATGGATGGAACTAGAGACAGTAATGCTAAGGAAAATAAGTTCGACAAATACTATATTAATTTAATCATATATGGAACTTAAGCAACAAAACAACAAGCAAAGAAAAAAGGGAGAGAGAGAAACCAAGAAACAGACTCTTTAAGTTACAGAGAACAAACCGATGGTTCCCAGAGGGGGGGTGATTGGGGGAGAGTGGGAGAAATCGGTGATGGGGTTTAAGGAACCTACTTGCTGTGATGAGTACCAGGTGATGTATGGAACTGTTGACTCACTATATAGAACAATTAAAACTAACATAACACTGTATAGTAACTAGAATTAAAATGAAAACTTTAAAAAATATAATAAAAGGTGTAGCCTTTTAATGAAAGGGAACATACAACCTTTTTCACTTTTGCAAAGACTCTCATAAAAATCCCAACTCATCTGCAATATACAATTTTTTTGAAATATTCTAATTCACTTAACACTTTGCCATACATCCATGCATCCCTTCCTCACAATTGAAAATATCCATTTTATATTTGTACATTTTAAACTTCTACATTCCAAATTTTCACAAGAATAATCTAAACCAGATACATTTTAAATGAAACATTTGCTCCTGGGAATCCAGAGAGACAAACCTGGAAGAAATATGCAAAAGATCCAGTATTGAAAATGTGTACAAGAGAATGAGAGAAGAGCATTCTATAGGCAAAAGGATGCAGAGGGAAGCATACCAAGCGTACAGAAAAACAGACATTAGAGGAAAATCAGTGCCTCTCCATGACTGGTCAAGGATGAAGGGCTACATAGAGGTGTTTGGTGTTTGTTCCGGGTACAAAGGCCCAACACCAGGAAATGACTGAAGTCTAGCGTAATGGAAAAGAAGGCTTTCAAGTTTTATGACTTAAAGAGACCTCAGAGACTTGCAAGTTCAAGCACTTATTTTAAACATGGCAAAATAAAATGTCCACACTTCGTATATCAGATTAATGCTTCCTGAGCAGACCCTCAAGCCCACCGGGGAGAAGAGTTTTGTTTTCCCTCAACTCCAGGTTCATACTCAAGTGGGATGTGAAGCTACCTCCCAGCCTAATTTATCGGATGCCACCTCCGACCTTTAAGGGCAACAACATAACCTGCAACGCTCTGGGGGCCTCTCTCGCCATCCTCACTGCCTTGCCCCCATGTCCTAGGTCACATGTTGAGGATTTGGCAGAACCAGGAAGATTATTATTTTTTATTCCACATCTCAGAATTCCCCCCACCCAAAAGCAGTTCAAGAAGAAAGTGGCTCTTTTCATGTAGAGCATTTTACTACCTTTTCAGGAAATAAGATCTTATTTGTAAAAATAGCCACCCAATCACGTCTACATTTTTTTTTAATTTTTTTTTAATTAATTTTTTATTTTTTATAAACATATATTTTTATCCCCAGGAGTACAGGTCTGTGAATCACCAGGTTTACACACTTCACAGCACTCACCAAAGCACATACCCTCCCCAATGTCCATAATCCCATTTTAAAGTACAGGCACCCACTTTCGCCCTGAGACCACCACCACCAACATGCAGTTTGCTTTTAAAGATTTCTTTATTTCGGAGAGAGCGCATGTGTGGGTGCACCCGTACACCAGGGGAGGGGCCTACGGAGAGGGAGGATCTCCAGGTGACTCTCCTGAGAACGGAACCAGACTTGGGACAGATCTCACATCTCTGAGACCAGGACCTGAGCCAAAATCAAGAGTTGGATGTTTAACTGACTGAGCCACCCAGGCACCCCCATGCAGTAGTTTATATAGACCCAGTGTTCATTATATCACAACTAAAATGGATTTACTCCTACTAGGCATGACTTCCTTGTAAGCTATAGATGGTCTAGTATTTTCCTACTGCTGGATATTGATAAATGATTATCTTAAGGTCACTGAGGATCTTGGTTCAAAGAAGGCAGTTTAATAAAACTATTATGAAAACATTTACTCCTGCGAGATCACTGTAAAGTTTAAATAATATACCTGTTGACTGTTTCCTTATTGGTCATGCTGATTTCAAACTAGTCTTGGAGGCATTTCATTTGCATATACAAAATATTCAATGATAATTGATGGTTTAGCCTGATTTACATGGTCTCTATTGAAACACTTCTATTAAACTTAAGGTAATTTTCGTGCACTGATGATTACATTTCTGGTAGTTTGCTAGTTTTTGCTCAGTATCATTTTTTTGCTCTGAAAATCTCCAGGCAACCCTTCAAGATTTTCACAATTAAAAACAAACAAACAAACAAACCTAAACCAGCACCATGGTAGTTACTTTACATATTCTACTTAACAAGACCTGTTTATTCTGACCCCAATTTTCTATTTCAGCTGTAAACAATACTTTTTAAGCAAAGACACTAACACATTACAGGTGCATAAATTATAAAATTTAGTACCCTTTTTAAAAATATAATGAAACATTCATAACCACTAGAATCTATTCAGAAATATCACACATGCAATCCCCTTTCAGCAAGTGATAATGCATATCCCCGAGTTTGGGTAAAAGCTTCTGTGAGCTCTGTAGTTCAGAGACAAAGGTTGTAGTACAGAGCAGCTCGGTTGAACACCTGAGTGGCAATCAGGAAATCTGGAAGCTGTCTGTTCCAAGACTTAGCTCCCCCACCCAACCTCACAAATGAACTGCATTCTCCGCCTGATAATTACTACGTGTTTTATAGTATACTTCATTGCATACATTACATTTTTACAAAAAAAAAAAAAAGGAAATGTTTGGTATCATGTATTGTTCTCATAACCTAAAATAGCTAGGAAGAGCATTGAAAAGAAGCACTATCAATTTTGTGTGAATTACAAAAAAAGAATGGACTATGGAAGATTGAAAGTTCACACAAAAATACATGTTAGATGTATTTCAGTTATTCAGGTAACAGATCATGGAAAAATGTGCCAAGAGAAATAGAATTTGCAAAAATGTCATGCAAGTTTGAGGAAAGCTAAATAGAATATTGACCTTAATATGTCATTTAAGTGAAAGTATTTGAGCCCCTTTAAGGAGTAATATCTTCTGAGTGCATATAAGCTCATAAGAAGAAATACAAGGAACTCTCACTAGTACTCATTTATAAATTAGCCATAATTTGTCAGTACATATATTGGTTGTAATATAGGGCAAATGGTAACACTTTAAGTCACTATTGAATATCAAAATATTTGTACTATTATTGTAGACATTTTATTGATAACATGTTAGTTTCAAGAAAAAAAATTCCAGTCCCACTTTACAGTACTGGTTTTTATCATAGTAGGTAGAGATTCTGATGCAGTTACTTGTGTAATCTCAACCTGGTCATACACTCTGCTTGTTTAGACAGATTTTGACATAGAGTATGACTGCATACACTCTTGTTGCAAAGGAAATTTGTGTTGTTCTATTTCTTCCTCCTTATGCAGATGAGGGAGGTACATAAAAAATACTTTCTAAACCTTATTTGATTAGAAACTTTCATTCTAGGTATGTCTTCATATGTAAATGTTTCAAATTTCAGATTTCTAATGTCACAAAACTGATAGTACTCTAACCAAAACTGGTATTTCAATGCATTAATGTATATACTGAAATACCAAAAACTAGTATGGACTCTGAATTTAAAAAGAAAAAAAAATCTAAGATTTGATTAAATTCTCCCCTTTTGTGAACATAAACAAAAACAGTCCCCATGTGTGTCCTTGAGCGCAAATGCTGCTCTAGTGGATGTATCTATGTGTGATTATACGTCTCCATCTAGGAGGATAATATTGGTTACAGTCATTGCCAACATTACAAGCAACCAAACTCTACCTAAAGCTGAAGTATCAAATTCACTGCTGCAGGGGCGCCTGGGTGGCTCAGTGGGTTAAAGCCTCTGTCTTTGGCTCAAGTCATGATCCCAGGGTCCTGGGATCAATCCCGGCATGGGCTCTCTGCTCAGCAGGGAGCCTGCTTCCCCCTCTCTCTCTGCCTGCCTCTCTGCCTCCTTGTGATCTCTGTCTGTCAAATAAATAAATAAAATCGTTGGAAAAAAAAATTCACTGCTGCAATCTGACTGGTAGATGGGTTATTTTTTTTTCTAAGTTTTATTCAGTTGCCAACATTTAAAAATTGTAAGATTTCACATCAAAAGTCCATCTTTTCCATGAAAATCTAAGCTTCTAGTTCCTCTTGAAAACTCCATTCTTACTTGGCAACAAAAAGTTGTCTCCGGGACGTCTTTGAGTAGGAGCTTGTGTTCCCCACATGGCCCCAGCTTGCACCCAACACAACTGGCTTATTTAGATCAACTATCCGGGCCTGGGTGGGGGGCATTAGAGTTTGCAAATCCTTAACTTAAGGTGTGCTGGATGTGTCACTCCTGGGGGCCTAAGGGATGCAGGAGTCTAAATGTGTGGAGACTGCTGAACCGTTAATATTCTGAGTGGTCCTAATCACAGGATTCTGAGCACAGACCCAAAAAACGCCATGTTGAGGAGGAGGTGTTAGGATCCATCTACATTGTAACCTCTTGCTTCTTCCTGGTTTTTAATGCAGTGGAGAAGATTAAGCCTCTCTTCCTGGCTTTGGGGCAAAAAGAGCAGGCATCTAGAAGCCTACCTACCCATCCCTCCACGCAGGAAAAATTTTGGCTTATTGTGATTACTTTTGTAAGGTCTGATTCCTATTCCACTCTTCTTTCTGAAAACTAATTTCCACATAGGTTGCTCTCAAAGGTTTCAAACACAGCAAAATAGAAACACAGAAGGAAAGAATTTAAACTCAAGTAGTTTACTATAGAAATGACCTTATGCCTTAGTCCACTCAAGCTGCTGTAACAAAAATATCACATACTGGATGTCTTATAAGCAATCAACATTTATTTCTCATCACTCTTGAGACTGGAAAGTCCAAGATCATGGCACAGGCAAAGGTCTGGTGAGGGCCCACTTCTTGGTTCATGCGTCTCACCTTTGCCCTGAGTCTTCATATTGTGGAAGGGATGAGCTAGCTTTCTGGAGTCCCATTTATTAAGACTCTAATACCAATTATGAGGCTTCTGCCCTCCTGAACTAATCAACGCCCTTGCGCCACCACCTCTTAATATCATCACCTTTGGGGTTAAGATGCCAATATTTGATTTAGGGGGCACACAAACATTCAGAACAAAATCTCTTCACTTTTATTATTTAGGTCACTAGCTCCTATCAACTTAATATCATTTTATAAACTATCTCTTGGAAATATTAAAAATCAGAAAGATAATCAGTTTCTTACATTTGATCCTACATGAAGAATTCTCACCCGGAACCTCCCTGACTCTCAGCCCAACAACCACCATTTACCCAGTACCTTACCTGGCGTAGCATCACCAGAGTTCAGAAAACTTAATTCATAAGATAAGATGTGATTCAATGTGAGAATGAGTCAAATTATCCCTCAGGATCTGAGGTGCCCAGGATGGGCAAAACAAATATTCGAAGACTTGGTCAGGGAATGCAATAAGAAACAATGGCCTCTTTTACCAGCTCCCCTACCTGGGACACAAACCAACTACTCAGCATCCCTGGCTTTTGACCATAATGATCACATGAGGAGGAAACAGACTGAACCCAGCATTCCATCAACAAGGCTGAGAAGCAGAATGATTAGCGTCAAGCTAATACTATTTTCTGCTCCCTTAAGAGTCTGGTGTGACCCTCTGCTGGACAGCAACTCTGCCCCACTTTGGGTATCACATCAATTTCCACATTTTGATATTTAGATATTTTCTAATTCATAAACTATTGCTGCTGGTGAGAAAAATATAACTACTGAGGTAATTTTTTTTCAAGATACAGAATAGATATTAGGAAGAATACATAGTTTACTGTCAGAATGAATCAGAAATATAATTATGTTATCCCAATTAAAGCATGAATGGATGTAAAAACTGGGGGGGGGGTGAAACGTGTCTGAATTTTATTGAAGGCAGATATTGCAAAGTTGTTTTTAGAAATTTGACACATCAGTTTTAATCCCCTCAATGCTGGAAAAAGAGAGCATTTCGAATAATGCTTTGCCCTAGTTTAGACTAGGTGAATTGAGTGTTTCTTTGATGTAACTGATCCCAAATCTTTTAAATATAACTGATCAATAATCTGCCTTACTATGATTTATACCTGGTTCCTGTGTCCTATCAAAAAGTTATTAAAATCAAAACAATTATCACAAATAACAAGTAAAATATTGTGTTCTGATGGAGTCCATGTTCTAAAACAGCAATAATGATTTCTCATTTTATATGAGATTTGGTGAAAAACTAAAGGAATCATATAGGCTTAAAGATATATCTATGATGACTTTTTATTAATTTGTTAACAAGGAAATGCTCTTAAAATTAAGAAATGAAAATTTATTTAAATATCAAACTTAAATAGATACTTTTTTAGAAGTTTGTATATGTTAAAGGCTTATTTAACTTTAAAAAGACAATTTGTATAACCCTAAAAAAAAAATCAGCTCATTTTGCTTTTACTTCTCTCAGAGGAAGCAAACAATGCAAGCTCCAGACTTTTAAAATTCCTTTTAAAGTTTTACACTAAAGCCAGAAATAACACTGACGCAAAGAGAAACTCAAATAAAAGCATTCTAATATAAGAAAGCCATAGTGAATTTATAGAATTTGCTTTATATGTAACCAAATTTACTGCTAAACACATGCAGAGAAATTTTTTCGAATTCAAAATTTTTTTTGCAGGTGTGACTGTATGTCTGCAATTTCTTGGTTTTAAAAAACCTGTATTTGAAATGAGTTATTCTTCCAATTACCAAATTATCCTCATGACAGGTGTACCTCATTCCATGATTGAACAGCTATGTAACTACTTAGCAGTAAGAACCAATGTGTAATTGAAATCCTTCCACTGAAGTGTTAAAAATTCTGCGTGCTTCTAGTCAAGGCATGCAACACAAGATCATTCGTCCGTAAACAGGGTGGACTTATCCATAAACACTTCTAAGAGTCATGGACTCTTACTGCTACTTATGGGGAAATTGAAGCATATAGTCTTGTCCAAAATGGCCATCTGACGTCAATCAATCAAACAGGAATTCTATTATCCCCAGAGAAAGCCTGACTGGAAGTCAAGTCAGGAGAATGGCAGTACAAGAGTTCAAGGATCCAGACTCCAACCCAAGTGTTTTTTCTGATCAATTCTCCTTTCTAATTCTTTTTCAAGGGAAGAATGTAGGAGTGTAGCAGTGGACATAGAGAGAGGGTGAGGCAAGTGAGCAAAGTGGCATTTTATATGATTTAAATGTGAGCTTCTGGCTCATTTAAATCCCAAAATGACTTTCCTATATATTAATGCTCTTAGGCTAAAGTTTTTCAATCCAAATATTAAAGTTATACTCTAAAGAAAAAAAAAAGATTACAAATAAAAAAGCAGTAATAATCCTGACAAGTAAATTTTAGTGTTAAGAACTATAAAGCTATGTATAACTAATGTGCCTTCCCCAGGTAATTTCCCACATATGTAAACATGCACATCTAAATCCAAAGGCCTGTGCAGCTGTAAAATAAGACTGGGTCTGTTCTTACTGTTTGTTTGCAAGTTTTTCTGTCTCCATCTTTGAACACTATACCCCGTGGACACAGCACAATTGTAGGAGGCATCAGAACAAGGGCTGGGTGAGATCATTCTAGAACAGAAGGACCACATGATATTTGGGGTAGAGTTGGGGGAAAAAACAGTTGCAGTTATTCTCCAGATAATATCTGGATATATTCAGCAGTATTCTCCAGATAAACCCCGAATTAGTGTGTTTCTGATTAAAGCAGTTTTTTTTTCTTTTTTTCTTTTTGGATCTCTTACTCTTTTAAAAGATTTTCAAAGATTGGGAGCACATAAGGTCTGCTACAGACAGGAACACCTTGGATTAGTACAGCTCCTTTCCATTCTAGTAGGACTTCAACATTCATTGACTGAGAAGATGATTTTGTTAAGCCACTATTTCAAAACCGTAAGATGTGACAGGTAGATCTTCAAGAGTAACTCTTTAAAAAATAAAAGAATTATTTAAATCAATCTCTTACTAGCAAAAACAAAAATCTCTACCACCCAATGTGGTAAAATAAGGGAACTCTGAAGGACTTGCTGTGCCCAACGTTCGTTCCCTCCATACCATGTTTGTCCTCTCCCCTTTGCTCCCTCCCCCATTCTCGTTTTTCTCTCATTTTCCCCATACCCCGCGGACATTACCCCATCAAGTGAGTGATTAGATAAGAGAAAAATTCAGATTGCTTCTCTGAAACATGAATACAACCTATTGGTGGGCTGTAGTCCGTCAATAATTGATCAATGCAGGGGTACATAAACCAAAATGGCTTGAAAAAACTAACCCAATTTGTGACTAACTAGCATAGTCAATTCAACAAGAATGATCTAAATGTTTCAGTCTAAGTGTTTCACTTTGTCCCCCCTGGACTTGTGAAGGGGAAAAGTAAAGTGAAGCAAATTATACTTTACTATAAATGTATTATGCTACAAAGATTTTTGTTTACGTTATGAAAAATTTGTCATGGAAAAATACTAAAACACTCCTTTCCAGATGCCTGCAGGTAATAAAATGATATTATACAGATTTTCCTTTAATGCCTACCATCTACTATTATTCAGGTATTACCAATTATATTATCAGGTATTATCAATTATATTTCTCATTTCTACCTTTGGCGGACATGCTGCTGGCCTACCTGATAGCAACGTCCTTCTTTTTTTTTGTTAAATGTATCTCCATTTTCTTTAGGTATCACACAGCCTTAGCCTTCCTGGAAGGGATGGAATGCTGATTATGTTTAAGTGCCAGACGGTAATTCCATTCTCCTGGCCATGGGCAATACAGGCATGGCAACGTGACCCACCCTCAGACCAATGAGTCAAATGGGAATCTCTGATTTATGATGGCAGGGAGTGTTTTTTCCTCCCTTACCCTGGGACACATGACAGAAACCTTGTCATGTGTTTGGCAACATTGAGACACAAGAAGGAAGTCCCTGAATTAAACAGTCACGGATGTGCCATCCACTTCTTGTTCTGTATGATAATAAAATGCCCTTTATGTTTTAGCCACATTTTAGGATGAGTTTGTTACTTGCAGCCAAAATCATCCTAGCTAATACACTGGTGTTTAGAACAAGGAAAAAAAAAAAAAAAAGCAAGCAGTTGTGGATTCTTCCTCGTCTTATGTAGGAATTGGCAAGATCTAAATAATTTAATAAGGGGTGCGGAGTCCATGTGAGAATATATGTTAATGCTATTACAAACAGAGGATAGCCATTTAAGAATTGAGCCACACCTTATCTGACCTAATTAAGACACTTTCAAAAGTCTGGAAATAAAGCTGTGTTTAGTCCATATTTCTTTGTTTTTGTTTTGTTTTGTTTTGTTTTGTTTTGTTTCCCAAGTGTCCAGTCTATTTCACATGTCAATTTCAGAATCCCTTTTCTATCAAACACTGTCTGCAAAACAACACAAGGTAAAGGGAATCTTTGTAATTTTCTAATCAGTTGATTCTGTAGGTGAAAATGTTTTCACCAATTTAAACTATAGCTCAGGTTTAAAACGCACAAAAGATTGAACCTTGCTAAGTAGTCCCACCATTTTCTCATCTATTTGGAATAGAACTCACAGGTGTGCTTTGAAGTTTACAAACTATCAGTACTTTGAAAATAACTTCTGGAAAATTTAAAAAGGAGAGAGTGTGAATCAGCCCATGCTCAGGAAGGTGGACCATGATCATCATATTTGCTATTATGATATATTAGATTATTTTCTTTCAGTGCTCGAAAGGCACACACTTTCCAAAAGAGAAATACAGTTCTTTATATTTGGTTCACATAATCCAGACCTGCACTGTCAGTGCCTGAAACAAATTACTGTTTATATTAGAAACTTAGTTTAATAAATTAGGTCTGGTCTATGGACTGTCAAAGTCCTTATAGTCTGCAAATCATATATAACAGATGCCTTTTCCATGACTCTTAACTAGAAGTGGCCAACGTGATTGCTTCCTCCTTGCCGTTACTACATTTTGTAGGTTTAGTTATCTACTGCCCACAGAGAATTAAAAACAATTTAAAAGGGCATCTGGAATAAAGCACTCCAAGGAAAAAAAAAACTTTCCATATGCAATAACTTTCTGTTTAGGTCTGAGAATTATTCAATAATTGGCACTTGTTTAAATAGACCATTCAGGATCGGTTTGGTTTTCCAATTTCAGATTGAGTTACAGGACTCCATTTTTTTTTTCCCCAAACTCACTTTTACAAGTCCTAATTTCCAGCATATTTGTGGCACCACTGTGATTAACAGAGGAGCTAATTTTTGTATAAGATACAAACACATTTTTCAAAAGTGTGGTAAATAATTCACTAATTTTTCCACAGATTGTTTATAAATTATGAATTTTAGCTTACTTGCCCTAGTTTAGAAAATATACCGGTAAAACAGAGGAGCAAAAAGCAGTAACTTTTGTTTATGAATTTATACAATTTAAATTTCATGAGAAACCTGGGTTCCTTCATCTTTCGTGCTATTTTCCACACTAGCGTCCCTATAAGGGCAGGACCAAGAAATGTGTGCCTGCCACTGCTGGGATCTGAACGTCTTGCATTGTCTGCGCTCAACACAGGAACAGTTGTGGCATAAAAAGTTAATAATGACACACATGTAGAAGATTAAATAATAAGGCCACGGCAACTTACATCAACTCAAATTAACACTTACAAATTCAGATCTATGGACATTTTCACTACCACGTTTTCCCTTTTTAAGCTCCAATGTGAACGTTATAATGTGTTTCCTTTGGGTTGTTTGGTCAGCAAACTCTATTCTAGAATTTCTATGCAAAGGATCAAGCAGATTGTATTAACTCACATCTTGAAGACTAGATGGAGAAGGTACTCAGTGACCTTCTGCCGTTTATGTCACTCCATTGACATTTCAATAAAGAAAATTATTCTTGGTCTGATTTCCTTATAAAACCACCACCACCACCACCACCAAAAATACCAAGCAAAATTTTTAAAATCTTACAGATTTAAAGCATGCTTAGTAGATACCATATTTGTGTTAAACAGAAAGAAAGGTATTAGCCCGTTCCCACAATGAAACGCAGGTACGCAATCATCAATGCCTTCTTTACCAGCAACACAGTGATTTGCGAATATGTAATCTTATTTTAAATTTCACTCTTGTTCTTCGATCTTTCAAATGATTATAGTTTTCCTGGAGTGAAAATAACTTAAACTTACTAGACTTTTTAATATCTTTACAGCCAAACTGCTACAATTCTCACTTTGCTAATCTGTAATTCTCACAGAAGAACTGGCAGCGTTACCCGGCCTTTAGCAAGGACCCTGAAGTGAAATCACTTAAAACTTCCTCTATTTTAATTTCAAATGATATACTCTGTATATAAACCACACAAATATGCTCTATCAAATACGCTGACATGTACCTGCGACGTTAACATTTCTTCCCGATACCCTGGGGCTGTGGACAGTCTTGCATCGTGGAAGACTTGGCTGACTGCAGAACCGGGACAGAACTCAGAAATCCAGAGCTCTCTACCGAAGGCCCAGACATTTTACAAAATTTGACTAAGATGCCACAGCTGAGCTGGGGCAGCAACTAGATCTGAACCCACATGTGTTACCTTAGTTTGTTTTTTAATCCTGGTTACCCATCAGATCAGATCACCTGGGAAGTTTTGCAAAGATAACATCTCAGACTTAACTCTACGTTCTTAGTTGGTCGAGGTGGCAGCTAAGTCTTCAGTATTTTTTTCATCTCCTTGGTGATTCCAACATAGTCTAGATTTGGAACCACTGGACCACTGCTCTTTGTACCACAGTTTTGTATTTCAAAAAAATCAGAATTATATTTCCAGATTTATCATCATCCTTTCACAGCCTCTTCTCTGAAAGCGGCTGACAAATGTATTTGAATATTCAGAGAATGAAGCTGAAATTTGAAAAGTAAAGACTTCATTTCATAAGTACCCAACTGTACAGGACCCCTGAGGAACTAGATCATGGCTAGGCACTCTGGTTTAAATAGACACACTAATCACAAGACAATATGGACATTTGATTTTAGCAAGGAAAGTCAAGGAGAGAACACATTTAAGCAAAGGATATACGTATATTTAGGAAAACTCAAAATTGATTTTCCTCATAGAAATCTAGAGCTATAATAAAATGTAAAATAACAAATTAGAAAATTAAACATCTTCTCCAGATAATAAACTCACAAAACAGGTAGAAACCATTACTTTATATATAGTATAATAGCCATAGTAACGTTGCCATTTTTTGCCAAATAAATTTATGTCTCCCCACTGTCGCTTTTTTTTTTTAATTTAAAATATCCTATGTCAACAGGCATTTTAGGAAACTAGACACTCTCCACTGATGATAATGTTAAGTTGATACAACATTTTCCCCTTGGAGGCTATGATGGCTAATTTTATTTGGCTATGGGATGCCCAGATAAGTGATTAAACATTAACTGTGGGTATGTGTCTGGAGGGTATTTCCAGAAGAGAATAACACTTTGGTGAACTGAGTGAAACAGATGATCCTCCCCAAACAGTGTGGACTTCATCCTGTCTACCAAGGGCCTGAATAGAAGAAAAAGACACAGGAAGTTTGTACTCTCTCTGTCTGCCTCTCTCTCACTTTCTCTCTTCCTCACTGCTGAACTGTGACATCAATCTCTTCCAGCTCATGGAGCTCCTGGTTCTCAAGCCTTCAGACTAACTGAAATTAATACCATGGGTAGCTTCCAGATTTTGTCTTGAGATTAGTATTAGTTTATCCCAATTTACTAAGCACTTAGAGCACTAGCTACACAGCTCCTTGGGAGAAAAGCATATAGACTCATGGGAACAACTAAGGGTCCAAGTCAGGTCACAATAGAGGAGAAGGAGAAGAAATGACACTGAGTACCTGAAATAAATGCAGTCCTAGACTAGGTATTTTTTTAGCCATCACTTAATTTACTCCCCTCTACAACCCTATGAGATGCAGATGATCCAGTTTTCCATTTTACAGGTGAAAACGCTCGGGTTCAGAGCAGAAAACCAATTTATAGCTAAGGATCCAAACCTATGGCTTCAAAATCCATGCTGTTTCCCTCATTTTCTCCCCACAGTGACGGAAGACCCTGTGATGCCCACCTTCAACCAATAACTTGGAAATCCCTATATCTTGGAGGCCAAATGGAGAGTCTATCAATGTAATGAGAGCAACTTATCGTGATGCCATGTTGGAACCACAGGCTTCCAAAGGAGCTTTAGGCGCTTATCTTACCAGCTCCCCTGTGGGCGAAGCAGCACATCATCAAGCTCTCTGGGCTGCTTGGGATGAAGTCTTAGTGCAAATTGTACAGATCATTTGATCTATATCTGATACTTAAAATACCTGATAATTGAAATTTTATAAACCCAAAGAACATTCAAGGAATATTTGTCATCTCTATAGTGTTAAACAAGGGCTCAGGGAGGAAAAAAAAAAAAAAAAAACACCTGATGTTTCTGTACCATCTTGGTTCCAGATTTTCACCAAGAGCCAAATGTAAGCAAAGAAAAACATCAGTGCTTAGAATTTAACATCAGCCCGCAGGAAAAACCCTATTAACTAGGCTGTCAATTTGCAACTCATGACATCTTTTATGTTTCTTAATATTTCCAGTATAGGCCTGGGAACTTGAATAAAAACAATTTCTCTTCAAAAATATGATCCTTTCTCAGGGTGCTTGGGTGGCTCAGTCAGTTAAGCATCTGATTTTTTATTTTAGTTTAGGTCATGATCTCAGAGTCATGAGACTGAGGCCCCTGTTGAGTTCGACCCACCCCCCCCCATGCCCACTTGCATGCTTTCTCTCACTCTCTCCCTTTCTGTCTGTTAAAAAAAAAAAAAAAAATCCTTTCTGATTGTGCATATTTAGCACAATCCAAATGTTGGTTTATTATATTTAAATATTAAACTCAAACTAAAAAGAATATACAGTGAGGCAAGTTATGAGTCCATATTCTATTTTTAAACACAATTTGGATTATATATGATGTACTATTCCACTTAGAAATATCCAATAAATAGCACTGGAGTATATCAATCGTGATTCAATTAAATTGTTTAAAATCAATGACTACTGATAAAAAGGAAGTATTTTATTCTTGCCTCTAATGTTCTACATTACTGAAACAATTAGAAACCTCCTCAGAATTATCTTTAAGAAAGCAAAACATTTCATTATTCTGAAACCCAATACTTTATTCTCAGTAGGACTACGGGACAGGGGGGTCTTCAGTTGCTCAGCCTCAATTTCCAGAAAGAGGAAGAAAGACCTTTCTCAATCCTGTCACAGGACTAGAAATCTCCAGTCTCAACATCATTTCTAAAACATCTCTTTAAAGGACAAATATTGCAATTTCCCTAAAGTGCTCATATTGTAGAATAAATCTTTCATTTCCATAATTTCTCACCTGACATTGCAGTGGTTCCCTGAGGGAACAGAACATGCCATAAACCCATTGTGATAGGAAGAGCATATTGTGGTACCACAATGAGACCTTAGATAGGCAGAATGAAAGAGGACCTTTTTATTCAATCGAGTAGAAAATTGTAACACTCTTCATTTGACACAATAACTTAGGACCAGACTGCAAGTGCTTCATTTAATTTTTTTCCTTTTCCTTCCCTTAACTTTCCACTCCTTTGTTGTGTTATTGAGCATTAATCTTTTACATTCATATTTCTTATTTTAAGATTTTACTTATTTATTCAAGAGAGACAGAGAAAAAAGCAGAGGAAGAAGCAGGCACCCCACGGAGCAGGAAGCCTGATGTGGGGCTCAATCCCATGTCCGTGGGATCAGGACTTGAGTTGAAAGCAGACACTTAGCCCACTGAGCCATCCTGGAACCCTCCACCCCTATTTCTTTGTAATGCTTTCAGCTTCCTTTCTTCGGTTTCATTGGAATTAAAGTCATGTCAATGGACTTGAAGGTGTTCCAAAACTCAGAGGATCCTGTGGACATTGACCTGAAGTAGTCTTGGAATGATGCTCATTGAACTTTGGTGGGCTCTTTGTACAAATGAGAACAGAGGACATGGTTTTCCTGTTGCTAAAAGTTAGGCAGCATTGTGCCTTTACTTTCTACTTTCACCTATCACCAGCATTTTTCAAAATTTTAATTGTAGGTCTGCACATGTTCACAATGGTAAAAGTAAAATGTGTTCCTAACACAAACGTCAAATGAAAGTCTATAATCTTTGAAATAACTTATAGAAAATGAATCATGCTACTTTATTCATTTTTAGCTTTCTTTATGCTATAATCGCAAATACTTAAAAGACAGCTGGTAGAAACCGACTCCAAATGAGAAATTTATACTTTACATTTTAGTAAAATAAGTTATTTTAAAACTTGGTCCCATGTTTTCTTGAACACCTAGGCACATCCCTTGTTTGAATTTTCATCGGAACTCTCTTCTGAAACAATACTAGCCCAACCACACAACATCTTAATGAATTTAACCTTTTAACAACTTCCAAAGGCACCATATAACCTGGCTCCTTAACTTGTATACTTCCAGTAAAATGAATAGCTTAATTTTTATTTAGCTGTCACTTTCTCTTTTTAAGAAACTGAAAATAAATAATTGGATATTTTTTTACTTTTCTCTATTCACTAAGTTTTTATCTAGCCATATGCAAGCTCAAGATCATGTACCAGTCCCTTGAGGCTTTCATTCTCCAAGTGTAAGTTTGACATAATTTTTGAATGGAAAAAATGGGTTAAGAGAAAACGGTCATAGAAAATATTAATATATAGTACGTTCTCACCTTTGTATCTGCTGGGAGCAGAATCTCCATAGTTTATTAGCATGTTTACTAATATTCAGCCACTAACATCTATGCTAAGAAAGAATTATAATGATGTATTTTTGGTTAACAAAAAATAACAAATGATAATCATTATAGATGTGTCTCTGAGGTTAAGGGAAATAGATAATGCCCTGAGATTAAAGGAAATAAGACAAATAAGAAAATAAGACAAATTTGTCCAAGACAAATAAAGAATTGAAACCAAAGATATACATGAAGCGTCAGTTTCACTTACTTAAGCATTTCCCATCTCAGTCTAAAAAGTATTATATGGCAAAAGGTCTGGCTCCACTGTGTGAAGCCACTATGACTTCAGGGAGAAATGGTAAGTTATGGACCAGGTGCCCCTTAATTCAAATCAATCAAAACAATTTTTTTGAGCATCTTTACGAAAAGCTCTGTACAGTAGAGTCTTAATAATTTCTCTGTTACTCTCTCTCTCTGTGTCTCTCTCTCACACACACACACAAAGATAATTACTATTCTTGCTCATACTTAGTCTGAAGCTAAGAAATATATGTTAAGTAGTAATTGCATGTCAGTCCTACCCAGAGACACCATGACAAATCAGACAAGGTCTCTGTTCTAAGGAAATCACAGTGTAGAAGAAGGAGATGGATAAGTGATCTCTCTATAGTTGTTCTGACATATTCTACTTGTTGGAATAAAAACAAATATGTGAATAGCATGAATGCAAGATTCCCTGTGAGGGGTATAATAAGAATAATGAAGTCATGGAAATAACCAAGTGCTCTTCACATCATGTGCCTCCTTAATGACCATCACCTACTTACCCCACCCCCCCACCCACCTCCCCTCCAGCAACCCTCAGTTTGTTTCCCAGAGTTAAGAGTCTCTCGTGGTTTGTCTCCCCCTCTGATTTCTTCACTACATCTGAAACTAATGATGTACTATATGTTGGCTAATGGAATTTAAATTAAAAAAATTCACTCAACAACAACAAAAATATATCATCAATGTGTCAGCTTTGTAAAATACTCTTCTAAGCTTTATATGGGTTATCCCAACTGAACTCTGACAGCAACCCAGACACCATTTACAGATAAAGAAACTGAGGCAGAGAGAGTTTCAATAGCCTCTCCAAGGACAATAAGGGGCAGAATTAGGATATATTATAGGAATTATGTCTCCAAAGATTGTGTGTTTAATCCGATTCCTTCTCAAAATGCTAGGAAATAGATGGGAAGGAGAACTAATGATGGCAGAGGTCCTGGTGATGGTTTTTGATGGAGGTGGCATATTTCATTCATTGAACAAATATTTACTATCACTGGGGCATAAGACACTATCTAGACACCAGGGATACATTGACAGATAAATAACAGAAATACATCAGAGAGGCCAACTTGATGTTTAGGTGGGGTTTCAATAAAAAGAGATGAATCAGGGTAGGGATTAGGAATAAAAAGTCATTCCCCCATGAGAATCGCTCTATTTGCAAATGGACCCAAATGCAGATGAGTGATTGCTTCCACGTTTAACTGCAGGGAAATATATGAATTATATTTAAATTCCATTTTATTTACTTTTTTGAGTATCGTGGGCACACAGTATTACATTAGTCTCAAGTGTAAAACGTGGTGGTTCGACAAGTTCATACATTATGCTATGCTTACAAATGTAGCTCCCATCTGTCCTAATACATTGTGTTACAATAGCATTGACTATATGCCCCATGCTGTGCCTTGTATCACCATGACTTTCTCCCTCCACAACTGTAAGCTTGTATCTCCCACTCTCCTTTGCCCATTTTGCCCGTCACTCCTTCCCCTTCCCCCTGGGAGCCATCAGTTTGTTCTCTATATTTATGGGTCTGATTCTGCTGTCCATTTATTCATTTTTTTTTTCTCTAGATTCTGTTGTAAGGGAAAGGAGGAGTGGGGAGACAAAATAAATACTTGGACCTTGTGGTCAGCAGCCTCTAAAATGGCCCCAAATAACCCCCACTTCCTGATAGTCATGCCCTTGTGCAGCCCTATCCTTGAGGGTAGGAAGGGCTGAATGACTCACTTTCAGTGGACAGAACGTAGCAGAACTGAAAGGGGGTCGCTTCTAATATTAGGTTATAAAAAGACTGTGGTTTCCATTTTGCATTCTCTCTGTCACTCTGTCCTGAGGCACTGTCAATGGGAAAACAGCCACATCATGACACAGTCTTGAGGAGAGGCCCGTGTGGTGAAAAACTGAAACCTGCCAACAACCGGCTGAGTAGTGGATTCAGCTGAAAGTGCGTTCAGACCCACCCTCCCCGCCGGAGCCTTGGCCAGCTTGAGCCTCTGATAAGACCCCAGCCCCAGCAGACAGTTTGACTACAACCTCATGAGATAACGGAGTTAAAAATTCATCTACACCTAGATTCTTAACCCCCAGAATCTGTGAGGTAATAAATACTTTTTAAGCTGCTATTTTAGAGTTATTTGTTACTCAGCCCTAAATAACAATGCAAACATCTTTGTAGAGAACTTGAGCCTCTTCCTACAATATTCACACATTTGAATACACACATTTGCATCATGGAATCCTATTTCACAAAGGACCCTTACCAAGAGGATAGGAAGGCACAAAAGGAGAGAAGAAGGAAAAGAGGGAGACGGGTATGAAAGGAGGGAGCGAGAGAGGGAATGAAAGTTACTGCAAAGGCAACTCTGAGCAGATCCTCTGGCCCAGAGAGAAACTCCAGACTTAACTGTATGAGCCTGTGTGGGCAGAGTCCGCCTGGATATGAGTGATATCTATGTGTTGGAGGCACGAATGGGTTCTTGGTGTTCACACAGCTTTTGTGTAGTATTTTCTGTTTTGTCATGCTTGCACTTGGAAGTGGGTGACAGTGTTGGCTGAATCAATTTGAAAGCGTAGCCATTTCCTTAGTTGATGCTTATTGTTCCAGGATTGCTGCTTCTTAATTAATCTTTTGATTAATACGATGTGTGGCCCAGAAGTTCAATCAGAGATACACCTTTTTTTATAGACAATCAACAGCATGTATCAACTGATGCAACTCAGCTTGGATAGGTAGTTAGAGTGGGCATTATTTTTTATTTGCTTTCAAACTACCGAGCGGGCTGAACAATAGACAATAAACAAGTCGTTGTGTATGGCTTTTATGGGGCTTGAAAATAATTTTGACTTAATGGAAACTGATGCTTTGTTGGAAACCCTGCCAGGGAAGCAAAAGAAGACCCACATGGTAAGTGCCCCAGACAGATCTTCACGAACGATAGAGTCACAATTAACTCGAAAATTGGGTGGCAAAGGTCAGCCTGTAGTGTAGAATTAATAGGTGGTGTCTCACTAAGGCTCTTCACCTCCCGCCTTGAGAAAACTTTCAAGGTTTCTACAGATAAAGAAAAGGACTCAAGGACCAGGGACACCTTAAATATGTAGATGACACTGTCATCTTTCGTTTAAGCTAAAGACCTTGAAGCAATGGTGAAAGAATGTAACAGAAGAGCAAAGAATCTGGATCATTATATAAAAGAAGCATATGCAAAATCACATCGAGTACATACATTCAAGAGGGAAAGCTGGCTGCAAAAAAATTAGGCATTGCAAAGAAGTGTTTGTTGAGGCCATATGGCGTACATTGTTACAAACCAGAAAGGTTCAGAAAGCAGAATAGACCCTTGTTAGAGTCTCTGAGGAGCTGAAAATGAATAGTTTTCTACATTTAAAGGACTAACTACTAGAAAGAGAGATAGGATACTAGCACACTCCTGGTTTTGGCAACTATAGTAAAAGCACACATATAGAACACGGAGAGAGAATAAAATGTAATAAAGTAGGAAACACTTTGACTGTGGTACTGTGTGAAGAGACAAAAGAAAAACTGGTAGTAGCAAAACAAGGTAGACAATCATGGGGAAGAAAATATATGGCCTCCCTTGGAGTTGCGACACATTAGAGTGCAGGATGAGCCTGGTACACACTCGTGTGAACAGCTCTTCCCAGCAGGTTCAAAGAGGCCAATTAGGTCCCTTCGTGAATTCATACCTAAGTCTTTCTATGTTTACGTGGATGAGAATCATCAGAGAACTTACAACGAGATGAAAAGTCTGATTCTCTTATCTCCTAGCATAAAACTGGACTGTGGTTAGATTTCTTTAAACTGGTCCTGCCCTAGACTTGTATCATTACTACTTCCTCCTTGGAATCAGACGGATGACGGGAAAAGTAATATCAGATGCATCAGGTTCTTTGTCAATGTGCATGGCAAAATCTTCCCAGAGTCTTGAAAGATACAGGATTTTTCTAGGTTCTTTAAAAAATATATAATTTCTCTTGAAGTCAAGTGAGTAAGCAGATACTGAGATAAATATCACCAAAAGGAGGATCCTCTTCAAACAACATCAGCGAGTATGCACTTACTGCCTATACTCTTTCATACATCAAGCATTGTGCTGGGATTCATGGTGAACGCAACAGAAAAGTCCCCTGGATAAGCTCTCAGTTCAGTGGGGGAGAGAAGGAAGATGGACAAATAAGTGATGTCAAATTAAATAATTACAATTATTCTAACAGAGGTTAAGGAGGTGTGTACGTTGCAATGGAAGTGTATAACAAGTGTCCCAATCTAATTGGAGGGGCAGGAAAAGTTTTTATAAGTGAGTCCCTTCTAGTCGATTGAGGAAAAGATATATTCAGGCAGTAGGGGTGTGTGTGTGTGTGTGTGTGTGTGTGTGTGTGTGTGTGTGTGTCTTCACACATGCACACCCACAAGTCCATAAGGAAGCAGGGGACAGAAAAAGATTAACAAAAAGGAAAACACCTTGAAACCACCTGGGGAGATACAAGAAATCCAGTACTGAGTAAAGAAGCAAGGAAGTGGTACAAAGTGAAACCAGAGACCGTGTGAGGTCAGATCATGCAGGACCTTGTAGGTCAATAGAAAGACTTGGGACTTGATTCTGACAATAGTGGAAAGCCATGAAAAAATGGCCAGCTGAAAATTCAGATTCTCTTTCCCTGAGAGAGATTATGGGACATAAATATTTGGTAAACCTCTAGCAGTTCTCTGCATCTGATGTCAGAGTCTGGAAGACGGGATCCATATCAAATTCATCCCTGTGTTTTACATTGTGCTTCTCAGGGGAATAGAGCAGAGCCAAAGTTGGCTGTAATGCAGCCTAACAAGCCACAGCACCCAAAGGAAAGCATGGGCGGATGCTCCTGAAAATCAGCTTTGAGATAGGTCACTTGCAAAATGGAATCCGTCTTAGTTTCCTGAAAGACATTATCTGAAAGGATGAGTACAGCGGTCTAAATAACGGCCTCCAAATCCCTAAAACCTGTGAGTGTCATCTTCTATGGGAAAGCAACATTGCAAGCATGGTTAACTTAAGGCTCTTGAGATGGACAGCTTATCCTGGATTAACCCTAAGGGTAGTCACGCAGGTCATCCTACGAGGGAGGCAAGAGGGTTAAAGGAAGACAAGGCGAAAGTGCCAGCAGAAGTGGGGAAGTAAAGACAATACGATGCAGCACCATAAGCCACGGGATGCAGGCAGCATCTGGCAGGTGAAAAAAAGGAAACTGATTCTTTCCAGAGCCGTCAGAAAAATTCACCTCTGCTGTCATCTTGAATCTAGCCTGCAAGGCGTATTTCAGATTTCAGACCTTCTGAACTGTAGTAGAATAAACTTGTGTTTTTCTAAGCCCCTGAACTGGTGGAAATTTATTATAGCAGCAATAAGGAACTAATACAATAGGTATGATTTCCATAGAATAGTCGAAGAGTTACAATATCACTAGGGTGACTATAAGCCCCAGACTGTCCAGGGAAGTCTTGCGTATTACCCCCAGTGTATTTATTAACGGTGTCTCTTTTATCTCCTGCAAGTGTCTTGGTTTGGATTATAAGTCTGTATATAAAAAGATGTTGAGTCAAGTATTGGGAATAGTAAGCAGGACCAAAGGGACATTCACATAGAAGCAGCCCCTGCCTTCTAGTCTGGCCACATAAAGACCGACTTACGAATAACCATAGCAACACTTATAAAAGCCTCAAATTACACATTGATTGATAATATTGCTTAAATTTTGTTCTTAAATAAATAAGAAGAGGTCAGGAAAAAGACACTCCCAGATAAAGACAAGACTAGAAGGACCCAGACTCCCACAGTCAGTACAGTGAGGCAGAGAGGCGATCGCTGGAGTCCATGAGACGGTGAACGATAATCCTAAAATGCACACAGCCCGGACAGTGCAGTGCCGGTCAGATAACCTGTTAGCACAGACAGCCTATCCAAGGTTTTAAGATGGCTTGAAAGTGAAGATGCCGTCTTGTTTGGAATTCTAAGAGGTAGGTTTGACATCTCTGAGGGGAGCAGAAATAACTCTGGTTTGTTTCTGTTCCAGGGACCGTCAGCATTCTGAACCCAACCTAGCTTTATCCAGTCCCTATCTTCATGTACAAGACCTATTTTACCACAGAAGGCTGTTTGCCTTATGCTCTTCAGCCATGCTATTTTCAGCTCATAAGAACCAACAACAGTGTCCACGTTCCCTTCATTTAAGGTCAATCCTACTGCCTCCCACTCTGTCAAAAAAAGTCACAGTTCAGATCTCCCCATCATTCCCCAGACATATGTCCCTTGTCCTTTGTATCACAGCCAATATTGTCCTGCACGTGGAATACCTTCTGTCTTCTCACTCACTCTTCAAAGACAAGCCCAGGAATCCTTTTGGGACTACTCCACAGGCCTCTTGCTTCTCTGAATATCTGTTGCACCTTTATCTAACTATGAAGCCATTTATGACGTCAAGCATTACACTGGTCACTGACATAGGTTGGTGAATTAAAAAATCTAGTCTCTGCCTTTAGATGACTAACGGCATGTAAAAGTTATGGGGGAAATGAATAGCAGTCAAGGATAGAGAATATTTGGGGGGCCTTGACTTTACCAGGGCAGTTACTGATGAGGTGACATTTAAGCCAACACCTTAAAGAAAGCCTCGGCCATGCAAATCCATCCAGTAAGTGTTCATAGCTAATAGAATGTCAAAGTTAGAAGGGGAAACTCTGATATAATTTAATTGCCTTAAGAGAAAATGAAGGAGAACTCCAGAACTCTGAACAACTTCCCCATGATTGTACAACATGGGTCTACTGATTCTCAGTCTGAAATCAGGCTCACATCACCTTCTTTACCCAATTATCTCGTGCGATTTTTGATAAGCAGAAATTCTATATCTTAAACTTAATTTTGTTTCCAACAATTCAGCATATATAAAAAGGCACTCAATAAGTATTTGCCAATTATAGACTTTTCTCCCTGTAACAGTGGCTATGTTTTGCTTCTATGTTCTGGACACTTCTACTACAGCACATATAATAGTGGGTTGGTGCTAAACAGTATTCCATAGGAAGTGCCACGGCATCCACATTTCCACACAAGGGAGGAATTCTTGTTTTAGCTCAGATCCAATATACACTCAACCCACCACTTGGAGCAGATACTGATACCTTTTGTTGGTCCAGCATAGCCAGAACATAAAGGTAGCTGGCCTGGAAACAGAGGACACATACAGTACACAGGGGGCTGCTCTCACCAGTCAATTCTGTATTTCTCCAATAGGCTCACTCTCCATCTCTCCCCTGTGACGATTTATGCTCTCCCACCAAATTCCACTTTAGGACACAACCAACAAGTTCCAGACTTCTCAAACTTCATGAGAAAATAGAAGCCCTCAGCTGGGAACGTCCCATCTTCTCAACCCCAAATCTTCCTGTGCTTTCTATTTCTCTCTCTCTCCTGGCCCATAAAATTGAAAATGTGACCTTTCTCTTGCCAAAGTCCAAGCCCCCAGATTTTGTTCTGGATCCCATCCTCTTATACCTTCTCACTGTTTCCAGAACTTCTCTCCTTCAGTTATCCCCTCTGTCATTCAAATCTTCAAACTCTCTCTCTACAAAGTCATTACCTGAGCGTTCAACGTCAGACTGGTATCTATCATCATAACCAAACTTTCACTGATGCCTGTGTTCACCGCCAGCATCCACATGGATTCTGTTTGTTTGTTTGTTTGTTTGTTTGTTTTAATCGCCAAGGACCTCAATCATCATCATCATCATCATCATCACATCATCATCTACATAAACTGTGTCAACTACTTTACTTCCTAATCTCTATTTTTTAATTTTATATCAATAAAACTACTTTTGATATATAAAATCCAGAGTAATTTTTAGAAAGCAAAACAACAAATAAAAGTGTAACAAGAAAAGTAAAAAGAACCTGAAATTCCATCTCTCTGAGTTGGTCACCACTAACATTTCAGAAAATCTCTTTTCAAGCTTCAATTCATGTATCTGAACCCAGTCATAGTTACAATTTTATATACATGTCATCCTATTCCATTACGATCACTTTGTCTAAATGCAGTTTAAAAATTTTCCTCTTTTCCTCCCACCCCTCCAAAATGACAATGCACCCCACTGTGGGAGTCAATTCTAACCTAGTCCAAATCCTTCTTTCAAGTTTTTTTTGTTCATTCAAATTACTTGCAAAGATACATGTGTGTATTATACAGGTGTTCTAAATCTTGTTTACCTCTACATAACAGTAGATGGCGAAGATTTCTCGAAGTTAACTGATATACATCACATTGAATTTTTTTTTTTAATTTTATTTATTTTAGAGGTGGGGTGGGGCAAAGGGAGAGAGAGAGAAACTCAAGAAGATTCCATAATGAGCTTAGAACTCATCCTGGGGCACAATCTCATAGCTCTGAGACCACAACCTGAGATGAAACCAAGAGTCAGATGCTTAACTAACTGTGGCCCTCAGGTACCCCACACACGGATTCTTCTTAATGGCTGTATAATATCCCATCATAAAAATGTAGCACAAATCATACAACTCTATAGTGACAGGCATTCATGTTATTTCCAGTAGAGCATTGGCGGGGCACTTGTTGTTTCTTGAGACCCCAAACTCTGTTGCAAACTAATCATCCTTATACATATACCCTTACATACTCCTGTGGAATAGATTTCCAGTAGTGGGAATGATGTTTGGAGATTATGTATAGTATATTTTTCTTTTTAAAAGATATCACCAGGCACCTGAGTGGTCCAGTCAATTAAGCATATGCCTTTGGCTCAGGTCATGATCTCAGGGTCCTGGGATCAAGCCCGATGTCAGTCTCATTGCACAGCAGGGAGCTAGCACTTCCCTCTCCTTATGCTGCTTCCCCTGCTTGTGTTCTCCCTCTGTCAGGTAAATAAATAAAATCTTCAAAAAAAATCTAAAAATAAAAATAAAAAAGTAAAAGATCAAATCAAAACCACAATGGGATACCGCCGCACGCCAGTCAGAATGGCTAAGATTAACAAGTCAGGATATGATAAATGTTGAAGAGGATGCAGAGAAAGGGGAACCCTCCTACAGTGTTTGTGGGAATGCAAGCTGGTTCAGTCACTCTGGAAAACAGTATGGAGGTTCCTCAAAAAGTTGAAAATAGAGTTACTCTATGACCCAGCAATCGCACTACTGGGTATTTATCCTAAAAATACAAATGTAGTTATCCAAGGGGGCACATGTACCCAAATGTTCATAGCAGCAATGTCCACAATAGCCAGACTATGGAAAGAACCTAGATGTCCACCAACAGATGAATGGATAAAAAAGATGTGCTATATATGTACAGTGGAATACTATGCAGCCATCAAAAGAAATGATATCTTGCCATTTGCGACGATGTGGATGGAACTAGAGGGTATTATGCTGAGTGAAATAAGTCAATCAGAGAAAGACAATTATCATATGATCTCCCTGATATGAGGAATGGGTAATTTGAGGGGTAGGGTAGGAAAAAATGAAACTAGATGGGATCGGGAGGGAGACAAACCATAAAAGACTCTTAATCTCACAAACAAATTGTGGGTTGACAGGGGGAGGGGTGTGAGTGCAGGTGGCTGGGTTATGGACATATGTGCTATGGTGAGTGCTGTAAAGTGTGTAAGCCTAATGATTCACAGATCTGTACCCCTGGGGCAAATAATACATTATATGTTAATAAAAATAATTATTAAAAAATTAGAAAAAATAATAAAAAATATCACAGGTTGTTTTCTCAAACAACTCCAATTTATCAGAGATTTATAATGCCCTTTATTCTGCAGCCACTCCTGAATAGGGGCTTAAAAAGCAATAATTAAGATACTAAATTCTAGGCATAATTCTAAAATTTCTATATATATTAGTTCCCTAATTGAGACCCTGTGGGGTTTAGGAATTTTCTCAAGGAAGTACCATTTATCAACAGAAAAGCAGTGATTTAAACCCAGGCTATTTGTTTTCATAGCCCATGTTCTTAATCTTGAGCTAATTTTACTTTAACTAGTGTGTGTGTAGTGTGTGTTTAGTGTGATGGATATAAAGTGATATGCTCTGTTCCCTTAACTTCATTTATTTCCTGAATATTAAAATGGTAGAATTCCTTGTCAAAAGTATATTTCTCATTTAGATATGTTCTCTGGTGAATTATTTATTTATGTTCATATCACAGATTAATTTGGGTTGCTTTTCACAGAAAGCACAAATAAAAGTGACATAACAAGGATTTATTTTTCTTTCCTATAAAACCCAGAGCAAAGGTGAGCAGTCCAGCCATGGCGCTGTGGCTTCTCAAGGTCACCAGGGCCCTGGGTTGCTTTGAGCTCTCTCCTCATTCCTTCTTGAGGTATGACCTCATCCCACGCTCCCAGGGTGGCTGCAGAGCTCCAGTTAGAGAAGAAAGTGAAGTGTGAAAAAGCAAAAAGAATTTTCTCAGAGGTTCATACAGCAACCTGTGCTTATGCACGTTGGCCAAAACCACAGCACGAGGACCTTGAACTGCAATGGAAGACGCAGTTCTTAGCTGGGAGCAGGATGCCCTGGATGAAATCAGAGCTTTAGTTGTAAGGAAGGGGGAGAGAATGACATTGGGTGGAACAATTGGCCTTCAGATTAATGGTCATTGCTCATTTTTCTATTGAGCTCGCTTCTTACTATGAATTTGTAAAAACTCTTTCTCTATGTAGATATTAATCCTTTACCTGCCATCTGATCTGCATCTGTTTTCTCTGTATTTCTTTTTTTTAATTTATTTATTTATTTTAAGCATGACAGTATTCATTATTTTTGCACCACACCCAGTGCTCCATGCAATCCATGCCCTCTATAATACCCACCCCCTGGTACCCCGACCTCCCACTCCCCGCCCCTTCAAAACCATCAGATTGTTTTTCAGAGTCCATAGTCTCTCATGATTCACCTCCCCTTCCAGTTTTCCCCCAACTCCCTTCTCCTCTCTAACTCCCCATGTCCTCCATGCTATTTGTTATGCTCCACAAATAAGTGAAACCATATGATAGTTGACTCTCTCTGCTTGACTTATTTCACTCAGCATAATCTCCTCCAGTCCCGTCCATGTTGCTACAAAAGTTGGGTATTCTGTATTTCTTTTGTCTACAGACTCACATACTCATCCTAGAGTTATTGGGGCTCCTCGGTGGCTCAGTTGGTTAAATGCCTGCTTTGGGCTCCGTCAGGGTCCCAGGGTCCTGTGTTGGAACTCCACATCCTTCTCACTGCTCAGAGGGGAGCCTGCTTCTCCCTCTGCCTTTGCCTCGCCCTCCTACTCCTGTTCTCTCTCTCTTGCTCTGCATTCGCTCTCTCAAAAAAATTAATAAAACCTTTTTTAAAAGAGAATTATTTAGTATGTCCCTTATAAATATCAGGCAGGGCTCTTTTCCAAGCACTAAGGATGCAGTAGGGAACAAAACAAAGCAGAAACTCCCTGAAGGTGGGAGGCCTGAGTGTCTCAGTCTGTTAACCATATGCCTTTGGCTCAGGTCATGATCCTGGGGTCCTGAGATCAAGCCCCATGTGGGGTACCCTGCTCAGCAGGGGGTGTGCTTCTCCTTCTCCCTCTGGCCCTCCCACCTGCTTGTGCTCTCTCTCAAATGAATAAATAAAAATTCTTTAAGAAAAATACCTGATGCTTACATTCTAGTGGGAGAATTCACAGACCAAAAAAAAAAAAAAAAAAAAAAAAAAAAGGCAATGAGGGGTATGTAGTAATAATTCTGATGAAGAAAAATGAAGCTAAAAAGGAAGATGAGATTGCAGAGATCCAATTTTAAGTAGTTTCATCAAAGTTAGCTACCAAGAGGGTGGCATTTGTGAATAGACATGAAGGAAACGAAGGAATATTTAAGCCTTCAAAATACCTGCAGGAAGATATTTCCAGAAAGGACAGCAAGAAGGGAGTTACATTCCAACAGGTTAAAAAAGAGCATAATATATGGGGTGGTAGAGCCACTGTAAAAATTTTGACTTTTCCTCTTGTTGGCGTGGATACCATTGAAGGGTTTTATGTGAAGTTAGATAATCTGAGCTACATTTTAAAATGGTTATTTTTCTTGATTTCAAAATCAAGAAGACATATAAACCAATAAAACAGAATCAAGAGGCCAGAAATAAACATATGCATATATGGTCAACTAGAATTTGACAAGGGAGCCAAGAATACTTAGTGGAGAAAAACCATCTCTTCAACAAATGGTGCTGGGATAATTGGATGCTGCTCTGGAAAAGAATGAAACTGGACCCGTATCTGTACCATTCACAAAAATTAATTGAAAGTGGATTAAAGACTTTAAATGTAAGACCTGAAACCATGAAACTCCTAAAGGAAAACATAAGAATGATGTTTCCTCGGCATGAGTCTTGGTAATATTTTTTTGGATATAACATCAGGCAGAAAGTACAGGCAACATAATAAAAATTAAAAAGTGGGACTATCTCAATCTAAAAAGCTTCAGCACAATAAAAGAAACCATCAACAAGTGAAAAGAAAACCTACCAAATGGGGAAAAAAAATTTGCAAACCATATGTCTTATAAAGTGCTGATATCTAAAATATACAAATTCCTACAACTCAATAGCAAAAGAGTAATAATAGTAATAATAATAATAACCTAACTTAAAAATGGGCAAAGGACCTGAAAATACTTCTCCAAAGATGATATATGAAAAGATACTCAGCATCACTAGTCATTAGGGAAATGCAAGTTAAAACCACAATGACCAGAATGATATATTACCTGAGGCCTGCTAGAATGGCTATTAGAAAAAGAGTTAGCAAATGCTGTCACAGATGTGGAAAAAGGAGAACTCTTGTGCATTTTTTGGTGATATTGTAAATTGATGCAGCTACAATGAAAAACAATACGGAAGAGCCTCAAAAAGTTAAAACTAGAACCAGCAAATTACCCAGCAATTCTACATCTGGGAATATATCCAAAAGAAACAAAAATACTAAGTCAAAAAGATGTCTGTACCCCCATGTTCATATAGTAACATTATTTATAATAGCCGAGACATGAAAACAACCAGTGTTCATCAGTGGATGGATGGATGGATAAGAAATCGTGGTATACATATATAAAATAAAATACTATTCAGTCACAAAAAATATTAGGAAATTCTACCATTTGTAACAACATGGATGAACCTTGAAGACATTACGCTAATTGAAATAATTCAGGCAAAGAAAGGCAAATACTCTATAATCTGATCTCACATACATGTAAAATATAAAAAAAAAAACTGAATTCATGGAAAGATATCAGAGTTATGGTTACCAGAGGCGAAGCGTGGGAGAGGGGAAATTGGAGGAAGGTGGTCCAAAATACAATCTCTGAATTACAAGATACATAAGTACTAGGGATATAATGGACAACATGATGACTGTGGCTAACACTGCTGTATGATATATAGGAAAGTGGTTAAAAGAGGAAATGCCAAATACTAAAAGTTCTCATGACAAGATTTTTGTTTCCTTTTCTACTTCATGTATATATATAAGAAGACGGATGTTATCTGAACATATTGTAGTAATCATTTGACAATATATGTAAATCAAGGGCACCTGGGTGGCTTGGTGGGTTAAGCCTCTGCCTTCGGCTCAGGTCATGGGCTCAGGGTCCTGGAATCAAGCCCCTTATCGGGCTCTCTGCTCAGGCAGGGAGCCTGCTTCCTCCTCTCTCTCTCTCTCTGCCTGCCTCACTGCCTACTTGTGACCTCTCTGTCAAATAAATAAACAAAATCTTTAAAAAATATATTTATGTAGATCAAACCATCATGCTGTATAAACATAAAAAATATATATTTTTGTATAAACAAAAAATAAAAATGTATATATTATTTCTCAGTAAAATGGGAGGGGAAGATTATCTGTGTGTTAGAATAAGGGAAAGGACACAAAATGGGAGCCAGTTAGGAGTTTATAGAAGTAACCTAGATCAGAGTGTATGAATGAATGACAAGTGGTTAGATTTTGTACATATTGGGAAGATAGATCATCCAGGTATACTGTTAAATTGCAGGTGGGCAACAGACAAGGAGCTGGCGGTATTAAAGAGGACACGTATTGCATGGAGCACAGGGTGTTGTACGCAAACAATGAATCATGGAATGCTACATCAAAAACTAATCATGTACTATACGGTGACTAACATAACATAATAATAATAATAATAAAAAAACCACCACACACACACAAACACACACACACACACACACACACACACACACGGAAAAAAAAAAAAAAAAAAGATAGATAAATTTCAGGTGGGTCGTAACTGAAGACAGCCCAGAATGACTCCAAGATTTTTGGCCTGAGCCATGAGAATGATAGAGTTACTAGAAATTGTGTTAGGGAAGTCTGTGGATGGAACCAATTGGGGGAGGGCGTGCCGAGACTCTGGTCAAAACTGGATGTATAAATTTCAGGTTTTGATAGATACATGTTTTCCGACGTGAGGAGATTGGGTGAACTTCTGAGATCCCAAAACCCTCACACTGGAAGCCGCAGTCTGGGTCAGTTATTACTTACGTTCAGATATACACATGCTAACACCAAAATCTCGAGGCACCATGCACATGGCCTTGATTTCACTAATGAACAGATTGGTGCCCCCTTTTCAGAGTTCGAGTTGGCAAACCAGTTAATTGTATATATCATGATCTAATCTATTATCCATCTGGCATTCATACAGTGCAGTGGTCTCCACATTTTTATGAGCGTGAGCCTGTACAAACATACGTGTGTGGGGGTAGTTGAAAAACTTCTTGCAAATAATACCTTTACTATAGAAAATGCTTTGTATACACTCTTTTCCATTTCTTTCTTTAAATTACTGGTTGTTCTTCACCAAATTTATTATATTACATCTTTATTATATTATGCCCTCATGACTGCAACCCACAATTTGAAAAATACCAATTTAGATGCCTTTTAGTATACTAAGGCAAAATAAAATAGGAATAGATAATATTCTTTAAAATTTATAATGCATAAGGAACTATGCTAAGCACTTTACATGGATTATCTCATCCAATCTTAAAATAAGCATCAAGTTAATTATTACTGACCCCTCCAGGGTATGGAAGAGAACATGTGTATTAGAATGGTCAATTTGGTGAAGGTCGCACAATATAGCCATGTCATTCTCAACACAATGCTGATAACTGCTATGGTCTGTTATCATCTACCTCACTCTCTGAAACGCTGAATCAATATACCTTGAAAAATTACAATTCCAAAATGCATGACTCCTTTCCCATGCATGTACCATCTCCACAGCCTTTTCAGTAATTACATCTCTTAGGAGGAGCTATGTGGTCTCCTGTGGTGCACTAATTCAATGTTTGTGGTGCCTGTTCTAATTTTCTCCATATACTGACTGGTGTCCTTTGTTTTCTTATACTCTCTGCTACCTCATGGCTCTCCTGAATTCTTATCTTTCTTCATGATCTTTCTGATTAAGTACACACTGCTAATTGGCTAATTCAGTATACTTGGTTTAAACTCCTAAGGGAAGACATCTGATTAAATCTGCTCGTTTTTTTTCCCCCTATATTTACAACCAGGGCACTGAGTACCTATACAATTCTCTACCTACTTCTCTCTCTCCCCCTTGTAAGATTATAAACTCCTTGAGAGCAACAGGTGCATCTTATTCACCATTGTACCACCTAATCTTGATGTATAGGCGACATACAGTAGTGAATAAATCAAAAGGAGTGAGCTTGCTAATCAAGTAGCCATGCGAAAGACAGAAAGATAACAAAATCATAGAACAAGAAGTCAGGAAGAGAAGAATAATAGAGAAGCTGTGTGGACAAAGTTCAGCCCTTAATAACAGAAAAGGATCCAGTGGGAGAGAATAAAAGAAACCTTAACAAAAGGAACCTTACACATGACCTCAACCTTTCTTCAGAAGAAGAAATGAAAGATGGTGCCAAATGCTTTTGCCTAAGCAATAGCTTGGAAATGAGGAATGGAGAACTGATTTGCTCCAAGCTCAAACTACTACAGACAAGTATAAGATGAATTCAATATGTTAAAAATATTTAGGAAAGCAGCATTGGTCAATTTGACTAGCACTTTTGTGTTAATTAAGTAATTTTCTGAGTCAAATGTTCATACCCAAGGAGTCTGGTTTGAATCACAAAAACCCAGGAAGCAGAGGCATGTCAGACTCTAGGGGAGACAGAGGGTCAGAAGGTAAATCATGTCCCAGACTAGGAGCAAGCCAGAACTCACTCTCATGGACCAACATCAGGTCTCAAATCAACCAACAACTTTCAAGATGTAAGGAAACTTAAGAGAACAAAACAAGTTCCTGGCTGCTAAGTATCTTGTTTTGCACCCTTTCAAAGTCAAGCAAATATGAAGCCGGCTATTGAAAAGTTTGTAATGATAAAAGGAAAGGCACATTGGTGTTGCTGTGTATTCTAACTGGTCTGAAAAAAAATTAAATTAATTTTATGGAACTGAGTTTCTGATGATACTGAATGTAACTTAATGTAATTCATATATATGTTTTCAAGATGACATTATCAGATATTAAATTAAATTTGATTTTTCCTTAGATCAATCACCTAGATATGTATAAAGTGAATACAAAAAGTAAAAATTTAGGTAACATTTTAACGACTCTTTTATTGCTAAAAATAAGTTAACTTTCTTTCTCCTTCCTTCCTACTCCCAATATTTTGCCTCCAAATTTTTCATGGGTTTCCTTAGAGAATAATTCAGGTCTCTAAACATTTCAAAAAGCTCTACCCAACGGATTCCCTTTGTTTGTTCCTTTGATTCCTTGTTTGTTTTGCTATTGTCACATTTGCTTCAAAGGCAAATTCTGTCTTTTAATGGCTCTGTGTATGTTTCCAAGGACAGGCTAGCCTTGTGTTTGCTACAACACTGTTTTTATGACCACTCTGTGCTTCTGTTGACCAACCCCATGAATTCATGTAAGCTCCCCTTATTTTTCCTCCCTCAACTCCCTTCTATGAGCTTTTAAGTATTAGGAAACCCATTTCTTCTGTTGAAGCCCATCAGATGTTTAGTAGTTTCCATCATAACACATGTTTAAAACAGTAATACTTGAGCACTCATGGTTGATCATGGATCTTTCTTTAAATCTCTTGAAAACCATACAGGAAATGGCACCTACTTATAAGTAGGTTCTCTAGAAGGTTATTGAATATAATGGCATAATTATGTGAGGGCTTTTTCTCTTATTTAATAAACTGTCCTGACCATATACTTTAACATAGAAAATGCAAAAGAATGTTTACTACTTTTAAGTAATAAATCTTAAAATATCATGGTGCATAGATTTTGTTTTCTTAAATTATTTTTTTCTTTTCTTAATTATCTTTTCTTAAATTACATTTTCTTAATTTCTTTTCTTCCAGACCTTTTGACTGGCTACTATGAGTCGTATCTCCTAACACATACTCTAGGCATATGAAACTAAAGACAATTTTTTCATAAATAGACCATTCTATGCCTTCATTTTAAATTAAAACTTATCATTACAATTTCAGATAGGAAAAATTTAGCTACTGGTATTGGGCCATTTGTCATATTATGACTATCAATAAGACCAAAGGCTGCTGAAGACTCTCCAGTGGAAGCTAAGCTCATGCCACAAGCTTCAGATAAAAATTGGATTGCACTCAGGCAATGGGTGTTGATGAATAGAGGTGTATATTCCATTAGTGAAGGCACAGAAACTACTCCAAATTAAGAGTAAGAAAAGGGGTGGGGGAGCACCTAGATGACTCAGCTGGTTAAGCCTCCAGTTCTTGATTTCAGGTCAGGTCATGATCTGGGGGTCATGTGCTTGAGCCCACAGCAGGCTTGCATCATGCTGCGTAGGGCTCTGCACTCAGTAGGAAGTCTACTCAAGATTCTCTCCCTCTGCCCCGCCCCTGCTTACCCTCTCTCACAGATAAATAAATAATTCTCTCTTTTTTTAATTTAAATAAATAAATAAATAAGTAGTATGAAAAAGGATCCCATTCTCTATCATGATGAAAATAAAGATCAAGTGTGGAAGAAGATAGGTGACCAGCCAGCATTTTCAAATACCCATTTGAAAGCATCTATTACTTATTTATTTTTTTTATGTTTAGTTAGCCTGCATACAGTACACCATTAGTTTTTGATGCAGTGTTCAACAATTCATTAGTTGCATATAATACCCAGAGCTCATCACAACATGTGCCCTCCTTAATACCTTATCCTGCTTACCTGCTTAATACCCTCCTGCTTCCCATATCCCCCTACCTCTTCCCTTCTGTAACCCTCAGTTTGTTTCCCTGAATCCAGAGTCTTTCATGGTTTGTCTCCCTCTCTGATTTCTTCCCTTTCAATTTTCCCTCCGTTCCCTGTGGTCCTCTGTGCTATTCTTTATGTTCCACATATGAGTGAAACTATATGGTAGTTGGCTTTCTCCTCTTGACTTATTTCACTTAGCATAATCCCCTCCAGTTCCAACCATGTCAATGTAAATAATAGCTATTCATCATTTCTGATGATTCAGTAATATTCCATTGTATGAAAAAAAAAGAAAGATAACATCTATTAGGGTATATGAGTGTGAAGGAGATCTACACTACATCATTGCATACCATGTAATATTGAAAATATTTCAAATGGACACATGTATTGCCATTTAGAGTACCACACAACTATATAAAAAGTTCTAGGAAGTTATCAAAATGACCACAGTGACTAAATTAGGTGGAATAAGCCTTAAAAAAAAAAATAAAGAGGAGAGCTTAGGAAAGATTTTTCAATATGGTGGTGAAGTCAAAGAGTGAGGAGAACCATGGAAATGGAACAGTTGCCATCTGCAAAGATTTAGGAGGCAGGAGTTTGGGATCTTGTACACATCAGCTTGTTTGCAACACTAAGAATTAGGGGATCTGATAGAAACTGTATTCCCATGGAGTCATGTGGTTTGGAATCAAAGGGCCAAAAGCAAAACCTCGCACAAATTATCAGTAGGGATATGTTGGATGGAATGATTCATGGGTGAATGGATGGAAGCAAGAAAACTAATATTAGCAGACATGCCAGCTATAATGCTGGGTACTTTCACCTACATGACATGATTTTATCTTTCAGCTCTAAAATTTAGGTATTATCCCATTTTTGAAGGTGAGGAAATTGAGGCACAGAGAGGACAGTTTCAAAGCCAAAGAGAATTTGGTAGACTGGAAAAAGGGGATTTTCAATGGTAGAGGTAATTCATTGTTCTTTTTTTACATTATGCTTTTAAATGTATCTTTAAATTTTAAATAAAATCATTTCTGGTGGTAAAATAGGCAGGCTCCATAGGTAAAGCATTCTCTCCCTTATGAAACATTTCTTCTAGAGCTGAATGGGCCTCCCTACTCAGAGTTCTTCTCTACTTTTTCTCCTCTGTAGATTGACTTGTCTGTTCACTGACTATGACCACCACTGAACTTCTACTTGTTTATTTGCTTTGGAGTAGCCATTGTCCTGTGGTCACCGACCCAACCTCTATGCAAATATTATAGAGTCTTTGAAGCATCTTCTTTGGAGGTGGTCATCCAGCAAGGCCAACTGTATCATGTGTTATTTATCAAGGCAAAATTATATGGCTAGCAAAAAAACAGCACACAGACAAATTATAGAGAGATGCTTATGTCTTTAGACCAATACCCACAGTGCACTGTTTTCCTTCTGAAAAACAGGTATTTGTTCACATCATATTGCTGTGAAACAAGAAAAGAATCTGGACTTTATAAACTAATTGACTGGAAATAATTACAGCCAATGAAGCAATGAAATCGATTTGTTTATTCTTTTCCATATGTAACTGACCTACATGTTTAAAAATGTAAACTTATTTTTGCATTTATTTGTAACTATGGCATTATTTATGTTTCTGTCAACTGACTTTTAGTGTGCTGCACTTTTATTTTTGCCAAGAGTATTGACAAACCAGTTTTTACATGAAAACAAAAGGCACGGGGTACATATGTGTTGTTTCCCATTTGCTCATCTCTAACTAATACTTTTCAAAAATATCATTATTCTACATTCGCTGCCAGAATTTCTCATGATCAAATATACATCAAACATAGGTCTGTCAGCTGATGAAGATTAGGTAAATTTAGCCCTGCCCATTTGCCTATTTGTTTGTCATAATATGTCCAAGGAAATAAAGACTGATAGCTGTTTCTTAGACAAACCCTGTATCCAAGATTATTCATGTTTCTTGCCACGGAACAGGTCTAGTACAAAAAGTGAGAATAAAAATACTAAACTTTCAGGTTATACTCTGACCCCTGAGAATTAGTCTGTAGTTATTCTTTTTGTTCTGAAAAACAATCTAGCACTTAAAAAATCATTCCCAGAACCACAAAGAACTCTTCTTTACCCCGAATCCTCCCGCTGAAGAGCTTTGGTCTTTAACATACTGATGCAGCTCAATGTCTCTATGTTCATTACCCTCCAGATACCATTATCATTGTGCCACAGACTGTGCTAAACCCCAGGAATGCAAAAACAAATCTGACACAATTACTGCCCTCAAAGAGTTTACAGCTCTGTGAAGAAGAAAAGCAATAGACATGTTTTTTTTTTCCTACTGTGTCGTGGTGAAAACACTTAGCTTCCTAGGAACACTCAGGAAGAGCATGACATCTACCTTCTTAACAACATTTTAAGCGTACAATACAGCAGTATTAACTATAGGCACATCGTTGTACAACAGATCTCTAGAACTTACCATCTTGCACAACTGAAACTTTGTTCCTTTGGATTAATATCTCCTGTTTCCCCTTCCACCAGGCCCTGGAAACCACCATCCTACTTTCTGCTTCTATGGGTTTGACTGTGTTAGGTAAGTAGAATCATACAGTACTTGTCTTTGTGTGATTGGCTTCTTTGACTTAGTGTCCTAAGTCACATCTAATGTTCTCAAGATTCATCCATGTTATCACATATTGCAAGATTTTCTCTTGTTTTTTTTTTTTTTAATTTTAAAGTGGCATTCTATTGAACGTATATACCATATTTTCTTTATCCATCCATCTTTTAAGGGACATTTAGGTTGTTTTCACATCTTGGCGATCATGAAGATTGCTGCAATAAACAGGAAAGTGCTAGTATCTCCTCTGATGTCAGTGTTTTTGATAAATACCCAGAAGTTGGATTACTGAATCCCTTGGTAATTTTACTTTTAACTTTTTAAGGGGCCTCCATCCCATTTACCTTAGGAACTACACCATATTGCATTTCTTTTCTTTTTTTAAATTTTTTTTTTTTTAAGATTTACTTATTTGGCGGATGGAGAGGGAGAGATAATTTCAAGCAGACTCCCCACTGAGAGCAGAGACTGACATGGGACTTTATCCCACAACCCCGAGAACATGACCAGAGCCGAAATCAAGAGCTGGATGCTCAGCCAACTAAGCCACCCAGGTACCCCTCCACTTTTCATTTCAAACAATGTACATGGGTTCTAATTCCTCCACACCCTCACCAATACTTGTTGTCTTTTTATTTTTTTTAATAATAGCTGTCCTAACAGGTGTGAAGTCATAGCTCATTATAGTTTTCATTTGCACTTCTTTGATGATTAATGGCATCAAGAATCTTTTTATATACCTCCTGACCATTTATATGTGTTCTTTGGAGAAAAATTTATTTGAGTCCTTAGCCTATTTTTTCCCATTGAGTTGTTTTTGCCATTGAGTTATAGGAGTTCCTTGTATATTTAGAAATTAACCCCTTATCAAATATATAATCTGAAAATATTTCTTCCCATTCTGTAGGCTGCTTTTTGCCTTAGTTGATTGTTTCCTTTGTTGTGTATAAGTTAGCTTTGTGTAGTCACATCGATTTTTGCTTTTATTGCACATGTTTTTTGTATAACTGGAGACATCCCACTTCTGATTTCAAAACACATTACAAAGCTACAGTAAGTAAAATAGTTTAGTGCTGACATAAAGATAAACATATAGACCAGTGAGACAAAATAGCCCAGAAATAAATCCACACATACTCAGTCAACTAATATTCGACAAGGGCACCAAGAATGTATAGTAAGAGAAGGATCGTCTCTTCAGGAGATGGAGTTGGAGAAACTGGATATCTACATGCAAAATGTTGAAACTGGACCCCTATCTGATACTATGCAACACACATACACACACACACACACACACACACACATCAACTCAAAAAGGATTAGACTCGAACATGAGGCCTGACACCATGAAACTCCTCAGCAAAAAGAAAATTTCATGATATTGGTCTTGGCAATGATTTCATGGACCATAGGTAATTTTAATGTTCCATATTGTGTGATATGAGGGGTGTCACTTTTTCCCAAGTATCCTGTTGGGCATTCACTAATTTACATTGCAGCTGAGGATGTTCTGAGTTTGCAAAGCAAGTTGAACCACATTTACAGCTGAGGGTTTATACTTATCTGACCATCTGAAGGGAAGCAAAAATCCTGAGCAGGGATAATAGTATCCTTAAGAAAGAATGTGTCATAAGGACAAATGTCTGGAAGGGTGACCAGACCCCACCAGCAAGTGTGAGTGTCAGAGGGGAAGAATGGTTGCAGTCCCACTATGATTGGTACGAGAACCCAGCCAGACTCAGCAAATTTGATGGCATATGTGACCTTAGGAAGGGAAGAATCCTGTCATCACATAAAGAACTCCATAAATTTGGTAGCATATCAGGACTCAATCAAGCCTCTGTGGGCGCCTCTCACCGAAGGTAACCCCAGATGGAAAAGAATTCTCAGCTCACCATGGTGGAGATAACTTAAGCCAGCTCAGCTCCCTGTGCAGCAGGGAAGGTAGCTTTGTTGGCAGTGGTATCTCAGCATGGTCAAGGCCAATTCTTTATACCACTTGAGGTAAGCCCAGAGCAATAGACCATATCCTGAAGTTTTTATACCCCATGAGAAAGATACCCTAAAGCCTTTTGAGACTTTCAATAGGGCAATGGTTTAATCACATTTATGTTTTAGTATAATCATGCTGGTGGTTTTGAAAATGAACTGGAGTGAATTAAGGCATGAACACCCTTGCTTGGCTTAAACCGTTGGGTAGCACCACACTGCCCTTTGTGCCTTGACCACAGATAAATTAAGAAAACACAAACAGGTAAGAGAGGGGGAAAAACTTCTTTTGGGTGACCCAGCCAGGAAATACATGGAATAGTTAGGGGTTCCAGTAAGCTGTCAAACCATCACCAATAAAAATTTTAAATTTTCTATTTTGAGGTGGGGTTGAGGAAAACAAAATAATGGTTCAGAAATTGGGTTATAAATGAAAGAGAGAGCCTGCAATAACTACATGTATTTGGAAATGCTTTCAAAAGATAAAAATTTTATGCTTTTTTTATTTCTTCTTTTAAAAAATTGTATTATTTTTTAAATTTTTTTAATTTTTAAAAATTTCTTTTCAGTGTTCCAGAATCCATAACCTTCAAGTATTTCCACTGAAAGGCAACAATTACAGTAGATAGGTTATTCAAGAAATGATTTAAACACTTAGGCAATAGCTTCTCAAAAACAATCCAGGTCAGTAACCTATTGTTTGGACCATAACATACATAAGAGCTAAACACTCCATTGGAGACCTTCTGGTGGCCCAAGGCCTTCACCTTGTGAACCACTTTATCCATTTAAGTTCCATAAATTTTCCCACCAAGTAGTCCTTCCAAATGTATACCATGGGTTGGACATCAAAGGAATGTGGTTTGGGACATGATTTTTGTGATTCATCTCTTTCCATGGGCTACACCTACTTTACCTTGATGCTTATGAAAATAAAATGTGCACATGGTACCTGACATTCAGAAGGTGTTGCATAAGCATAGTTAAAATGAGTTAAGGAGCTACACCTATAAAATTAAAACACCATGCACAAGTTCTATCAGGTAGTGCTATTGAAAAAAGGTTGAAAAGAGAAAAAAGAGATTTAAAGATTTTAGCATCATTCCAAATATATATAAAGTATACAGTAAGCAATTTCCATTTACATCCAGGAAAAACTTGTTCAGTTTCCAACTACTCATTCAGGTCAAATATTCCAGTGCTCTGATATTTCTCCATAACGTGCATCAGGGGAGGCATTCACAATATTAATTCTAGGAATTTCCAAATAAAAATTATATCCTCAATCCTTCATGAGTTTCATAGGATCTGGTTCCATTTTCTTGCCCAATAGTCACAGAAAACATTCCATGACCTGCCTTGCATCTGTTGTTTTAAAATAACTTCACAATAATGTATGATTTCTATTCTTATTTTGTTGAAACCACGGGCATTTGCCCAACCCGTAAACAAAAACAGCATTCTAGAAACCGCCAGACATCAAGTATGCAATTTTCTTCCCTAATACTTGGTCTAAAAGAAAGGCTACACTTGCACATTTACTGTAACCATTGTGCGTGCTGTTCATATTCTGCCACCATCTAGTTAAATTCATGTTTAATGAGTCACATCATGAAGCACTGTATATTTTTGTTGCTAAATTTATTAACATATACTTATGGGCATACAGTTATACAGTTTTCCTTGCGGTATTTGTGTTTGGACTAATTTTTGCTAATTTTCTTTTGTTTTTCTAAAGAATATTTTTGTCTTTCTAGACCTCAAGAATTACCTTTGATGTGGTCATCAGAGAATTTAGAAGTTTGGGTGTTCTAAGGCATATATTCCTAATATGTAACACATATCCATACACACTGAAAATTGATCTGGAAGATAAACCTGGAATGTAAATTTTACGTTCAAAGTTTCCTTCACTGGACTCAGTCCCAGGTATTAGAAATAAAGGGCAGCAATTATAGTGAGTGTGTTATGGCAATAAATTTCATACCTACACTCAAGATCTACAAGCTATCACAAAAAAAAAAAACAACAAGGTGGTCTATGTTGTGATCAATGAGAATAAGAACACAGTAACGAAAATAACAGTATGAGACAATAGAAATGACTATCGGCTTTGGAGTAAACAGACTTAGTGTGAATCAGAGTTACAAAAAGTGTTTTCATCTCTTGCAATCTGTTTCTTCCACTGGAATATGAGATTAATAATACCCACCTCAGAAAGCCATCAGAAATCTTAGATAAAATATGCCTGAAAATTCTTAATTTTGGAAACATCGATTCAATTGACATTAAATAAAACAGCCAGTTAATAATTTTGTGTCTTTACTCTACATAGCCTTGGGAATTTATGTGTAAATTTATATCATATTATACATATTATAGACTTAAAGCCAGCTATGCTAACACACACAAAAGTCCACAAAGAAGCAGGAATTATATGAGACTTGAGTTAGATAAAGTGTAGAAAGATCTTATTTTCCTATTAAGGTCAGTTATATACATGCATCATTATTAAATAGGAAGTTGGACATTTATTCAATGTCAAGAAAAGCCATTTAGCCACTGATGATTCACATTTTGCCTTGAGTAGTCTGGCAGGAAACTGGCATATCACTTATTGGCAAATTTGAATGGTATTAAATTGAACAGGTAAAAAATAGACTTGTGAATTAACCAAATTAAATTTGCAATACATGTTTCTGAGTGGCATGGACCAAGGAATGCTGACGTAATTTATAGAAAGTACAGGGATACACAGCACAGGCATCTTTTCCAAAATCAAACCTCTAGGGCATTTCAGAAGCCCCTATTCCTCCCACCTGTTGGATAACAGAGTGTCTATCTGTCTGATGCATGGCCTTGAGCCCCAAGTTTCCTCCATCACAGCCAGAAGTCATCAGTCCCTACTCGGTCAGAAAGATGAGAAGGTAAGGCAAAGCTCCAGGGTCATCTGTCTGGTAAACCACCTACACTTACATTCATTTGCTTTTATAAACACTCTATTTGCTCTTCTGCTTCATGTAGAATGCCATTTTGATATTAACTCACTTCTCTACTTTGACCTTTAATTTCCAACAATTTCCAAGATCCAGACAATCTCTCGACCCTCCGATTCACCATTTTCAGCCTTCACTGATTTGGGTTGTAGCTTAAACCTCTAATTCTGCTTCCATCTCCCCCACTTCCATTCCTTTTCATTCCTCCAGTGATGTAAAATCATCAATCGTGTATTCACTCCAGGTATGCATACTTCAGGGCGTCAACAGGGCAAAGACTTATTCCAACATTGTAATCACTGAACGGGAAAAGGGAATCCCTGTTTTGCTTTTAGGAATGAAATTATGCCATTCATCCAAGGGAATATGAGTTCTCAGAGAGGAACTGCTCGTGCTGCATGAACATTTTCAGAGGGATATTTTTTACTTTTGTGTGTTCAACATAACAACCAAAATACAATTTCATGGGAGGTAGGAAGAACCTGGAATTGCCTCTCTTAGATGTTGACTTTTTTAGTTTTTCCACAAATCCAAGTAAAATCAAAATATAACTAATTTAGAATACTAAACTAACTCCAAAGCCTTGACTGGATCCTTCAGCAAAATTAGACCTCCTGGGCACAGTCCCAAGAGACAAGCTGATGTCCTGATGTTTCAAAAACAGTAACAAAGAAAAATGAGGTTTCCAACCACCAGTCTTTTTTCCATTTTAAACAAACAAGTCTTGGAATACTGATTTTAACCATGGCAAACCCGTCCTCAGCATACAGTCTGGATATCACTGGAAGATACAGGCTCTGTCAGACTAGCACCTCTCCGTGTTTGGGATGAATGGTAGTTTTATTTCCAGAGTGTTCTGCATTTCTAAGTTGCTTCTCCAACCTCCCAAAATGTGCATAGCTATGAGCCTTCGAATCTCATTCATTGCAGTGTTCCTAAATGGAGACCAGATGAGATGCCCTTTCTGAAGCCAGCCACTAGCCTTGATAACGACTGCTATTCCCTTTCAGAAAAGTGCCAAATGTCCAGGTTGGAACTATCATATACAGCAAATGCTTTACTGTCCCCTCCTGAGGACAACATTTTTCCTCTCTTTCCTGACCCATATTACTCTGGGGATTCTTTTGTATCTGCCTCCTTCTCCCATGCAAATCCCAATGATATGATCATAATAGATAAGGCTATCGACTTCCTGTGATTTTTCTTCTCATCTCTTATGGGACTGGCATCCAACCAAACCCAGATTAATTTCACATTAGAGATCTTTCACACAATGGGCTTCAAAGGAAGAGCTTCAGAAAGGAGTTAACATTTTTCATAAATGGCAACAAAAAAACAAAAAAGCTATCATGTTGGAGTCCGAATATATACCATAAGTCACATATAGCAATACCTCTATAATTATTCTCTAAAACCAGAAAACCAAAGTGGTTTGCATTCCTTGGTAGCTGGGGGCAGAAACACTTTCCCCTTACAAAACAACTGATGGAACTAAAATGAAGATCAACAACACAGAAACCCAAGGTTATAGGTGTGCCCCCTTTGAAAACAGTGGATGTTTGCTACAGTACAGGGAGTCACACATGTCTCAGACATTCCCAAATACTTGCCAGCTCATATAGGCTCTACTGAAAAAAAAAAAAAGAAAACTATAGTCAGGGCAAGAAGAAAGAACTCTCTAAAGATAATTTCAAGCTCAACCTAAGAAATGTGGCATAATTCTACAGTGTCATGAAGAAGGAGGAGCCAAAAAGCACATCTGTCATGTAGCAGGCAAAGAATGGTATATATGGGCAAAAGGAAATGGTATAATAAGGCAGAAAGGCAGAGCTGAGAATAGTAACATAAAGGCTTCCGTATATTTTCCTAAGTGAATCTGAGAGGCACAGAATGCATGAACACTTGTTCTGAGATGGGAAAAGATCTCTTCCTTTTCTGAGTCCAGCTTTCAACAAATACTCACTTAATACCACATGCTGGCTCTGTAAGACATACAAAGCTCTGCGGATACAGTTGCTCGCTGTGCCAGGCAGAGGTAACTTTGATTTTAGCATCACTATTACATGCCTTTCACAGTGTGTTAATTTCACAGTTGACTTTACATGTTTCTAAATGATTCTCCACAACTAGGGAGGGCTCATGGAAAGAGAACTACCTGTTTATGGACAACTTTTCAACATCGTCCCTACCATATATACAACTTTTAAATGCAAGGAGCAGTGACTGCATTATCATCAGTCGTAAATAAGGATGTATTTCTAATTGCTGGGTCATCATTCCCCCCTAAAAAATGGCACATATCCGTGCATGTCAGTTCTCATAGCCTGTGCGTGTTCTTAATACAGAACATGAGAAATGGAAAGGGCCACATGTTCAATAGTATAATTCTAAACAAAGAAAATGTGTGTGGGAGAGCATCCATTTATATTTAATTATAATTAATATTGAAAGTTAATTTCCAATAAAATGTCTTTTTGAGTCTATTAAAGTTAGTGATTCACAGGATGCCTGAGTGCCATTCCTGATCCATTCATTCTTTCCTTTTCCATCACTGTTTTTTTTTTTTTTCTCAGATGTGTAGGATGTGATTGGATGGACGGATGATGGATGGATGGGCAATTAGCCATGATTAATTATATATCTTCCCCTTAACTTTTATTCCTCTGTCCACTGGCATCTGAAATACATTATCTACATCTTTGAGGAAACTTGATTTCTTAATTATTTTCTTCTCTTTCATTAATTTTCAAATGCTACAATTCTTTTACCTCTCTCCAACATATTCAGTGCATTCAGGACCCCCAGCTCCTCAAGAATGACACATGAGCCCCTATTGCACCTCCCCCTGTCAAAAAAATGATCTGGATTTAAAACTTCCCCATGGTACATACATTTTCTTTTTATCGGCTCTTTTTAAATCTTATTAATAAAAATCAAAACTCTTTTTTTTTTTTCTCGGAAGTCTTTCCTGCCAAGGTCTCTGGTTTCCCACTTCCAAATTATCAAGCCATCATGATCACTTAATCATTCAAAGAATTCTTGATGACTCTCATTCCTAGAGAGCCAAGTCAGGAAAGCTCTTCCGTGTCTCCTGTCCCACGGTTGCTTAACCGTAGCTGAGCAATGTCAGTGGCAAGCCACAGAGAGCAAAGAAGAGAGAAAATTGGTACATGTAACAGTACTTCAAGAAAAGTTAAAAGCTCAGTGCCAAGAGAATGTTGTCAGAAAAGACCAGGTAACCTAATGATGGTGAGTGTAGGTCCCCGGCAACCATTAGCCAAGCTTTCTTATTCCCACTCTCTCTCTCAGAAGCCATGTGACCTTAAACAAGTTACTTTGTGTCTCTGTGACCTCAGTTCCTGTTCCTCTGAGTCTTTTTTTTTCCCCCATTTTCTTTTCTTTTGGGTATGAAATATCAGAGGTATTTTCAATTCTTTAAGAGTTTATACACCTTCACATGAACTCTACAAGCAAAACTTCTTCCTGGAAGTAACCCCCAAGTAGTCTTTTTCTCTTTATTCCAAAGTTGTATCTCAGGTTCTGAATTCCCTCTACTTTGAAACCTTACTTTTTTAAACAGCAGATACTGAGAATTTTAATAATCTTCTCTGACACAAATATACAATGCCTTCTTCTAGAAGCCCCATCACCTTACATAAAGGGGCCATTTTCCTTTCTATGTTCACAAGGTCCATTTTCAGAAGACTCTAAAACCCTCACATATCTTCAATGCTTCTGATCTGACTGTCCTACTCATCTTGATTCAATTTACCCAGATAAATCTAATTTCACTAACACTTTCTTTAAAAAAAAAAAAAAGTTTTATTTATTTGAGACAGAGAGAGAGAGAGTGCACAAGCAAGGTGAGGGGCAGAGGGAAACATAGATTCCCTCCTGAGCAGGGAGGCCCATGCAAGGCTTGATCCTGGGACCTCAGGATAATGACCTGAGCAGAAGACAGACACTTAACCCCGGTGCTTCTCACCTACACTTTCAGCTCCACACTTACTCACATCCATCTGACTGATATTTAAGCATGATGGATACAGAAATGGTGCTCCTAAACTCACAGAGTTTTGGCTGGGAAGGGCAAACAACAAATCAGGAAATATATAACACATAGGCAGTAATACATTTTATAAGAAATTAAGCAGACTAAGAGGACACTAGCTAGAGCTACTACCGTCTAGGAAACTTGGTTAGAGAGGGCCTTTCTGATAAGGCGATATTTGAGCAGACACTTGAATATGGTGAAAGAATAAAAGATGTAAAAATCTCATCTACTGTCCTGGGTAATAGCCCAGGCAGGAATCAGCATCTTTAAAATCTGGAAAATTACTTCTATGAGCCTCAATTTCCTTCTCTGTAAAATGATGATGATGGCAATACCATCTTCTTCAGGTTGTTGTAACCACTAAAGATAATGTTTAACAAAAGATTAGAAAAAGACCTGGTGTCGGGGCACCTGGGTGGCTCAGTTGGTTAAGGGTAGGGGCCTTGATTTAGGCTCAGATCAGAATCTCAAGGTTGTGGGGTCGCCCTGCATCGGGCCATGCTCAGAGGAGATACTCTCCCTCTGCACCTCACAGATTGTCAAAATTTAGTATATATCATACTAATATACATATTATATTATTATATACATACTACTTTCTGAAGGCTGTCTAAAAAGCATTTTAGAATTTATAGCAAATTATGTCAAACTGATAATACAGAAGGCAGCATAATTCACTGAAAAGAATACAAGTTTGAGAAACAGAAAAATCTCAGAAACCAAGCACACTAACACCCTGGGTCTAAGCTATATAATCTTTCCAAGTTTCAATTTCTATCTATATAATGGGTTGCATTAAGGACTAATAAGCTGAAATAGGAAAAGGCCTAGCATAATCTTTGGCCCAATCAAATTGGTTTCTTTCTACATAGCTTCTTCCACACTTATATAGGTAAAGTCCCACCATTAGGTTATATAATTTGATGTACAGAATTAAACATGTTACCTCTCGTAGGAAGAATATTTAAAATGTAATCCCACGTGGTTACAATAATCTTGAGGTCATTGGGGTATGAAGGGAAGGCAAGGAGAACAAGAAAGAGAGAGTCCTGTAATCAACTACTTCTACCAAATTCCCCAAAATTCTGTAAAAATAGAAGATTTTAACAGAAACTTTTTGCTCCATGTTTGTTCACCTCAGGAGTGCTTTTTCATTTCAGCAAAAGTAGGAAAGTCCATTCTAATGGGATTTGACTTTCCTAAACCCCAATAATTACAAACCCCCTTTAAGAAACAAAACAAAACCCTCCTCCAAAGGGGAAAAAAAAAAAAGGCCTGAAGTCTAATGAGTTACTGCATCAGATACTTATTAAATGTCAAAATGAAAAGAAGTTCGAAGTCAATTAAAAAGAATAGCCAAAAATACCAACACAAAAGAAGGTGGCATCATTTTGAAAAGTTCTTTTAAGTCAGAAAGCAAGTTTTAAAACAGAAGAGACAGAATATAAGTCAAATCCTGGTTGGATCCCAAATTTGGATGTTGATCCTTTCACAGGTGGTATATACTAAAATGGGTTCATTCATTCAGCAAATTTTCCTGAGAGTCTAGCACATATCAAATATCCTTCTAGGCAGTGGAGATGCCAGAGCAGAAACACTTTGGAAACACCTGTCCCTGGAAGGCACCTACTGATGGGGCAACAATGACCAGTAAGTGAGTATCTCATAGGCAGATGATGATCGTAAGTGCTCTAGAGACAAATAATAATGGCAGGAAGTAGCGATACAGAATGCAGGGTCCAGTCAAGTAGACTTCCTGTTCTAAATAAGGTGGCCAGGGAAGTCCTGGTGACTTTGGGGGAAAGACCTTACAGATGCGAAGGAGACAGTCATAAAGACCCCCGGGGAGATAAGTCAAGATGCTCCGAGGAGGGACTTAGTAGAATTATTAAGCAAGTGCAAGACCATGTGTGTGGCTGACATGAAGTGAGTCAGGAAGAAGAGTAGGGGTGAGGCCTAGAAGTATCTCAGGGGCTGTGACATTTAGTGGGAGCTGAGGAGCCACCAGTGGCTGAAGGAGCTCCCATTGACCCACTGCTGTATTATTGACGTATGTGTGTATTGGTGTGGACAGAAGCAGGGAGACAATAATTAAGATGAATGAAGACAGTGGCTTGGACTGTCATATAGACTGAGGTTTTATCTTGAGAAAACTCCCTTTTCTAAGAGGGGAAGACTGTGAAGAAGTGGGTTTGTTGGTTGGCCGGTTGGCTGGTTTGGGTGGGGATGGGTAGAATGGAGATCGAGAGAAGATGAGAGAAGCCTAGAGAGACAGAGTATAGATATAGAAGACGGGCCTAAGGACAGCCCCTTGGGGTTCAAGGAGGTAACAGACAACTATGGGAGGAGCAGAGAAGGAGCTGTTGGCAAGTTGGGGGGCAAGGAGACAGCCAATCTCCCAAAAGTCCAAGAAAGAACTATTTCAAGGCATAAGTGATCCACAGTGAGGGGGGAAAAATGTTACCGCAAGGACGGATCATTAGGTGTAGCAACATGGAGGTCACTGGTGAAGAGAGAGTCCGTGATGCAAGTGGTGTGAGGGGACAACGGAGGGACGGGAGTTGGTGCCACCAAGTAAGGCCAACTCTGGGAGGCGCTTTGCTGTAAAAGGAAACTGAGAAAGAAGAGATTGCAGATTGGAGAAACGGGATGAAGAGAGGGAGCCTTTTGAAAGTAGGAGAAATTACAACACAGAGCAGAAAAGTCTGACGACAAGGAGGGAGCAGCACCCAGGGTGCAGAGGAGGGAGAGAGTCTCCCTCCCAAGAGAAGGGACTGGTCCCGGACAGGAGGAAGGGGGGTCAGGGCCTTGAGAGATGCAAGCCCCAGCAGGAAAACGGGGAGGGCAGCGCGCCCAGACGCAGGGAAGAAGTTGACTGCAGAAGGAATGGAAGTCTCCAACCTACGAGACCAGGGAGTGCTACTGGTCTCTCTGAGAGGTAAGTACGGAAAGCCATAAAAAGCCCGAAGCAGCTGCACCAGCCGCTGCAGTGAACCCAGAAGGTAGAGACATGTGAGAGGCCCGTGTCATTATGCAGGGAAAGGGATCTGGGGATTGCCACACAAGCAGTCTGTTGGGGATGGGGCAGGTCAGGGAAGTGAGAGTAGAGGGAAGGGCGTGGAGAGAAGGCCACACACAATCCTAAATTCAATATTTCACTCCCATTAAAGATAAGCTGTTTATAAGCTTCAGTGTAGGGCACATAATTCTATGTAAAAACTCTGTGGTTCCTCTTCCCAAACATAAATCATGATCATTCCACACCCTGCTCTCTGGGAGTCCTCAAGGCAAAGAGACAAGACTTGAGGTATAGTAATAAAAATCTGGGTATTATAAAATCCACCCTGAGCTCCAAGTAGAAAAGAATAACAAGAGGAGAGCTCTGGAAAGTACTTATTTACCCAGGCACAATGCAGCATTATAAAATTTTATTAACATCCCCAGGAAGCCAAATGCCCACCTTGATACCTAAGCGAGATTTCTTTTTTACTCAGTTATGAACATACGTGCTTTCAGGGTGAGCTATGAAGTCTTTTTAGACTAAATGCCTTGATAAAATAATGAATATTAAATGCGTCTCAGAGCCACAAAAAAGGACTGAGCTTAAGATTGTCTCTGCTGCAGCTGAGGAGTGCCCCCTACAGTCTGACGCGCGCAACGCAAGCAGATGACACGGCAAGACCAGAACCACAGTGTCTGAGGATTCTCAGTAAGCGTCAGGGAGAGGAAGGTAAGAAGGCTCGGCTCACAAAATGTGACTTAAAGCCTAAGAAATACGCGGACACTAGGAATGCCTATTTTTACATATTTGTGAACAGCAAGGAATGAAAAACTTTTGCATAAATGTGACTATCACCACGTATTGCCTACACCTCAAGGAAATGTAACCTCTTAGTAAAGTCTGTTTTTGTATTTTGGTTATTTCACATCAGTATTTGAATATACATGAAAATAACAGTGAAAGGAAACATTATATTTTGCTACGAAAAAGAAAACTATCTGGGATCAGAAATCACTTGATGTTAGTAGCATGGAAAGAAAATGTGACATATTTATTACAATGAAGTTCTGGTTTCAGGGTTATTCCTTTTTTAAAGATTTCACAGAGAAATGTTTACTTTCTGTGAACATTCTCTCTTAAAATGTTAGTGACTTTCAAAATAAAAATCACAAGAAGACATGAAAGACAAATCCCGTGGTTAGCAATATATTTTAAAATACTACATAAATAGATTTAAAAATCCTGTGAAATATGTTACACTAACACCCAATATTATATACTGTATAAAATATATTAAAATATTATTTGAGGTGCATAAAGTTTTATGGTATATCAACAAATCAGTTAGTACTTCTCATATATGATCACATATTCCAGTTTAAATTTCCATTCGTAAGAAAAAGGAGAGACAAGACATACAAAAACCTTTGAAAATTTTTAATGGAAGTGTTTTGAGTACTAACATAGATGCAATCTAAGTGTATCAATGTATTTGATGATTGAAACTGTTAAACTAAAAGCCAGAATTATACAAATGTTTAGCAAAAAACACAGCAATAGGAGGGGACAAGATTAAAAAAAAAAAAAAGCAATATTTATCAAAGCTAATTGCCTTTTACATGATCTATGAATAAATACGGATCTTTGGAAAACTGCATTTAACCTCATAAAATGTTCATTTAGACTCAGTTTCACATATACTCATGAGATATACATAAGTGTATGTGATTAAATTGATAAATTATACTTTAAGCATTTTCATAAAGAATATTTCTCACCCTCAGAAAGAGGCAATTAGGGTCATATGGCTTAAATACTTGTTTTTTCCTCAGGAACTTAATAAAATTCAAACTAATATCCATATAGCATTACTTCCTCTAAAATTATAAAGAAAATTGTATAATGATGAAGCTATTCAAATATATTATTTCCCATATATAATAAAAGCTCCATTATTTAAGAAAAACTGCTTTATATGTAAATATTCCTAAGTATCCTGGTTATTGACCTAACAATCACAATTGTCTCTTTCACTTTGTAATAATATATATGTGATACATTCAGATGTTAAAACACTTGTGGAAATGTCTGCTAAAAAATATCAGTATATAGCCCCACAAATGTACATTCAAATTAATTAATCTGCTTTCATATTTAACTATTCTTTTGAATTCACTCACCCACTTATAGAATCCTTGCCAAAATGCAGTTTGAAATTAAAATGATTCTTTTGTAATATGAAATAATTAAAATATTTCAACACTGCAATGATTCTTTGGTTTCTAATTTTTAAAAAAAAGGAAGGAAAAAAAGAAGGAAGGAAGGAAGGATGGAAAGAAGGAAAGAAGAAATAAATCCCAGGGATTGATTAAGTAAAATTGACATTAACAAGGTAAGATTTGTAAAATTAACAATTTCCAGAAGAAATTGAAATTAACAATTTCCAGAAATAGCACTGATCCAGAATGAAATTTTAATGTCCCTGGATAACAATTATAAACAAGAAACTAAAATGTATCCGAGCCTTAAATATTATATAATGTTGATTATACAGATTCGACTTGTGGAAATGTACCAAGGAGCAATTAAGACCATTTTAAATAAACTTTTATTCAGATTGAAAACATAACTGTAGGTTGTGTATACTCGCTCGGTATTTAGAAGAGATCATAAATTCAGTCACTTCCTCATGCCCCAGAAATTCGAACATTTTTTAGAAAGGCTATTGCTTTCATACTATTCCTACCATGAAAAATGCTACCTTTTTTGGCTAATACAAAGAAACCACAATTAACAGTGAAACCATAAATACTTTCTGTGTTAACCACAAATGGCCTTTCCCATAGAGAAATGGCTTACATGTGTTCTAAATGTGTTTGGTTTCATTTTGTATGGAAGGAGCTGTGGGTATGTTTTTATCTAAGAAAAGAACATGGCATGCACATGCACAGCTTTCTAAAATGAGAAACACTCATTGAATTTAATCGGAGTTTTGTCTGGGCCGGAAATTCAGAATTAAGCTCCATGGGTGATGATTTTGGATTCTCTGGACAGGACTTGGGGCTCTACTTGCCAAACTTTCTTGGACTCTCAGTGCGACACAAGGCAGGAGGACTTCTGCCTGTGTCTTATTATCATATCTGGTGTAACTGTGGTCGATCTCACGAATGCAGAGCCCTCGCCCATTTCCACTGGGCTATCCGCTCAGTTTGGGTCAATCCCTTACAGCACTGTCAAATGCTCTGGTTCAGTCCTCTGTGTGTGCGGGTCTGTGTGTGACTGTACCTAATTTCTTGAGTATTCACTCATGATGTGATCATTAAAAAGTGTAGGGAAATCTACATGTGTTGATGTTAAAAATCATTTCTCTATTTGAATATAACATGTGCAGGGTCATTTTTTTTAAATTGTCCACAGTCTGAGAGTACATATGAAGGAGGAAGGACCTCCCACAATGTGGCGTTTTGCTCACTTCCATAACCAAGTCTCCTTGGAAAAGTTCTAAATGTAAATTAAATCAAATTTTGTTCTATAGATTTTCAGTGCTCACATATAAAATACGGAAATCCAACAGAAAATTAGGAATTATTAAGAATATTCTTTACCCAATTGAACTTACACCTACAAAATAAATACATCTGAGCAAAAGATTCTCCCCATACAAATTATCTTTGGCAAACTTTTTGAAGAAAAGTGTGTCCCAATGATGATGCCCCTAGTCCTCCATTTTAAGTTGATCTTAATAATTTATGCGACCAACGGAAAACATAAAAAAGCGACGTTCCTATCATTTGTAAGCTTAAAACAATAAAACAAACATTTGTTTTTTCATCCTGTTTACTTGAAATATGCTAAGAGAATCACTAGTTTTAAAAGAAGGAAAGCTATAATCTTCAGGCCCCTATAAGTTCTCTCACTAAACAAATAAGCTGGGTGTTCATTGCACTAAAACCAGCTAAAAAAGAACAAAATTCAGGTCAGAAAACAATAAACTCAATTGTTTGAGTGTCACACAAACAGAACTATTGATTATCAGTTGATGGGTTTTTTTTATGATTTGTGAATTTGTGATTGATTTAAATATAAAAACCAATTATTAAGAAAAGGGCAGATGATCTGTAATTCAAAATTAGAATTCTGTGGTCGGTTGATTCATTTTCATAAGGATGAAGTTTAGAGAGGGTGTGGCAGGGAGCTTTTGTAGGGGTGGGGGCCTAGTGCTAGAAGGAGGGGGCAATGCTGTTATCCACAATGGGGGTCTTTATTTATGCTTTTCCTTTGTTTTGGGCTACATGGTATACTCTAATAACACTTAAAAAGTCTTTTATTCTGCTTTCAGCCACTATTTTTAAAAGCCACTATCTTTTGAAATATATTTAGAATCAAATATATGAAGTCAAAAAACCTGTATTAGTCTTTGATCTGGGTGGCTCAGTGGGTTAAAGCGTCTGCCTTCGGCTCAGGTCATGATCCCAGGGTCCTGGGATCGAGTCCCACACTGGGCTCTCTGCTCAGCAGGAAGCCCACTTCCCCACCTCCCTACCTGCCTCTCTGCCTTCTTGTGATCTCTGTCAAATAAATAAATAAAATCTAAAAAAAAAAAAAAAAAAAAAAAAAAAAAATTTAAAGAATTAAGCTTTTCTCTTTGTAACCAGGGAAGTACTCCATATTTAAAATTTTATCAGATGTATCCTATTAGAAGGGTATGTGTCATGAGGGACATTATGATTTTAACTGTAGTTAAAAACTTCAAGTTAATGAAAACAAAATATTTACCTAATGAGAAAAATTGTAAACACTTTAGGTGTAAACACCTAATCCTTAGGTGTTTCTTAAAAAAGAAATTGTAAGGCAATAAAAAAAATCCTAGAAATAATTTTAATATAACATGGTATTAAAAAGACAACTTTTAAAATTGTGAATGAAAGAAATAATTCATTTGTTTTATTACATAATGCTTCATTTCACCATTTGAGTCAAAAATAGTTTTTATGAGGATGACAGGGAGCAGGAGACCAAAAATCAAAACAAAACAAAACAATTCAATTTTAAATATTTAAATATGTCTCCCCCCCCAAAAAAATTATCTTGCAAAACAGAACAACTATTTTTCTCAACATATTTCCATCCCCAATACATTTCCATTTCTAATATCAGCAAAAGAAAACATATAATCACGCCACCTATAACCAAGACTATTTTTACTGTCACAAGAATGTTAAAACAACAACATTTTACCAAGAGCATCAGTTCTATTATGGTGTCTTAAAAAATATATTCCCTCATCATTTACATTCACTTATTTTTGAAATGACTAGAAGTTCCCTTTCGAGATGAATCTCAAAATTCCCCCAAGGGTTGCCATTCATTTTCCAAACGCAGAAAATTCTCAGGAGAAACACACTAGGTTCTTTGTCCACCCATACTGTTGTTTCTGAAAGTGAGACTCGGGAATTACATTAGAATTTATCTCGAACACTTGCTGAAAACGCATACTGGAATACCGGAGTTCGCGCCTGGGAATATGCATTTAATCATTCCTCCAGGGCTTCTGACACTCACAGAAGCCAGAAATGCCCTAGAATGGAAGCTCTGGGAGCACAGGCCCTTCCTAACCTGTTCTCCCTCTACACCTGGCCCCGCACCTGGCCGAGAACTGCTCTGAGCAGACACCAGTTTAAATGCATATCACTGCACCACTGCCCTCATGCCTGAGACCCACAGCAGTCCTTTGCTTCTGCGTGCAGAGGGTGTCCCCTCTTCCTTAAATTCTTGTAGCACTCACCATGCAACCAGTTCTTGGAATGCGTGGGGAGCCAACGCCTTGCTGTATGCATTACTATAGTGAACTGTCATTCCAACTAAGTGATAAATTCCTGAAGGAGCAGGCTTGGATTTGGGTTTGCTTTTTTCTTTTGCTCATTAAGCATTCATTGCATAAATAAATATTGACCACTTAGTCCATGCCACTCAGAGTGGTGTCAAAACATTTACAGACTACATACCTATTATTTTATATTTTAGTATTTCCTATGTATTATAATTATGGCCTTGCAGATTTTTTTTTAATGATGTGTAAAGGTAGGTATTATCTGTGAATTCCATTTGATTACTAAATCAAGCATCAAAAATACATATTGTCGAAAGGGAGCATATGGTTGAAAATCACTGACCTGGTGAACATTTTAACTTTAACCTGAAGATTCCCTTAACATAAGCAGAGTAGTATTTCCAAGTATTTGTTTAATAGAAATGGATAACTTACTGGAAGAAGTAGTATAATTTCACTAACAACTTCCTGATTTTACTGTAAACTTCCCTTTAGTCAATAAGAGTTTCCACATAATTCTCAGATATCTACATTAATGGTCTGTGTGACATCAGAAGACCAAAATATTTAAAGATACATCATCTATATTAGCTGGCTATGGGTAACAGATATTCTATCACACTGAAGACATTCCAACCAACTAGGTGATTATCTTTCTCTAAATGACTTTTTAAAAAAATCAAACTGTCATGGTAATATAGTTTTATAATCTAGACTTAGCCCCATTACAAAGGAAGCAAACAAAAGCTTCTTTAAAAAGTGAGATTTAGCCTATGACTACATACACTCTTGATCTTTTCTTATACTTGCAAGACAAAGAAATAAAAATTACTCAAAAGCAATTAAAAAACACTAACAACCCAAGATTTCAGGAGCTCTTTCCTTCATCTGAGTGCTAAATCAGAGGGACACTAACTGAGTTCTACCTTCTTAATATGAATCATCATGACTGTGCAAAATCTTTAAATGATTATCCTGTTCTAACATATATTGGTAATGAAATGCACCTGATAGAGCTCTTTGTTTGCAAATTCGAGTACAGTTCGAGAAATCAGTCTTTAGCATCAGGAGAAACTCTATCAGCAAAAGAAGAGTCAAAAATGACACCAAATAGCAAGTAAGTGATGATCCATAGAGTTCCAACAAGCTTTCTATCACCACGCTGTGTGAAGGCCATCACTGTACAAGGAATGGCCTTTCTCACCCAAGCTGCCCCCTCTAATGAAACCTGTCTCCCTCTTAATGAGCAATAACTCTAAGATGCTTATAGTTTGGCTTGCCACAGTAACTACGGATTTATAGGAAAGAGGTTAAAATAAACACAAATAATTTAAAATGCATTAAGTAGGAAATGTCTCTTTTCACTAAACGATGTTGTAAATTTATGAAAAATGTCAGAAAATATTTATAAATCTTATTTTCTCCTTTCTGCAAGAAAAAGTGATGTTCATTTTGCTTAGTTCAGCAGTACGAAGAGTTGTGTGAAACTAAAAACTTTGGGGGCACCTGGGTGGCTCAATGGGTTAAGCCTCTGCCTCCAGCTCAGGTCATGATCTGAGGGTCCTGGTTTCAAGCCCTGCATCAGCTCTCTGCTCAGTGGGGAGCCTGCTTCTCCCTCTCCCTCTGTCTGCCTGCCTACTTGTGATCTCTCTCTCTGTCAACTAAATAAAATCTTAAAAAAGAAAAAAGAAAAGAGAAAAACTAAAAACTTTAAAAAATAATAAATAGCTTTTAGGAAACTAAATGTCCTAAATGTAAAAGGAATTGTATAAAGAGTGTGTTTTTTTTTTTTCCTTAAAACTATTGTTTTTTCCCTTTAAAACTATTGTTTCAATAGTTTTGATTTACTGGGCCACAATTAATTTAATATATGCTTCATAATTATCTTTTTCCATATAACTAGTACAAAGCAGAAACAATAGATATGTTAAGACAAAGGTCTAGGACAGTGTGACATTTAGGCCATAAACATGTCCATTTGTGAAATACAGAATTACTTCCTTTAGACAGATGATGGGGAACAAGAAGGCAAACTCCTATATGGCATCCAGATATGTAAGCCTTGTCATACATAAAGTTTTCGAGATTCTGCAGGATTGGATTGATTTTCACTTATTCCAACACCTCTTCCTATGGCTATGATTTTGGTCTGAGCCCCTGGAACAGAGCTGCAACCCAGGAGACATGGAGGTTACAGAGTGCCGCTGAGCAACTTAATCTTTGTCAGAATGGAACAGGCTGGCAACTTGGGAAGTCTGTCAACTACAGTGAGTCCCACTTCTGCTCAGTCCACCATTCTGCCTGCTTCAGCCCAGGATTTCCAGTCCCTTCCTCTCCCTCCTTCCCTGGGAGAATAATGGGAGAAAGAGGGTCTCTGTATTTTCACACCAGTTTCCCAAGAAGAGGAAAGTAAGAACAAAGGAGAAAAGAAGAGGCAGGTCATTGGCCCTATTACACCCCCTGCTTAGATTTCCCTGACCCCAGAGGCAGAATAACACTGCTTCACTGGAGACCCAAGGACACACGATGGCCTGTCCAGGGTCTTTGTATCCTTACCCACCACAGAACCCCAGTGAAGGGCCACAGTGGCCCTTGCACAGCAGGTGGGCATGGGATGGGGGCGGGGAGTTGGTCCAGATTACACTGTGTGCGTTAGAAGGAGCTATTTCATGAAGAAGTCCTCATTCCACAATACATGTGGAAGACGTTCCTGCAGAGGAAAAATATAAAAAGGGAACCACCTTGTCCAAGGTTGGGCAAAAACGTGTTCGTTTTCACTGTCCGCTAAAAAGTCACTGAGGCTTCAAGCCCTACGTCTTCTTTGTCTTTAACCTCACCCCTGCCGCTTTCTTCCCCATGGTCCATAGTGGCTATCCAAAAATTCTTTTTTTTTTTTAAAGATTTGTTTATTTGGCAGAGATCACAAGTAGACAGAGAGGCAGGCAGAGAGAGAGGAGGAAGCAGGCTCCACACGAAGCAGAGAGCCAGATGCAGGGCTCGATCCCAGGACCCTGGGATCATGACCTGAGCAGAAGGCAGTGGCTTTACCCACTGAGCCACCCAGGTGCCCTATCCAAAGATTCTAAACTCCAGATTGTCTTGGTGCATCAACTGAAATCCCTTCTCAGGGAACCATCCCCCTAAAATGGCTCCCCAGTCCTAACCCCTGCAGTTCCTCTTCTACAACACTTGATGCCTCTGTATTTGTTCATTATCTTTCCAGAGAGACTGCAGTTCCAGGAGAGCAGAGACCACGTCCATATAGATCACCACTAGATTCCCAATGCCCATTCCCTGCATGGCATAGGTGTTTAACAAAACATCAGTTGAAGGAATGAGTGATAACTTAGCACCAACTGATAGCAAATATTTTGTCATGGGACTCTACTAAATTCTCCAAATAATGCGTCATGCATGGGTGATACGGACTGACCATGACATTGCCCTGAAGACTGAACCCTACCAAGTTCTCTGGGTTCTTGTTCTACGTGGGTTCATCTTCTACTGGATTTCTTTTGCTGCCATTATCTTACCACACTACTCTCTCAGTTCTCTGCATGCACCATTGATTCCTTTACCACTGCGGAGGTGCTAAGAAGCAATTTCTTTTGTTTGAAATGTTCTCCCCACCTCCATCTTGTGTCTGTCCTATATGGTCTTTCTCGTGGTTGAATCTGGCATTGATTTCTATGACCTTTTAATTCTCCATCAGATTGTGTGTTCCATGAAATTGGAACATTTCCTCATGCTATTATATCCCAATGCCTATCCCAATGTAGGTGCCCGATAAACACCGCTGCATGATTGAATGAATGAACAAACAAATATATTCTACCATGGCAAAATAATCCAAATGAAACTACCATCTCCTTATTGGCATTTATGGCAATATTATCTTTGGAACTTTAAATTCTTCCACTGCTTCTAAAGATGACAGAAAGCTAAAAGCCTGCCACCTCTTTCATAATTTCTCTTCTGTACCAAGCCAAGAATTTTCCATAGATATACATCAGATTTACCAATTCCTGGATTTTTCCAAGAGTATGCCTTTCCTGTGGGAAATGTTTGCCCTTGCATCCATGACTTGGGCATATTATTATAACCTTGAATTGTGGTTGGTCATGCTCCGTGGTCCTTGATATTGGTTCTTAGCAGATAGAATCTAAATTACCACTCCTTCAAAAATGGGTCCTGGGGTGCCTGGATGGCTCAGTCATTAAGCATCTGCCTTTGGCTCAGGTCATGATCCCCGGGTCCTGGGATCAAGCCCCACATAGGGCTCCCTGTTCAGCAGGAAGCCTGCTTCTCCCTCTCCCACTACCCTGCCTGTCTTCCCTCTCTCCCTGTGTCTCTCTCTGTCAAATAAATAAATAAAATCTTAAAAAAAAAAAAATGGGTCCTAAGGACAAGATCGAGACTATTTAAGAGCTGTATCAGGCCAATGCATTAAAAAATATCCAAACTACTCACGTTTTATGGGAGGCCCACTCTCTCTCTTTTATGCACAGCCTCATTGCTACCCACTGCGGGGTGGATGATTGGAATTGGTATTTTGATTTCTTGCCTCAAAATGGGAAGGCCTGACATCACCTCTCATCAGAAATATCTAAAATTGATTTCTTAAAATGGATGAAAGTGACTTTATGGATTACACAACGGACAGACAATGAAGTCGACTCAGAACAAATGGATAAAAACATACTTTCCTTCATCTCAGGAGCCCTCCGGGTGTTTGCCACTTGGTACACAGCTCATTTGCTGGCATTCCTCTATTTTTGCTGTTTTTAAACCACAGGTCACCCTAAAGTAGATATAATTAGTCAATCCAACAGCCTCTTTTGCTGATCTGGGCCCGGTTGTGACAGAATCCGTGGGAAGTTGACTTTGGTCACCAAACCCAAGCAATTCAAAACTGCTGATGTGCCAGATGCAGGTTTACTTATAGGCATATGTCAGAGGCACAGTGCGTGCTCTGGCTCCCAAACAGAAGGGTTTTAGATCTGTTGGCTCCCTAGGTTGCAATTTAAACCCTGGAACAAAAGTATTCTTCTGGGTAGTGTGGGTGCGGTGTTTGCAAGCTTTAAGTTGTTTAAGCTGAGTTGCCCCACAAGGCAATTACTGGCACCATTTCACTATCTTTCTGTTCTTTTGATGTGGTATTCATTTTGTTCGAGGCATTTGCCTAATTGAGGAGGTACAGTGATTCTGTTAGGATTACCCCTGAACCCTCCTAGGTTTGGGGAATGGGTAGTCTCTGTGCAAACCACAGAGCCCACTGCATAAACTGAAACCCTAAGAGAGAAAGAGAGAGAGAGAGAAAGAGAAATTGCACATCCAGAATAATGGAACCTGCGTCTAGGAAGGAAACCTGATGTCTGCAGATTATAGACGGGATCTTACCCATCTATAATCTGCAGACATCAGGTTTCCTTCCTAGATGCACTTTGGCCTCCTTCTCTGGTGAGACTCATAAGTAAATGTTTTGAACAACAACAGCAAAAGAAAACAAAAAATGCTCTGCTTTTGGATTGACAGCTAAAAGGTGTTATGGGCAGCTCTGTGCCCTTATTGTTTGAACTCACACAGATCTCGTGGCCATGAGGAAACATCTTCCATGTGTGAACACACAAGTCTTCACCTGGAAAAGAGTATGCCAGGTGGGTCCCAGAGCTCCATGAGCAGAAATAGAAGAAAGTCCTAGAGAATGAGCCAACATGCCTACAGCAACAGGTCGGGGCCTGTCTTCCCTCACTTTTAAATTACATCAGGGTTGAGCCTTGGTGAAACCCTCAAGTCCCATAGGCACTAGAGGAAGAGAGAGGCTTTGAAGCTGCCTGACAAGGAAGCTTCAACATGGAAGTAGGCCATAGTGATGCTCAAAAGTAGAGTTCCATTCAAAGATCAATAAAGGTTATTCCTCAGATACGAATAAAAACAACCTTGGGTTGTTGTTGGGTTTTGGTTTTTTATTTTTCTTTTCATGAAACTTTATTTTTGGAAAGCAAAGCATGGACAGACTTTTGAAACAAGTTATAAGAAATGAACCCATTTTCTTGAACTATTTTAAAACAATCCACTTTCCTTCATTGGATTTTTACTAGCATAAAACTTCAATTTATTAATCTAAAGTGTATTAATATCCCAGCTACGAGAATCAATGTGCATATGTTAAACTATTGTGTACCCTTTAATTTGGGGCATGCAAATTATTATTTATATGACTAATAATAATGGCTCCAAACCTGCAAACTTGACTTTTCTTTGCAAAATGATTTAATCATTCCCACATTGTCAGTATTACCACTATCACTCAGGATAATCTCTTTCTTTTTAAACAAACCTTTGCCTCAAAATATCTAGTTGCTACTGATACGAATTCAGGAAGCATGGAGTTAAAGAAGTTGGCTTTTTTTTTTTCTTAAATCTGAACAATTGGAATCAGCAGTTTGCATTATTTTAAAAATGAATGCTTAGAATCAGCAATTTTCTTGTTTTTTTTTTTTTAAAGATCTTGAGGGTTTTTTTTATTTAAAGTGGAAAACTACATTAAGTGCAAGGCAGTCAACAAAGAAGCAGCCATAAAGCCTAAGTATTCCTAGAGTTATAAAATATGTCCATTGTGCCAATTCCACTGCCAACAATGAAGTTTTAAGCATTAATATGCCTTCATTGCAGTTTTAATGCCTTAATATTGAGTCGATAGCTCTTTGGGGTAATTCTGCGTTCTCTGGTACTTGAAAGGTGATGATGTCAGCGTTCTTCGCACTGATTCATATGCAGGTTGACGAAGCTGAGTTATTTATTCAGTTCCATTATATTTTCTATAAACATTAGTTCTCAATAAACAGAGACATTTAGCCGAGGGTTTATTTATTAAATAGGTACTGTACAGATGGTTTTGCCACACATGATGTGCTGCAGAGGATATTACTCAGGAATAATCAGCTGTGTTATAGCTTGGCTAAATTAATAAGATGATAATGATGAAATTGATGCTTTTGAGCTAGGCTTGGTAAATGGTTTTTGCATAAACAAACTGATAAATTTGAGAAGCAATTACTTGCTTGTCAAAGATAAAAACACAACAGGGCCCATTTATAGTTAGGTCCTATTTATTTTTAAAGATTGTACCAGATTTTATGTTTAATACGCTGCAATTAAAAAATAATACTTAAATGGAGAAGAATAAAAAAAAAACACACACTAACTTTCTGAGTTCTCCTTCAAATCTGAAAAAGCAGCGTTGCTTGATTAGACACCAAGCAAACTTTTTTGCTGCGTGTGGAAGGAAAATCTATCTGACAAAAAACAGGGTAATACTCCACATGCATTTTTTAATCATAGAGGCATGTTGCAGAAATAGTTGACTGACAACTCCCTCTGCTCTGGTTCGTCCCCTTCCCCAGACACAAAAACACACACTAAATAAGGGCTCTCAAAAAACTTTTCGATCTGGTTCCTAAATAGCAAAGGACATGCTTAACCTGGCTTAGTGCTCTCTAAGTGGTACAGCATTCAACCACTCTCTTCACCCAAAGATTGTTCCATTTTTACTTGGAGCCTGAACACAAAAAACACATGCTAATTTACTGATACAATTTCATTACATAATGCTAACTTGTGTATTGTAAAAGTCAGAAATGAAGTCCAAGTTCAGAGAAACGTTAGCTTCCCTCCTCAGCTTCAGTGGAATTTTTTTTTTTTAGAATTCTGATTAAATCACACCCTGAGGGCCCACCTTTTAGACCTGAACATGAGCTGCATATCAAATATATAGTTTACATCTGTTTGTGTGTGTGTGTATTTTAACCATGAAAGAATACTAACCTATGGAAACCATCTTTATGTATCCCACAGTATCTTATCAGAAACTGTTTCATGCTAGATGACAGGTTTCATTTTTCTTCTTCCCAAAGAGTTTATGATTACCGAAGGTAAGTTATAGCATATTTTTACTACTCGGGTATATTTACTGTTATTTACAATGAACTAGCAGTCATACAGGAAGAGAATCATATGCAAAAATAAATATTTTAATTTTGAATGTTAGGATCCCAAACTCCTGTAATTGCAATACTTTTTTTAAGTTAAGTGACAGGGGCAACACCATCACTCTTCAAAAGGGTAGGATGAGGTCATCAGCTGTGAGATGAAATCAGATACCTGTTTCATTAAAATAGCTGCCTTCTTTACTTTTTTAAAAGAGTACTTAGGTGCCCTGTTAGCTGAAAATAAATTAATGCTGTGACTATTAAATGCAAGCCACTGTGTTAGAACGGGTATTTTGCATTTTGTTGTTTGTGTGAAATAAGTGAGTTACAGCAAAATGCTATGTATGTGCATGGTAGAAATTCTGTCCCTCTGAGCAGCTCAAAATCAAGATATTTGTCTTCTCAAAAACTGCCAATAAAAACAGAAATATAATGATCACAGATAAGAATCAGCAGGAATATTTTTAAGATCCATAATAGGTTTATATCACAGAATTCAGAATATATTGGTCTGATATCAAAATGCCTAATGATTTGTTATAAAACTTCAGTTGTGATTTCCTCCTCCTGGCTAATTGGAAACAACTGCTCCCCAGGACTAATTACAACTCCATCAAAAAGAAAGGCGAGCACAAATATGTCTTAAGGGAACATGAAAACTTTGAAGGTGAGGCCCTGCAAACTGAATTAAGGGATGAAATTTAAAACCATTCTATGAGCTCTGCTTTCTAGAGACTGTTGCAGCGAGCATCAAGGAAACAAATCCAATGAGATTTTTAGTGATGATATCAAGAGGCATGAAAGCATAACATATTGAAATGTTTGAGACTGCGAATCCTATCGATCAGCTGACAAATTGATTATTGTGAATAGAAATTCTATGTTGGATCTGTACTGTCACATGCTTTACTGAAAATAATCTTTGGTAAGTGCTCAGCAGAAACTTCTGCTGCTTGAAACTAATCTGAATTATCTAACGCAGCACTACTATGCATATGAACTCTGCACAAGCTATAATCTTGGTAGGAATCTTGCCTTACAAGATGTACCATTTGGCTTGTAATTGAAGATATTCTAAATTACCTGTAAAATTAGAGAATGAATGAGGGCAATGGTCCATCTGTGTTTCTTGTTCTGCTATTAGAGATTGCAACCTCTGAACTGATTTTCCCTGGTTTTAAATATATATGGTCCTATGTCACAAACCTGTGTATCTGATTTCCCCTTTCCTTGGATAAATATTTTGCAATGGTGATTCTACCTAAAACACAGCACACTCCTGACAACTAATACAAGAGTTATTTGGTTCTGATAACAAGACAAATTGTAAAGATCTGCTGTTTGGGTGCTTGATAATCTAACGTTCAAGACAAGCATGTACAATATTGAACTAGGAAACTACATTGCTGCAAATGACAATATGAAAATGGTCATGTTTGTGAAGTTGTTTTTAATCAATATTCGGGTGACAGACATTTTTTTCTCAAAAAATTCTGTAAGAAACTACCCTAGTCAGAATTCACAATCAGAGCAAAAAACATTTAACTAGTCAAAAATCTTAAAAAGGAATTTTAGAGTTTTTATGTTTTTTCAGTCTATGTACTTTATCACATATTTTTGACACATATACCAGTTTATATGCACCATTTCTACATCTAATAGTCCTATTTAAAAACATTAGTAATTTATTCAAGTGAATAATCAAAATAACAATCAAATTAAGTTCTCTTTTTTAGACACGTTGACAACTATTTTTAGGTTTATAATTTTAAAATGGTACTTTAAAACTGGGGGGCAGATAAATTATTATTTTTTTTAAAGCAGAACACTTGGGAACATTTACTTGGTTCTCATGTATTTGAGTAAAACAGTTGTAATATATTTATTTGCAGTACCAAAATACAGACATGGTTTTTCATGTGTATGACATTCTCCCTTTTGTCGTAAGTGATTTCAATGATTAGGATAGTCAAAATCATTGTCATTAAATTATTAATTCATGTGAGATGAAGAATACTGGATTTAGCCGTGGTGAGACTATAAACTCTAACAGAGAACACAGAAACCCCCCCCCCCCCTTATAAACATACACTGGAGAAGGCTCTCAGTTACAAAGCTAAATTATACCGATTACAAAGCAATTGTGTCGGATGGCTTGCATGGATTGGAACACTAAGCAACCATTCAAAATGCAAGTGTGAGAATTTCAAAGGCACCAAATAGAATAGAATTACAAATTCCTACCGCTCCATCTCTTAAAATCTGTCTCTTTTCCTACTTACTCCTCATTTCATTCCTACATGTCAATATATGTCTCCAATGGGCTAAGAATGCATTCATTCATTCATTCATTCATTCACACATTGTTTCTTTCTTGTATTTGTTTTCTGAGTATCTGATATGCGCTCTGCAAGGTACCAAGTGCAGGGACGCTAAAATGAATCAAGCAAGGATCCTGTTCTCAAGGAGCTCAGAACAGTGGGAAAGACTGAAGAGGAAAGTGTAAGAACTTGTATCCCAATACAACCGAGTTAAATATGTCATGGAAGAAAATGCATCAATGGGTAGCCATTGAACCAAGATGCTCAGCAGTCTTGTGCACATGAGGACAAAGGTACCTTAAATCAGCAAGAAAACCAGCAAAGAACTCTGCAGACGAACTGATAAGAGAATAGAGTAGATACCCAAGCAGATGTTCTTTCAACTCAGAACATGTTCCCTGGGATGCAGAATAGAACAGGAGACCACAAGTCCAGTTCTAACACATAAAGGGATATGGAAGTAGAAAAAGAAATAAGAGAATGATGATGGACAAATAACAGACATTTCTTTCAATAGTGGAAATACCTTACCCTTCATCTAGTAGTGACTGTGATTTTCTGCTTATATCCCCAAAACCTTTCTTATCTAAAGCAGGGGAATTTTCCATCATCTGCTGTTGGAAAGGAAACTTTTGAAGGGCAGGGCAATAATAATTTCTCCTCTCCCCCGACTGATTCCTCTGCTTCTCTGCTGAGACTCCCAGTAGGGGTGCTAATTAGTGCCAATTGTCATGATGTTTTGAGATGTAGACACCTGTCTTCTAATAACCGGACTGAGACCACTGACTCATTTCACACAGACCATCAAACAGACATCAACTAGTAATGGCCTATATTTACTACCAACCTGGGCTTAAGCCAAGGCCTTCTCCCACATAACTCTGTTAACATCCTTCATGACAAACAGCAAGTTCCATGTGTGTTCACTCCCCTCCAATAAATGGACCCGTGGCTGTCGCTGTAAGGGACACTACACAACGACGGTTCTCTCTAATTATCTATGCTACCTTCATATTTGAACTTTGTAGAGTCAGCCTCTCCTAGGCAAGTATTTTTAATACCCATTGAATTGGAATGCAGATTAAGATTCATGTACAATTTTTTAATATAGAAACTAAATTTGCATATTCATGTCCCACCATAAGATGAGGAGGTAAAGAAGGCCTGCTCTATGTTAAATTCCAAGAAGAAAAATAAACAGTATCAACATCAGGGATGCATGAATTCTATATAAAGTATTTTATAACCATCTGCATATTGTAGTTCTCTAAAATAATCTTTAAAGTAACTTTAAAGTACTTAAGTAGAAGTAGAGTCTCCAATTCCCATATATAACTTCAGACTTTAAGGGGGGTTTATTTTTTTTTCTCACATGTAAATCAAAATTATCCAAAACAAAAAAGAAAAAGTGATTTAGAGACAATGAAAGAATTCAAAGAAATTAATAAGCTCCTAAAGAAGTAAAATTTAAAGAGAAATAATCTTTAGCTCCAGTTATAAGAAATAGGGTTGAAGAAGTAAATTTGGGCCAGTTCTTAGTCCTTAGAGGGCTAAAGGATTTGTTGGGAAGAGTGTGTCTCAGGGATGATAACCTAACACTGTAAAGTATACATATGGAAGAAAGACTGGAAGCAGGAAGGGCAGTTAGAAGACAGTGACAACTGTCCAGCTAAGAGCTAGGGGATATCTCAGAGAGATTGTTGAAAAGAAGAATCAAGAGACTATAGTTTAGAAGTAATAAAACCTTTAATTGATTGGTAAAGGAAATGAAGAAGGAAAAATGATAAAGTTTACCCTAAGCTGTGCCTAGATACCTAGAAGACGAGTTAGTAAGAAAAAAAAAAAAAATTAAGACATAGAAGGCACAGATACAAGGGGAAGGTGAGTTAAGTGGGAATAACAGTCATTTCCAGAGCTGGAGGAACAAGCAAGCACACCCATATTTCTATCTACTTTGAGAGTCGTCTGAGATGTAATAAGGAAACACAGAAGTGAATGAAAATGCAAGAGACTGCAGAGCTGGAAGAGAAAAAGATACAGATCCTTAGAAATACAACCCAGTCCCCACCCTCAGAAGCACCCTGTCTGACCAAGAAGAGGATACATCTTCCTAACAAAACCACAAGAGAGAGAGTGTGTTAGCATGAAGGATATGTTAGAGTCTCATTTAAATATTTATGCATTTATTCTCTATAATCTATATCTAACTAATTTTACTATCCCAGAGTTTTTGAAATTGTGAGTCGTGAAAGCTGAAGGCTCTCAAGTCACTACAGAGCAGTGGCTCTCAAATGAGGATAGTTTTGTTCCCCAGGGCAATATCAAGAGACATTGTTGGTCATCATAACTGAAAGTTGCTACTGGCGTCTAGTGACTAGAGGCCAGGGGTGCTTAACAAACATCCCACAACGTATGAGACAGTGATCCCCAACAAAGAATTAGGGGGTCCAAAATATTGACAATGGTGAGGTTAAAAAACACTGCTGTAAGGTTACTTTGGCACTGTGATTCATATTATAGAAGGTACTTGACCAGTAATGCTCACCATTGAGATGAGCTAATGTATGTCCCTGACTTTGATTACTTATGACAGCCATTCAAGAGACAAAGAAGACACCAGAATTTTCTAGGGTTATTTCTACCATAAAGCAATATTTCTGGTAACTAGGACAAGTACGTGGTTTTAAGCATGCATTTAAAAAATCAGATATTTAAAATGGCCAACATTTTCTGGTGTAATTGTGTTTCCTAAGTTTCTGTTTTCCAAAATTCTATTAACCAGTTCATTCTCCACAGTTCCAAGCTGTGAAAATGTTAAAATAACTTAGTAGATACCGAAACTGACCATGCCTGACTCCACGGCTAATTTTCTCCTTAATACCATATAACCTCTCCAGCACTTAAATTCCAGTACACCCTTCCTCCTTGTTTTGTTATTTATGTCCATGTATCTCTGCAAAAAGTTATCCCGCTTTTCTGCAGATTTTATTTTGGGAATGCTGCTACCATTGTGTACGACTGCCTCCAACTAAGCTCTCTCGCAAGGAGTCCAGTCACAGAATTGCTTCACGTCTGTGATTTATTGCTCCCAAAGTGCTTCCATGACATCATCTCACTCCTCCAACAGCCCCATGATACTGTGTGGTACTTCATAGCATGTGTCAAGAGTTATCCCCATGTTGGGAGTAGGGAACTGCAGCTCAGCAATGGTACTGAGGGCTGCAGTCATACCTAGAATCCCGGTTGTCTTATCCCTGGTCCATTCACCCACATCGCCTACCTGTCAGATGACTCCCTCAGGAACACCTGGTACCTCTTGCTCCTGCCTCCAAGTTCCATGTTCACACAATTCATCGCTGTGTCTCCATCTCATACTGCACCACTAGGGTAGACAAAATAAAATGTCTCTTTTGAGAATGATATTAAGGCTGAAATAATAGACTGCTTCAAAGAACAAGATTTTGATGACCATACTCCTTCTGGACAGACACTTCAACTACCCTTTCAGATAAGGCTAAAAGACGCTGGTTTAGCCCACCCTTCATTCCTTGGTAGCACAAAACACAAAATTGTAAGGGTACAAGTTAAGTTGCTGGCTTAAAATATTAAACAGTACTAGATTCTGCTTATATACATGGGTTTCTTTGTTGGATATTCACAGATGTGTTGATGTGTGAGAGAGAATAGTGCCCACATGACATCCATATTTGCTTCCAGTGCTAATAAGGGAGCCCCTTGGTCATCACGTTTCCCAGTTTCTTTCCCTCCATACGGCCGCCAACCACCAACCCACACCTTGACATGTTGGCAAACTGACAGGCAGTGGAGTCAGTTGTCAACGTATAGTTCTGAAATGTAATGAGAGGTGACCAGAAATTAGACGGGACCCCTCTGGGTGACACACGGAGAAGTGGGAAATGGTATTTGTAGCTGATTAGAACTCATGAAGAAAAAAATGTACATTAGAACCAGAGAAAGAACCTGGCAGTTCATTTTTCCAACAATGTCACTTCTGACTGAGAAAACTGAGCCTCAAAGAAGAAAAACTTCAACAAATCCAAATCATGGCCATTGTTAATGTATTTTTCAAATGGTGAGAATATTTGCTGTCCATGAAAATGACCTTACATTCTAAAGCACTGATTTCTGTGTTTTGTTTTGTTTGTTGTTGGTTCTTCTTTCTCAGTATTTTACCTTTTTTGTGACTCATCACTGAAGGGAATTATTTGCGTTGACACTCAGTCTGAGCTCTGGGACTACCTAGATGTGCCTCCCACGGCCATCACTTAATAAGGGAGAGGTACTGGATAGAGACTGAAGCTCCCTGGCCTTTATTTCCTCCTCTTTAACATAGTGATAAAGTTGTACCTACTCCATAGATGCTCAGAGAAAATAAAATGTGTATGTGTGTGTGTGTGTGTGTTCACACATGCATAAGTGCATGCAAGTGCACACGCTTATATACACCAAGACATCTATGCTCAATGCTATGCCAGGCATATAGTAAATGCTCATCAACATCAGCTATTATTTCTAAGACTGGTTCCTTTAATTACCAAAATCCTGGCTATTCAATTAAATTTGATAAAGAAAGATAGGTCCTAAATAAAACCACCTCATGGGTCACTATGTCTCTGCAGCAAGTAGAAGCAACACAAACGTGCTGGGTAGAATGGTAACTATTGACCAGCACTGGGTACCAAGCATTGTGGTCAGAGATTTTGCGGCTTCATCCACCTGCCTCTTAAAACCATCCAACCCTCTTCTCCTTTTTCAGTCGAGAAAACATAACCAGGTCTGAAAGAGATGAAGATCGTTTGGAGACAAGACAGGAAATATCAGGTGTCTGACGCCAAAACCCTTTGCATCTAAACCACTTTGCTATTTTCCTTCTCTAGTATGTGCCCAGATCTGGAGAGGGAACAGTACACGACAGCAAAGTGGCAGCAGTCCCCTGACCCAATTCTCACCCAATTTCCTGACATACACCGCTATTTGGTTGTAGTGCATGTCCCACCCAGTCTGGAGTTTAAATTCAGACCCCCGTCACAGGCCTTCTCCTGCCATTACAGATATCTTCATTTCTGTGCCATTTTACAAAAATGATTCAAAACAAAAGCAGTCAAAGTGCATTACAGGTACACTCAAGAAATGTTTTTTTTTTTTTTTAAGTTCACCAATTTTATTCTATCTGCACAAAAGAAAATTAAGAAATTTTCTCAGTGGCTCACTACTTCCAAAAAATTTCTGTCACATTCGTAGATGCTGAATAATAATACTTATAGAAATAACAATGCTGCAATAAATAATTTTTATTACTTTTCTTCTGGTTAGGAATATTATGTATGTGTACATGTGCATGTGCGTGTGTGTGTGCGTGTGTGTGTGTGTGTGTGAGAGAGAGAGAGAGAGAGAAAGAGATATGTGTTTGCCTTTTATATAGCCTCTAAATAAAATTGGAGGGTATCCAATCCAGGAAGCTCTAATGTCAATCTTTATTTTACAAGCGCCAAAATGTATATCACAAGAAATTGTCATTCATCATGACACTTCACATGTACTGCATTGTTTTAATAGAAAAATCTAAAGTTTCATTATGTTAATGTTGAGCAATGAAAATAAAAGATCATAAAAAAATAAGCACTTTTTGGTGATTGGCTATAGCAATTTTCTGTCAGCTTCAAGCACAATAAAAGCACACTGAAAGGAAATAGAGCAAATGCTAGGAATCCAGCAGCACCAAAAATGTTTTGCCGGATCCCTGGAAATCTAGTGTTAGCAAGTGTCATCCCAAATACAACACAACTTACCCAATAAATTGGGTAATCATTTAATCACTTCAAGGAAGAATTTTTGGAGTCTTCCTATATACCGATGCTGAAAGCAATCAATCCATATAATATCTCTCATTCAAAGTGATAGAGTGACTTAGCTTGAAATTTATTAACTGGTTTAGGTCAAGTTCAAAATAGAGGAGTACTACTCTGAGGAGTAAATGCATCACAGAAGCTCATCAATAACTTTGTTGATTTTTCCCTTTTGTAGGCAACACAAATATAGAATTGCTACACTAAGAGGAGATCCATCTAGCACATGACCCTTGTGCCGACAAAGAAAAAAAAAAACACCCTTACAATACTGCTGTGAATAAGCCTAAGTATTTTCTGTATCCAGACGCGTATTTACTGGGCAATTAACTAAAAATGTGGATTGATATAAGAGGGAAGTGTAGAATTGGCTCGATATAAAATATGTTAATCTTAGGAAGTAAACTATTTCTTCTTAGGTGTCAAAACTTCCACATTTAGAAGACTTTATTTCATTCATATTTTTTCCTCTCTACTTTTTTCCCTAAATACTCCTCTGTTACAGAGATTATCTTTGCAATGGAACAAAAATTTTTCATGCGATGTGGTGGGTTAAACAAGATATAATATATATCATATGATAGACCTGTCATAAGCCATCAATATTTATCAAATCAAATGACATGAGCTGACCACTCTATAAATAAACTACATACCCCTATAATGTACATCTATTCCTTTACAAACTACTTGAAAGGAAGGACATACAGACTAGGTATCAAGCCAACACTTTTTATGTATCAACAGAGTATTCAGGTAATAAGATTTATAAAACATTTTTTTAGGAGATGATTAAAGATGTTTTAATTTGGTTTTCCTGAGTCAAACAAGGACATTATTCTTGAATACATTCCACTCTTTGATGAAATATATCTTGGAATACTGGTCAATTTCACTAAATTTTATCTATTTTGTGTCAAAGAGTTTGGATCTTTGCCAAAACTGACTTTCTACAACTCTGATTTCCTCTACTATTCCAATTCCTTTATATTCTAGAACAGTGACTATCCCATAAAAGCAAAATCTGAAATGATTGCCCAAACTGGTTTCATAACACCTCTTTTGGTATATCTGGTTTTAGCTTTGCCTTTTGTTAATAGCCAACGAGTATTTTGCTGAAGACTTGAATAAAAATGCCTACTTCAAGCGAAGGTTTGTAGGCAATTGGGGTCTGTAATGTGTTCTATATGTTTTACAGTACACTGAATTGCAAGACAGCTCTATGTTCTCATCTTTTGAAAGTATCTATGTTGTTACTGACTTCAAAGCCTGAGTAATCCTGATTGGTTCTCATAAGTTTGTTTTATAGGAATGGATACTTTCCATCTCCAAGAGGGCAAGCATTACCTGTCCTATGACATGTGACCTTGTCTTAAGAATTGATATGATGTGCAGGAAAGAAAAATAAGTATACTCCTTGCAAGAGACCTAGCTAGGATTTCTTGGGGTTTTCAGGACCCACTGGATCTTTTCAGTCTCGGTGCTCCTGCTTCCCTGATAGCAGAGGCAGGTCTGTGGCCGCTGGTCTGGTCCTGCCCATACCCTCCGCTGCGCCCTCTGCCTGAGTCCACACGGGACTCTCTTTGTTCTGTCGTCTGCGCAGACAACAGTCACTCGACTGGGCAAAGTGCTAGACTGGATCGGCATGCACATCAGTGAAATACTGTTGAATAGTGCCTAAGGAGATAGAAGAACATTATTTTAAATTATCTCGATCATAAAATTCAAGTGAAGATTTGGCAATATAGCAGCAAAAAAAAAAAAATCTCAAAACCAGTTATTCCTTTTAAATAAAAACAAAAATGAGAAACAGTAACTATTAGAAATCCCACCTGGTGCTTTTCCTGTGTTAATGATGCTTCTTAAATTGCATGTGGGTAAATGGTAATTTTGTCTCACACCATTAAAAACTAATGGAACCCTTGATGATAAGAAATGCCATAGCTAGCTTGTTGGAAAACGTTTAATTAATAAAGTAATAAAATTATTGTAAACTAGTGCAGTTTCAGGGAGAATTCAATGGGATATAAAACAGATAAAACATTCTAGAGAGTTTGTATAGGAAATAAACATTACTATATAAAATACCATATAAAGTTAAGGGGGTTTGTGTGACACAGAATTAAAATTAGCTATTACACTAATAAAAAAGAATTATTCTTTCAGGGAAAAAAATGCTAGAGAACCCAATTTATAAAAATCTATTTTTAATCATCCAAGAAAGTATCTCAATTATCTTTTTAAAAAGGGGGAGAGTTTATTGTATTATTCCATAAACTGCAACTCAGAATTTAGATGTTAGCATGTATATATAACCCAACCTTAAAATGATTAAACAATTGGTTACAGTGAAAACAATAAGTCATTTTCCTGTCTTTTTTTAATGGAGGTTAATTCTTTAGATTATCTCTCACACTTTTCCCTATATACTTTACATCTTTGTCAGACATCTTTGCTCAAGAGTCCCAAATGAAAAAGATTCCAAAATGTCTTTGTCATTCATTTGTGGGTAAAGCACAAATAATAAATATTCTAGTGTCAGCCCAGTTTTAACTTCTCTAATGTAGTGTTGACCCCTTTTTAATTCTCTTATCCTCCTTGGCATTATATTACTCAAAGACTGAAATTTGGGATCTTAAGGCAAGGAAAAAAGTCTCAATAAACAAAAGGATTTTAAAGCTTAAATTACCAGTTTCCCAGTGAGAGTGAAAGTTGACATTGGTGTTCTCTCTCCTATTGGTGCTTATAGAAATAATACTGATTTTTAGATATTTCCTAATTCAACTTTTCACGTGCTCATTCAGGCAAGCTTGGATGCATGCATTCTTTAATTCAAAAATATCATTAAGCAACATCTCTGTTCTAGGTGCTGCCACAGGGGGACACAGCAGTAAACAAGACCGATCTCCCCACCCTTGTGCAATTTATAGCCTAGTCCTTTTCCACTTTATTGTGAAATTAAACAAGTTTCTCCTTTTATTAGAGACCGTCCCACAGTCTTTTTTTTTTTTTTTAATCATCCCATAGTTTTTTGCAATTCCCTGTTTTCTGTTAGTAAGCTCTGGGATTTCTTAAAAATTTTTCACGTGATCTTTTATCCCTAGGTTTTTTTGGTTTTAATGAAAATTTACTCTACTTATAATCTTGAGGAAGAGGAAGGCTCTCTTAGCAAATCTCCAAATCCTAAGTTGTAAGAAAAAGTTTGACTTTAACATAGGAAGAGCTTTTCATAATCAATAAACAAAGGGGAACACAACAGAAAATTCAGCAAAAAACTTTATCAAGTAATTTGTAAAAGAGAATATGTAAAAGAATGATAAACATAAGATAAAGAGTACCTGTTAAAGATAGAAGGTATCTAAGTTAAAGTAGTTATGAGTTTTGATTTGTTCTTCCTGCTTCTTAGAGAAAGAAAAATCAAAAGTTGATTACAACAAGGTAGGTAACAGTATGTGGAGAAAAGTGCTTAGTGGAACTCGAGATGTTAATTTGGAAAATATTTACCCTAATTTAAAATATATGTAGCATTTGATGCAATAGTCCTACTTTAGAAATTTATTCAAATGAAGGAATGGAAAAAATAATAAATAAATATGTACCAGAATATTCATAGCAACACAGTTAGTTGAAAATTTAGGGGAAAAAGCTAAGAAGGAACTCAGTGAAGAAATCAGATATATATAAAATAACACAAAGGACAGTCACGTATGTATTTCATGGAAACACATTCGTGACATTGGTAATTTAAAAAGACATATTACAGAAACTATGCGTAATAGCATTAAAAAAAAATGTGTGTGCATCTGAAAGATAAGTCCAAAACGTTAACCATTGTTTCAGTGATGGTATCGGTAAAGACACCATGGCACTTCTGATTTTTTATTTTAAACATTTTTCTTTTGTTTCTCTTTTGTTCGCAGTGAACATTCATGAAGTTTACAAACACAAAAGTAAATATTTTCCACTTTAAAAAAATGTAAAAGCCATTCTACTCTCACAGTGCAAAGACTAAATAGAACCGTCCAGGTCAGTTCTCAGGATACCAAAGCCAATTGGCGAATGGAAAAAAAGTGAGGTTTCTTTGGGTTTTTTAGTGACTTTCAAGTATTCATGTTTCATAATTTATGAAAACTTTCAAATTCCTAGGATCAAATATAATCCCAGGGAAAAGAAAGAAAATGCCTGACATTTATATCAACTTTATACACTTTTCTGTACCATGGGGAAAAGCATCCTTGTGAATTCAGAGCATTTTCATTTTAGAATTACATTAGCATTTGTACATGGTTAATCATGTGTCATAGAACATAAATGGAGGCCTAGGATTTTTTTTTTAAGGTTTTATTTATTTATTTGAGAGAGAGAGAGAGAGACAGAGATAGCAAGAGAGAGCCTGAGTAGGGAGGTAAGGGAGAAGCAGGCTCCCCACTGAGCAGGGAGGCCTTTGGGGGGCTCCATCCCAGGATCCTGGGGTCATGACCTGAGCTGAAGGCAGATGCTTAACTGACTGAGCCACCCAGGTGCCCTGGATTTTTTTTTTTAAGATTTTATTTATTTATTTGACAGACAGAGATCACAAGTAGGCAGAGAAGCAGGCAGAGAGAGAGAGAGAGGAGGAAGCAGGCTCCCCGCGGAGAAGAGAGCCCGATGCGGGACTCGATCCCAGGACCCTGGAATCATGACCTGAGCCGAAGGCAGAGGCTTTAGCCACCCAGGCGCCCCTGCCCTGGATTTTTTAATCAAGGTCCCCAACAGGGCTAAAAAGATGCCACTAAATCACACTCATATTTGGGAATTTTTTAATATACCGTATTTAAGAAATTTTAGCTGGTCACTGTCATTAAATGAACACTGTTGTTCAATGGGACGCTATCGTTCAGAAACTTTTAAATGCTTCCCTGTGTATAAACCAGCTATTCCGGTCACCACGACGCACATCCCAGTACCGTTAGCTCTAGAAATCCAAAGTAGGAATCACTGAGAAGGAAGCATGATTCTCACAAGGCTTCCCCTCCCGGTTACACCAAATTGGTCATGGAGCTCAGGCGATTCGATCTTCTTCTAGTCTCTCTCCTCTTCTCTCTTACTCATACACATAATCTCAGCTCGGGGCAGAATCTGTCACCTGGGTTTTTGGTCTCATGATCCCAGTCACACCTCCTTCTAATTCAGTGTCGGTATTCCTAAAAGACTGATGGTGTTACATGACTCTTTTGCTCAAAAACAATCTGCGAATTTCCAAAATTCTCCTAAAATCCAACTTCCTTAAGAGCAAGGCCTCCCCAGCCTTCCCACTCATCAAACTCTGCACATGCACCCTGAGCTCCAGACATAGGACATGCTGACTCCTCCCATCATGCTCCCACAATGCATCAGGCTTTCTACTGCTGGCTTATGCCTCTCAGCCTCTGCGCATATTTTTCCTTCTGCTTGACAGTCTTCTTTTCCTTCTCTGTCTCTCTCACTCTCCTTACTCGTCCTCTAAGCTCATCCTTCTTCCTCATGCCACTGTCACCAGAAAACACTTTTTTTTTTTTTAAAGATTTTATTTATTTATTTGACAGAGAGAAATCACAAGTAGATGGAGAGGCAGGCAGAGAGAGAGAGAGGGAAGCAGGCTCCCTGCCGAGCAGAGAGCCCGATGTGGGACTCGATCCCAGGACCCTGAGATCATGACCTGAGCCGAAGGCAGCGGCTTAACCCACTGAGCCACCCAGGCACCCCAGAAAACACTTTTTGAACGGGTAGTCCACCTAGATGGATTCCAGAACAATCCGAGAGCCCAATGTTCACAGTGGAGACATCTTGCCCTCGTCATATGATATTCTCATAATACACTGATTTTTCTGTCTCTCTTACAAAACTGAGACCACCCTCCAAAGCAGGATATACTGGCATAGTTCTTGGGAGATGGACTCTAAGGAAATTTTTATAGTTTGACTAAATGAGTGAATTATTAAGGAATGTGCTATCCTGCACCCGGGAAACCTGCACATAGCCAGATATTTTCAATGATATTGCCGAATTGAAAACCATCACTTGCCTTTTGTACCCACTGAATAAACCAGCCTTCAGAGCTCTGGCTGACAAAGTCATAAAACCATCCAATGAGAAGCACATATACTCCTAGTGAGATGTGCAGGTCGGTTTGGCACCCGAAGACCATCGGGGTCCAGGTTGAACTCCAATTACACAGAGCAGTTTTGTTATCTCTCCTGATGTATGGCTCGAAGTCCACATGTTGTTTAAGATAATGGTGTTCCTAGTGACAGTCATACAAAACTATGTCCTCAAAATAGGTTACTAGACTGGAGGGAATCTCTTCCCATTGCAAAATGTCTGGATCTGTGTACGATTTGAATAGTAACAGCAGCTCCATGGTGTGATGAAGTTAGTCAACACAGGATATAGCTGTGGATTTGAAGGAAATGATAGCAGCAGACAGATGGACACACAAGCCTGGCCAAAAAAAAGCAAGACTAGAGGAGCTTCTTCACAGCAAAGATCAACCAAGAGGCAAAGGAAAAACTCAAAGGGCAGCTGCAGAGTGGCGGCAAGGGGTCTGGACTAGGGGAAGGGAGTAGGTTGGCTCCAAGCTACAAAGTGGGCCTACCCTCCTCTAAACCGCCAGTTGCCAACATGTGTGTGTGTGTGTACGGATCAAGTAAGATAATCCTTCTAATAGCCCGTTCAACATTACAAGGTACAATACATAGGAAAATATCATCATTAAATTATAATACAATTGTCAAAGACCTGATTGGAAAAGATGGCCGGTCACCCACAGATTTTCAGTTTACCCCTTCACCTGGAAACATGCCAAAGTCTTTCACCATCTCCAAAACCAACAAAACGTAAACTTAATTTTTTACCCACCTCTAGCTATTTTTAACTGCCTTCCTTCTCCTTCGCTTCAGAACTAAGCTCCTCAAGTCAATAATGCAAAGTTATGTATCGGTTCCCGTTGCACTGAGGCTTTGGACCCCAATACTCTGGCAGCCACCACTCAATGCCTTTTTGTCTCCCTCTTACATTATTTCTCTGTGGCTTTTGACACTTGTTTACCCTCCGCTGCTTGACATTCTTTCATTCGTCTTCCATTTTCTCCTGCTTTTCCTCCCATATCTTTGACCCTTTCTCCTCAGTCCCATTCACTAGCCCTCTTCTTCAGTTTGTCCCTTAGGATTAGTGTCCTACCCCAACCACACATGCGCGCACACACACACACAGCCACCTAGAAAAGAGACCCTTTGTCTCACTTTCCCTACTGTTCTTGGGCAGATTATCTGAGGCGTTTGAACATAGTTAGAAGAGACTTATACTTATGAAAATTTGGGTATAGATTAATAATACGGAAAAGAAGATAAACTCTGAGACTGTCCAATAAGTTTTCAGCAAGGGTATTGTTGGGGAAGGAAGGACAGGAAGGTGTTAAATGCCTATCTTCCATACAAAGAAATTAGTAGGTATATCCAAAACTGAAACATAAGGACTCTGTAATGTAAGTTGTTTTAAATATGGAAATAAATACCAGGAAAAAAGAAGTCCACTAGAAGAGTCAGCGGTGCTTCTCAGAAGAGTGAGAACCATAGGAATCCAGAGGCGACTAGACAGACAACTGCTGCTTCTCACAATACCCATTCTAATACCATTTGCCTTTTTAAACGTTGTGCACATTCATATAAAAGGCGACAGGGATACTATTCAAAAGCCACCGGTTTCCTCATACGGAAAATCAGCATTTTGATATAAACTTTGCCTAAATGGTAAAAAATAACTGGCACCCTTTGAAAACAGACCTCCAAGAATGGAGCAATAGAGAAGGGGGGAAAATGCTCACATGGCAGTTGAAGGAGGAGACGAAGCCATCACTGCTGTTCGGGATGATCAAGAATTACCCACACACCCGCTTTGGTATTAAGCTCAAAGCCGTATCACGACAACCATCTCCCAGGTCTTCATGGGCCTGCTGTGAGCAACTGCCATGCTTGCCAGTGGGAGTCTCCTAGGTAAAATGCCATCTGCCAATTCTTGTTTCTGAAGTTAAATCTGTTCTATTTGATTCTTAATTTAGATGTTAGAATAAGTACCATAGCCTTATCTTTTAGGTCACTTAGGATAGCTCCCTTGACGCTATACATCAAGTATCAAAAATTTCAAAAGAAATTACAAATAGAAATGCCCTATAATCCAGTAATTTCACTACTGAATATCTACCCAAAGAACATAAAACACTAATCCAAAAGGATATACAGACCCTATATTTAAATAGTCAAGATAAAAAAAAACAGCTCAGGTGTCCATCAATAGATGAATGAATAAAGAAGATGTGCTGTATATGGGTACACACACACACACACACACACACACATACACACACACACACACACTGGAATATTACTCAGCCACAAAAAAAAAAATGAGTTCTTGCCATTTGTGACAAGTTCGATGGACCTATCATGCTAAGCAAAATAGTCAAAGACAAGTATCATATGATTTCACTTATATTTTAATATAAGAAAAACAAAACAAAGGAACAAAGTAGAAACAGACTCATTAATACAGACAGCTGGTGGTTGTCAGAATGGAGAGGGATGGGAAAAACGGGTAAATTACTATGTTGTACAACTGCAACTTTTGTAATATGGTAATATTGTGTGTCCACCATACTTCAATAAAATAAAGGACTGAACAAGCATTATGAATTAAGAATCCACTAAAAAAAATTCAAATACAAAATCCTTGACAGTATATCAAGGGTTTCATATTTATAGGACCTATATCTTCTGTATAAAATATATCATGAAAGAAGTGAACACAGCACCTTCCAGAGTCATATGTATCCCATGCTGTAGGATGTATAGTGGGAAGCCCCAGAGGGGCATCTCACAGAAGCCTTTGAAGCTTTACAAGTGTTATTGGGTTCTAGTCCCAAGAATTGTTCTGATACATCTTGTTTACAGGCACTCCTGATTAAAAAACATAAAAGAACTAGGTAGGTAGAGGAGGAGGGAGAAGGAAGGAAGATTCATTAGCAATCTCAAACTAAAAGGTAGTCATAATCCATAAACTATTGACCCAATAGACAGGAATTTCCTTTTGTTTTAAATCAATTAACATTTATACATGAGCCATGAAAAAGCCATCATGCTTATAAGCCATTACGGCGTGTACCTATTGTATTGATTGGCATGCAGTCGGTTATTAATTAATGACATCATCACTCTCAAACCTCTTACAGGCTTTAGGGCCTTAAAGACACACGGCACCCTTTAGAGCCAAGTACTCCACACGTGGCGTCTTTTATAGCCTTGAGCAGAAACATCTGTTTTTGCAGATCCTCTGTCCTAACGCATTAGTCAGCCCATAATATTGCATGGTGTGTCCTCCAAAATATCCCATCTCGTTTTATAGGTAAGCCCTAGAAATCAATGATTTACAAGAGTTTTAATGTTATTTGTATGCATGATAGTGGTCTATTAACTTATCAGCGCTTACTCAGGATGAAAAGTACAGTCATCTACAATGTCTAGGGTTCAACGCCTCTGTCACCGTAACTCCCCTCTTACTCCTCTCCTGAAGTACCTAATGAAGCGAGGCCCAAAGCCGCATGAAAAGAAACTTTGTCAATGCTGTAATCTCAAAAGGGCTTCCCTTAATACATTCAAACCAAACGATATATTTTTTTAATTCCCTTTTCTCCTCTTTATCATCAGTCACAAGATGATCATCTCTTCAGAAAACAAAGACGTCTTTAAAACTCGGAGGATGAAAATTTTGTTTCAGATCTCCACCTGGATTCAAGGAGAACTAGACCACGACCCCAGATCATACCGGGACACGGAGTCACTGCTGTTCAGTCTGGTAAGGGACAGCACACTCTCACGCAATGATAAAAGTCACAGTAAGTACACCATAGGGTCATCGAGTAAACGCTCACCACCCCCCCCCCCCGCCGGGAAGCTGAGATCTTCTCCGGAATGCTAACATCATCTTTCTGTCTAAATCAGACTAGCCTCTAAAGAGACAGACACACCACGAGATAACTGCTTATCATTCACCCCATCCCCCACTACTGCTCATCATGAATAAGCTAGTTGTTTGGTGTTCTCCATTAAACTGTTTAAATAATACAGAAATTTAATTAACATCTCTTCTTTTTTCAGTTGTATTTTGTGGTTTAAAGAAGTTTCCCAATAGAGCGTCATTAAATAAGCACGAGGATGAGACCAAACCACCTGAATTAAAATCCTTCATTTTCCTACTGTCTTCTCCTCTGGGGTCTTAGCAAATTATTCATCGTCCTCATTCAGAGTCATTGCAAAAAGAAGGTTGGACAAGTTTATGTTAATTAAGCCTGTTGAGGATGAAATACTGCACGGCCACGTTGACTGTGCGGTATCATCTCCCCGTCTAACGTTGTTACAGGCTCGCCGCTCAGGCCGGAGGACGGAAGGAAGCACCCTTGTAAGATGACATTATTATTATTACCGTCATCAGTATCATTATTTTGCACAAAAGAGCTCGCTCTCATTAGGTTAGAGACTGTCCTGAAATCACGGCGACAATGTGAGAGGCTAGGGCAAGAAACAGGTTAAATCAGGCCCCGGCATCTGAGGCTTTACAATAGAAATCAGGTGTATTTGCTTTTATTGGACGATTGTGGTGCGTGGAACAGTTTTTTGGGTGATTTTTTTTTAAACCACAACCAAGATAAGCTTATTTCTTCCATAAAGGAAGACATCTTTTTTTTTTTTTTTTAATAAAATTGGCAGTGAGGGTATGTGTAAGGCAAATTGTGACGGAGCCAATAATCTGTCATTCTTACCATCCAGAATGTTCACATGAAGATATAAACAGAAAAAGAAGCCACTTCATATGTAAAGAAAAAGGAAGATGCTTCCTCAAGATCTCAAAAGCCCGGATTCACACTCCTCATCCTCACAGGGAGGAGCGAGGGGAGCAACAGAGCAGGCGCGAACGGACAGAGAGGCAGGACGAACAGGGCGACGTCCCCACGCACGATTTTATGGCATGGACAGTGAGGCGTGAACAAGAACCTCTGGTCGGTTTGCTAACACTGCTCTCATTGTCTTCATGACAGAAAATCATAACATGCTACGTGGTTAGGACATGGGTACAAACAGGCTTTTTTTCCTTAGAAAGAATACCACCACCTCTAACCTCAGGGCCCTGAGATTATCCATGGATCGTTAAAGGGTTCAGGGCAAATTCTCCCCTTGGCCTCTCCTCTTTCTGTCCCTTGAATTCCCTGGGATTACATGAGTGTCTCTCCAGTTAAGGGAACATTCGTGGCACTTGAAAACTACCATTCACGTGCTCTGGGTACATCTCACTCTCTAAGATAATTATAGAAAGGTTGAGCAATTTAAGAAGAATACATTCGCTGACCAGAGAAAAAGAAAAACCCCATCTCTAAGTATGCATGCATTAGCTACGTGGCACAGATCATTTTCCTGGCACTTCTCCTAGATGTCAGAGCCAAACAGTCCGCTTCTATGCACCCAGGAACCTCTTCACTAGTGATCTTCGCTTACCTTAAAATAAAACACACAGCTAGACTGGAGCTTACCTAGGGAAAGCTCTATCGGGTCTCTCACTATTCTGAGATCACAAGGGAAAAGGGAGCGCAAAGGAACAAAATGTGTGTGAAGCATCCGTTGTGTGTCAATGACTTTGTGTGTAAATGATTTTTCCCCTCCATCCCTCACATAGCACCCCTGTTTGACAGATGAGGATCCTAGGGAAAACCACAGCTTCCAAGTACTCAAGGCTGAATTTGAACCCAGCTCCTGCTGATGCTGAAGCACACTTCCTCACCACACCAGCCACCCCCACCCCCAATTTCATCTTGGTTGAGTTACACCAGGGGCAGTTATCAAAGGATTTCTCACAGCACAGAGCTTAGTACCCAGCTAAGGCATCGCAAGGAAAGGGCTCACACGTGAGTGTCGTTGTCCCTGTTAGCCCTGCTTTGTAGCATGGGTCAGGGTGCAGACAGATGTTAGGAACCACGGCCTGCCGTGCGTCATCTAGCAGAGGACTTCCCAGCAGACAGTAGCTATTTACTACTTATCATGTTTTCTTGAGAAATACAGAAAACCAAAGCCCCAGGGAAATGGGTCACCTGTACACCGCAGTTTCTCCCAGTGGTAAAGAGCTTTACTTGTTCACAAAGAACGTGACAGAGTGAAAAAAAATAAATCAGCCGACATGAAATCGAAAGAAATTATTGATGCGTCTTCAAAAACCTCAAACCTATAATTTAAAAACAACAAAAATGGCAAAATTAAAATTGATAGCAGCATGAATTTTCATGTACACAAACACACCATATAGCCATGTGCGCTTTAAGGGAAATGTTCCCTGTCTTACGAGAGAGAGGCAACTTGTTATGATTTGTGCACACTTTCGTGAAATACCAAAGAGGGGAAAAAACCTCCTGTCACTTGTCAGCTAGTTCAGTCCCTGCTGCTGTAGAGGTACCCTAACATATGCACGTCCCCTTCTGAAAATGTATCAGAAGGGGCTTTGGTAAACTCCTGTACAAGCATATCGTATGTGCTAAAGCCAAAATGACTTCAATTCTATTCCCTGATGGATCTGCACATCAGATGCAAAACTGATTAGTGACAACTGACACAGAAACAGTGAAAATGTTCACTGTTAGGACGAACACACGATTCACGCAGGAGCGCCATCAAGATGGCAAACTACATTTTTTATATGTACAGAAAGTATGTCCCACTTCCAGAAGATTCTCGTCAAAGACCTTTGCCCGGTCAGACTAAGCCCTCAAACAGACTTGGAGATACTTCTTCAGGAATGCTTAGCAACTGAAGGTGTTCATCATTGGAAGTATAAACATTCCACTCTTTTGCGAAAAATAATTCATTCACAAATACTTCTCAAGTGCCTACTCTGGGTAGTGTACGTACTTCATTAAAGCATAAGGGACACGTTGAAAATAAGCTGGTGGCTGGTGGCGTGCATGACTTAACATGTAAAGTGATCAGATCATGCAAAGGATTCATACACTGAACGGTTCTCAAGGATTTCAGAGGAGGGGCCTCCAACGATGAGTGACTCACACCGAGAAAGGGATCAAGCATCAGAGGAAGAGATAATATCCGTCCTATACGCGAAAGACACATCGACGAAACACTGAATTCCTCAACTTGTTCATTTTAATCTGTCCTTCAGGAAACTTACCATGAGTATTTCACTAACGTGTGGAAAACTATGTCATAGCATTGAGAACAATAAAGAATTCGAGCCAAGCGTGAAACTGACTTAGAAATACCGTCTTCTTTCGGAAAAAGCAAAACTATATTAGATGAGTGATTTCTACAAGTCTCACATTGGCAAAAATGGCATGTACCCTTGGCCTTAAATGTCATTTGATATCTTTTTACCTTTTTTTTTTTTTTTTTTGCTTTTTTTCAGGAAGTTTTTCCTCTCCCTGGATGTGGACATGATTCATTTTGTGATGTCCCCCCGACACCTCTCAAGGTTTATGGTACACGATGAGGAAAGTTGTGTGTAAGGTTTCTGAGAATCAAAACAAAACAATTCTAGATTAGACCTCACTCCCATATTTCTTATTCTGAATCATTCGTGTGGGGTGTTTAGCTTCTCTTCCCTAAAAGCTTACTCTTGACCCCTACCTACCCACCTCTCAAAAATCTGATATCCAGCTCGTTGGACAGAAGGCTTCCCTCCACTATTATCTCTGCTCCTTCAGATCATGGGGAAGAGGTCAATGAAAATCCCCTTCTAGCAGTTGCCTAAAACCAATGCCTTCTTGACCCCCATCCCAAGTGCTATGACATCTGGCCGCCTCCCGGGAACATGAACTATTATTGGTAGGGTACAAGGCCCTTCCGGCCACATCTTGTCAGAGCAGTAGGAATAGGGTAGCAGAGCACAGAGAATAGACATACTTCTAAGTACAGCATTTGTGATCAACTGCGATCTCTTCTTACTTCCACACCCATTTGAAGACCCTTCTTGTTCCTGGCCCTTTTCCACCTCTCCCTTCAGGTAGCATTTGCACAGAAAGCTACTGTGGATGTGCCATCTCTGGGACGGTGGTGGGTCTGTCTTGCCTGAAAGAAGGTGCTCTGCCCTGCACGCTTTGCTGCCTGGTGCCCCTGCCCTCGGAGAGCTCTGCAACCCAAAGCTCCCATCCCCAAGCCAATACCATACTTTGACTTCTACGCAGAAGCCAGCCACCCCAGAATGCTATGTATTTAAAGTGTTCCATACCCAGAAGTGCAGATAGAGGAAGATGCATTTCTTTTTATTATTATTATTATTATTTATTTAAATTCAGCTAGCCAACTGATAATGCATCATTAGTTTCAGGTATGGTGTTCAGTAAATTATGAGCCGCCTACAGCACCCAGTGCTCCTCCCGCACACCTTCTCCTTAATGCCCATCCCCCAATTACCCCACCCCCCAATCCACCTCCCCTCCAGCAATGCAAACTCATCAGAGGGAGAGAAAAGCCATGGGAGACTCCTACCCAATGGAGGAAATCAATGGAAGATTGATGAAGATGCATTTCTTCAACCAAACACCAAAACAAACCCCTGGAGAGAGGGAATCACCTGCTTCAAGTGAGAACCTAAAGGTTCTCACCCTACCTTCTCGGCCCTGAGAGTGTCCTTTTCTTGGGTTCTTTTTTACAAAAAGTTGCTTTTGCATTCTTCTTCCACAGAAGGAAAAATAAAAGCATGTCGATTTTATACAAATAAAAAAAAATTCTCTTAAGGCCATTTTTTTGTTGCTCTAGCCATTGGCACCAACGTCCTTGGTAGCCCTCTCCTAGCTCTCTTGCCTGATGTGTCTTTCACATGTCATTCTTCTCGGTTGTGTAACATATAATGAACATTTCCAGTCTCTGCCGACACTGTTTGCCAGGGATGGTTTACAGAAAACACAGCCAACCTATATGGAGTATAACATCCCAGGAATATTTCAAATTTTATGAGAAAAAAGCTGACAGGAGAGGTTTTGCTTTGTTTTGTTTTGTTTTTTCCTACTAAACAGGCCCACATGCCAGTTAACAGTTTACCAGGACGTTAACTCCTTCCATGAGTTGGCTGCCTTTTGCACCAGTTCCTGATGTTAGGCTGGGGCGGAGGAAGATTAAAAAAAAAAAAAAAAAAAAGTAAAATATAGAGGAATAATATTACAAGCCAACCTGTTGATATTTTGAATGAGAAAGCTCCTTCTCCTGCACTAAGTTAAACCCCAACTATGATCTAATATTTGGGATGATACTGTAATGCACTACAGAAGGCCTGTAAGATTTAAATTCTGATCCTTTCACTTCTAATAATTTTTATGATCCAAAGGAGTTTTCTCTCTAACATAAAACCTATCCCTGACTACCTACTAGTTCCGAAAGCCATTAAATTCTTGCAGATTGAAGGTGGAAAAATAAATTGTGTGTATTTTAGACCCTGAATGATCTTCCTATAGCAATTTTAGAACAAACTATGAAGAATTCTGCAATTTTAATCTCGTCAGTAGCTTCCCATTACTAAACAAGCAGAACGCCACGGTACAAATGTAGACGTTACATGTCATCTTGATCTGCTGCTTTTTTCTTTCATTAAAGCTTTAATGCAGCAATTATGGCTACGTTGCCCTATAAAAAAAGGAAAAGGCAGTTTACTTTAAAAAGTGAAATTGCATAGCCTACTATTTAATTATACACAAATGTAAATGGCCTATTTTTCCATAACTGGTTATTACAGCACTGTTTTACTTTCTGAGTTTTGACAATCTCTAAAACCTACAAAGCTTCCTGCTATATAATTGTTTTGTTACATTATTGTTTTCATCTTATTTTTTCTTTTAATGTGAGTGCAGCGGGATAAATCTTGGTTTTAAGCCAGCCACTACTTCATCTACTTAAGCTTTTATAGATGAAGATTGCTGTAATTATCAGAATACCCACTTATTTCTGCAGTATTATCCTGGCAACCTGCTGGCATTTACAACCAATTAACAAGCTTTGCCATTAGTTGCATAAGGGGTATCGCAGAGTAAACCCATTGTGTGCTAATTTTCTATTTTAGATAATCAGTTTGGCCATCCAGAATGGAAAGAAGAAGAAAAGGAAAGGTTTGACACTCAGTGGTAGACACGTAAAAATTGCTGCGTGCCCCGGAGAGACAAAGGTATCCTGCAACTCAATGATTGCTTCGTTGCTGTCACTATTGGTTCTTAAGTATCTCCCTTTGTCTCTTTTGGAAGAGAAAAAAAGTGGGGATTCAGCAAAGTAATCATGTCCTGTCTCTCAGGCTCTCTGTCTTTTAAAGCTGACTAGCTTCTCTTGCTGCCCTGCCCATAATTTGACCAAATTGTACAAGTGTTAAACACCTTTAAAAAAAGACAGAAAGAAATTGAGCGTGAGTTCTTTGGGCTTTTTTTTTTTTTTTAAACAATTCCTTTCAACCTCTTTTCCCCTTTCCTCCCCGCCTTGCTATTAGAGTAAATTAATGCATGGGCTTCCTCCAACAGGGCTGCCTTAAAATTAGCCCGCAAGCTGGGCTTAGTTAAAATGGTGCGTTGCCGTTTTATTGCTCTGTTTAAACAGCCTCTGATATTAATACGTCCCGAAGTTTGGTCTAAAGCAAGACAAGAAGCTGCAGTTCTGTTTTGCTCTTAAAACTCAAGCTTCACTCCAAGACAGTAGATGGCATCGCGAGGCTGACAAGGTCAGCGTGGGGCACAGGAGACACCCTGGGCTTGCGTGCAGAACTAATCTGACTCCCTCAGTCTTGGGAGGTACTAATAATTACTTCATCTCCGTTCTCTCCACTTCCATCTGAAAAGTGCTCCTAATGAAAACGCTGTGTCCTCTCTCCCAAACCCCCCCCACCCCCACCCCGGATGACTCCTAACTAAATGCAACTACAATCTCCGTGAAGAAAAGCATACTGACATTTTGGGAGTACCAGGAATGACCAACACCCATGCTTGGCATTTGTAAAGCTCTTTGGTCCCAGAGCTTCTTAAATCCCCATGCCTAGCCCTATTTTAAAGTCAAAGCCTTCGGCACTTTCAGCGTGAGTTAGTAGGTTTCTCTATTTGTCCTCAAACTGGTTTCAGACCTGACCAGCAGCCTCCTTACTTTGCTCCTTCTCAAGGGACTTAGGACAACGGAGTGTTAAGAAGGACCAGGAGCTGCTTTACCCTGGCTTAATTAACTGCCTTACACACACACACACACACACACACACACACACACACATCCATGAGGAGACACCATCCCACACATCACAATGAAACTTCTAATAATTTCCTTTTGTCCAAGAGTTTGGTCACCGATGCAGGTGACAAATGCGTCTAGAGGCCGAGTCATATTAACAAGGCATGACACCACTATAACAAACTTTTCTATCTTGTAACCAAATTCATTCATTATGATGAGTGAATAATCAAATTATTATTTGAGTCTCGTAACTCAAATTCAAACTCATTATGGCATGATATTTGAACATACCTTTCCAACAAATGAAGACATTATTATGCTTCTCACAAATAGGGCTTACTGAAATCAGGAGGAAACACTGTCTTCAAGATTTGTTATATTCTTTCTATTGGAAAATTCTTATGGAGAAAATCCTAGCTTTCCACTTTCAAAGCACTAGGACCTAAAGACTTGTGTTTTATGCACAGAACCACCTAATCTCTCTCTCTGTCTTTCTCTCTCACACTCACACACACACACACGCACGCACATGTAAATTGAAATCTTGGAGAGGTAGAGAGGAGAAAAGGAAAAAATGCTGGCATTTCCTTTGTTGTTATGACTATTCAAGGTGACTATGTTGGTTAACCTAATAAAATAAATGTATATAGTTATTAAGTTAGCTATTATTATTGTATTTGTTTCTAGTAAAGAAATTACAGCTTTCATAGTTCAGTGAGTTGAATTTTAACCTTGCTGGGTCTATTGGAGCTGTTGTAAAAGAAGAGAGAAAGACAACAACCTTAAAATGCTTTTTAGAGATGCTGGAATTAGTAGGTTTGACAGGTAAAAAAGAAGAGCCTTCCCTGAGTCTTGCTCCTTCAATAAGAAGGCCACAGCTATATATTTTTGCAACTGAGAGACATTTATTTATTTCATGTGCCCTATATATATGCCTACGTCTCAGAAGTTCCAGAGCTATAAAAATAGTTTTCCCCAGGGACACCTGTGTGGCTCAGCCCATTAAGCGTCTGCCTTCTGCTCAGGTCATGATCCCAGGGTCCCGGGATAGAGCCTGGCATCAGGCTTCCTGCTTGGCAGGGAGCCTGCTTCTCTCTCTGCCTCTGTCTCTCTCTGCCTGCAGCTCTGCCAGCTTGTGCTCTGTCTCTGACAAATAAATAAATAAAATCATTTAGAAAATAGAGTTTTCCCCAATAAATATTTAATCGCAGTGTTGGTGAGAATCATCTCTCCAGGGCAAGCCTTTTTCCCACTTTTTTCTAACTTTGTGATCTTGGCCACATTCTGTGTGTGCTCAGTCTTCTTATCTGTAAAATGTGAGAGTAACTACCTCATTGAGTTGTTGCAATAATAAAATACAACATAGCATGTAAAATGCTTAACACAATGAAGCACATAGTAATACAAATGTGACTTATTGTTATATAATTTTATCTGGTGTCCTAAGGATTATGCTAATAACTTTGGGACTACTAAAATTCATCAGGGCAGGAGTCCTTCCCACATAGAGTTTACATAACCAAGTAAAAAACACTGGGAGAAGCCAAAGAGGAAGAATTTAAGAGTAGGTCCTCCTAAAGGTATTACCTACAGTTTTGATTGTGTTTGTTACATAGGTAAACCTTAAGCTAAAAAGATTGCAGCAGGGGCGCCTGGATGGCTCCATGGGTTAAAGCCTCTGCCTTTGGCTCAGGTCATGATCCCAGGGTCCTGGGATTGAGCCCTGCATTGGGCTGTCTGCTCCACAGGGAGCCTGCTTCCTCCCCTCTCTCTCTGCCTGCCTCTCTGCCTACTTGTGATCTCTGTCTGTCAAATAAATAAATAAAATCTTTAAAAAAAAAAAAAAAGATTGCAGCAAAGGGGAGCTAATCTCAGATATGACATACCAGTAAGAACAGGCATAATGTTTTACAATCATTTGTTAATTTTCAAAAAAAAAAAAAAAGCCATTCCACCAGAGTAAATAAAATAAATAGTAGTATATGTCTATTACCAGTCAGTATTTGAAATCAGCTAGAGTTTATCTTACACAATTTTATTTTCAAAATTAGTGCCATTAGAGTCTCATTAGTGTCAATGAGACGTGCAGCCCTCAAAGGAAGGGGGTTTATTTTCATTGCCTGGAAGCCCCAGGACAGCAAAGACTATTTTGTTCATGTCTGTGTCTCCAGGACTCAGCCCATGTTTTACACAATCACTATTTACTGAGTGGATAAGTGAATGATCTTGTTTTCTGTTACGATATGTCTATCAACCATTGATCTTTAATGAAATAGTAAGTTAATAACTTACTAAGCATCTAGTGGTGTATTAAATTAGAGATCTAAAAATGCAAAGAAATTGAGATGGAAGGATTTTGTTTCAAAACACTTTCCTAAACAGTTTCAGGATCTCTTTCAAGTCCATACAGTAAGGTTGCCAAGTTCAAAAACAGCATTACACTTTGCTGAAATCTACAACGGCACCCTCAGCCTGCAGTTGTTGTATAAACAGCAAACCGAACCTTTCCAGGTCATGAAAAATGCAAAACAATGACTTATCAAAACCCAAAAGTCTACTAAAGAATCCCAAATTTGCTTCTTCCAAGGAAAGCTTTACAAATTTGTACAATGATAGGACCAGCCCTCCTTGATCAAATAATCCCTCATAAAAGTTAGAAAAGAAAAAGTAGCGTCTTCATCGCAGTTTAGAATGATTAAACAAAGGAGAATTTAAAACTGAATATGCGTCAGTTTCCAAAATAAGTTAACAGTTTTTAATTTTAGAACAGAACCAGAACGTATCTTACAACTTGAAAACCTCTGTGACACATTTCCTTTGCTGTCAAGAGGTGAAATCGACTTCACCTCGCTACAGGGTCCTCGAAGTTTTCAAATTGCAGACTTTACATGTTGAGTGTTAAGTTTTGATTTTATTTCAGATGACTTTTCTCACGTGTTTTTTAATTGGCAGGAGCTCAGGAAACGTTTTTGTATCACAGAATTTCCTTTTACATTAACGAAAATGAATCAAACCTTGGAGATCATTTTCTAGCCACTTGAAGTTCGTATTTTTCTGTATGATGTCAAATTAAGTAATAGCTGATCCAGCCGTGGGAAAAGTTTAGGATAAAATTACTGCTGGTTACATTAAAGGTACTTAAAATCTAGTCTCGCAAATGGATCTTGCAAGATACCTGTAGTTCTTGAAGAAAAAGACAGTAAACATAATTGCAGCATATGTACGTTTCTAGCCCAATAATTGGAAGGGGAGGTGAACCATGAGAGACTATGGACCCTGAAAAACAATCTGAGGGTTTTGAAGGGGTGGGGGGTGGGAGGTTGGGGTACCAGGTGGTGGGTATTAGAGAGGGCATGGATTGCATGGAGCACTGGGTGTGGTGCAAAAACAATGATACTGTTACGCTGAAAAGAAATAAATTTAAAAAAAGAATACATTTTAATTGTCATTGTTAAGTTAAAACGTATTTTCATGGGAATGTTAGACCACAAAAGGATGTAAAGTTGTCTGCACTTCTCTTGAGTTCTTCCTGTATTACAGTATAAAATCACAAGAAATTCTTAGTTCGGCTCAAATATCACTATTACAGATTTTGTCTATGATACAAAAAAGGCAAGCACGTTCTGTCATTATGACTAGATTTTTCATTGTCTTCATAACATATCCTCCTAAGTTGGAGAATGTCATTTTTAACAAATTTAAAAATGCTCTAGAGGATATGAAAGTCTTTCTAAAATACCTATATATCCTTTTTCTCTAGAGTATAATAATTTCAAAAACATGTACCTAATCTTCCTTTTTGTTCTTTAAATTTATGGCTGAGAGCTTTTTGCATTGCAACCACACACACACACACACACACACACACACACACACACCTCTTTATCACTTTTTAACAACTTTCCTCAAAAGCATTTTAAAACAGTCACATATGTAAGACGATGTTTTCAAGATATTTGTGAAAGGAGCCTAGAGCAGAACCAAAAAATAAATAAAAGTGTAGAGACTCTGAGGAATATGCTTTACCATGTTACCACTTCTGAAAGGGAAGGGAATAAAGGTTAGGAAAAGCAGCTGCTCAGCACAACAATCTGGCAAGAAGAAGAAGTGTTGTTTACAATGACATACAAACCATCCACACAGACGAAGCGTTCCTGGGCTGGAGAAGGGTAACTCTCTGAAAGGGTTGCGGAATGTGGTGGCAGAGCAGTGGCAGAGAGGGTCTCTCTTCTTGATTCTCTGATACACTAACAGCAGCCCATGCTGTCCCGTGCCCTGGGACTCACTCCCTCCCATGCTGGGGAGGCGAACCGGCAGGCTAGATGCCAGACTCAAGCCCAGCACCAAGGCTACCCCCTCTGCTCTAGGTCTTCATCTTTCTGACCTTGACCCACACCCCCAGCCCCAGTCCTGACTACAGACCCTCTTGTTACCACCTTCACTGGAGGCCAGAGGGCGGAGAAGGAATCACAAACGAAAGCAGAGGAGATCTGAAACCCACTCCCATTTCTAGGGCAGCAGCCATGTCTGAGAGAGTTCTAGGGCTTGGGATCAATTCTAACTTTGCCACTTTCCAGCCCTATGACCTCACGTAAGTTACATAAACTCTCTGTGGGCTTCTGGACTTCAGTTTCACGCTTTGTAAAATGGAGATGAGGATAGCACCGACCACGTAAACTTGTTCTGAGAATTAAACGAGTGCTAAGGCTCCCTGTGATATGCTTGGCGCGATGCCCAGCACGTAATCGGTCCTCTGGAAGCATCAGCCATTATTATCATTATTGCAATATGAGCAGCGTCGGTCCCCTGACCCCTGGCACCGTCCCATCTCTCTTCCTGATGTTGACCCAAAGTACCAGAGACGGGCAAAATACATCTGTGACTGTGGGCACACAGGAACATTTAGATAGTTTGAGAGAGCGGAGTATAACTTCTGGTATTGAATGCTGCTCGTCTGGGAACCCTTTGGTATTGCACAAGCAGGGATGAGAAGAGGGTCCCCATGGCCAGGACGAGTGTGTCATGAGAAGAGGGTCCCCATGGCCAGGACGAGTGTGTCACGCTGTAGACGTTCTAAAGCAGGCTGTCCGATGGGACTTGGAATCCCTTCTCTACCATGTATGTGCTATGTAAATCTGTGACTTGGGCACCTTTCCTAACCCTCCTAAGCAACAGTTCCTGGTCCTTAAAGTGGAAAAAATAATACCAATAACTTGCTTGCAGGGTCGTGGGGAATTAGAAAGTCATAGTTTGGATCTCACACCTAGAAAGCACCAATATGCGGTAGTTTAATGATTAAGATTCAGGAAAGCATCGACCAACCATGGACCCAAGGGGCCCGGAGGAGGCCCCTAATAATGATCCCCCAAAGAAGTCCGTGCTTCAATCCCTGGAACTTGTGAATGCTACATTTCACAGCCAAGGGGACTTTGCAGATGTAGAGAAGGTTAAAAATCTTAAAATAGAGAAATTATCTTAGATGACCTCAGTGAGCCTGATGTAATCACATGAGCCCTTAAAAGCTGGAAAGCTTTTCCAGCTGGAGGCAGAAGACCGGTGATGTAGAAGGGTAGAAATCAACAAGATTCCAAGCAGGAGACTGATTTGACTCACCGTTACTGGCTTGGGGAAGTAGGGGCCCACACACAGAGAAAGCCCTCTGGGAGCGAAGGGCCGCCCAGCCGACAGCCAACAAGGAAGTGAGAGCCTGACTCCTAAAACTGTAAAGGACCAGATCAGCCAACACCTGAGTGAGCTGAGAAGCAGATTCTTCCCAGCCCCTCCAACAAAAGTCAGCTGGTCAAGATCTTGATTTCAGCCTCCTGAAACAAGAAGCAGAGAAACCAGCCAAATCCGCCCAGGCTCCTGGTCCTGAGAACCGCGAGATAGCACATTTGTGTCATTTTTAAGTGCTAGGTTTGTGGTAATGTCATGGCACTGATAAAAAATATAAAACAGGAATTATTAATGGGAATGGTGTTTACAAACCCCAGGTTGTGATGTGCTCGGTTGGAATGAGAGCTGCTGGAAGACAGAGATGTCACCAACTAATAGCTAAAGTTTTTGATCCTTTACTCGGTGGGGCACAATGCCAAGCATTTTACCCGTGTTACTGCCTTTTATCTTCACGAAGCTCATTACTTAGATGCTGTTATCATTGCTATTTTATAAGTGAAGAGATAGAGAAACCAAAGCACAGGAAGACTTTTGACAATAAAGACGTGACAGTAATCGCACAGAGTGGAGCCGGGATTCAAACTCAGGCAGTGATTCCAGAGTACGTGCTACGAATCACAGTATTATGCTCCCCTCTGCAGAGCTCAGGGCTTGACATACAATCTACACGGGTACCTTGCCAAGCAGTTGAACAAGTTAATAAAAGAAGACAAATGAAAAGTTGCTCTCTTCTGAATGAACCAGGGTTTTCATGATCTTTTCACAATTCTAAAACGTAAAGATTGAGCTGTCCAAGGCCGTATTAGTCGACGAAGCTATGCTATAGTATGGTAAGTAGCCCCACAGTCGGCTCAACACTACCAAGGCTCATTACTCAATTATGCGAAGTCTCCTCTGAGCTCAGGCAGCATTCCTACCTTCCATGCAGTTACTTGGAGAATCTCAGCTACTTTGATTTTGTGGCTCTGTCTTCACAACAGGAGATCCTAGGAACTGCTAAGGCAGAAGCATCCCTGAAGACCTCTTACCTACATTTCCAGGCTTCGGCCTAGAGGTGACATCACTGACACAAGCATCGGTCAGAACTAGTCACATGTCAGCCCCAACCGCAAAGAGCCCAAGACGGGCAGCTGTCCATGCACCAGGGAGGAGAGAAGAATCGGACACAGATGAGCACTAGTAACATCCACGGAAATCACTAAATCCCAGTCTCTCCCGAAGAAACAGCTTGAGTTATTAAAAAATACTAAAAAATATTTTGGGGCGCCTGGGTAGTGCAGTTGGTTAAGCATCAGACTCTTGATTTCTGCTCAGACCATGATCTTAGGGTGGTGAGTTCGAACCCTGCCTGGGGCTCCGTGCTCAGTGTGGAGTCTGCTTGAGATTCCCTCTCCCTCTTCCTTTGCCTCTCCCATTCATGCTAGCATGCACACGTGCTCTCTCTCTCTCTCTGTCTCACATAAATAAATACATCTTTAAAACTTAGGGGCGCCTGGGTGGCTCAGTGGGTTAAGCCTCCGCCTTCGGCTCAGGTCATGATCCCAGGGTCCTGGGATCGAGCCCCGCATCGGGCTCTCTGCTCAGCAGGGAGCCTGGTTCCCCCTCTCTCTCTGCCTGCCTCTCTGCCTACTTGTGATCTCTGTCTATCAAGTAAATAAATGAAATCTATAAAATAATAATAATAATAATAGTAACAATAGTTCCAACTTCCTTTATCACTTGTCTCAGGAAACCCTGCTTCACCATCTACTCAGCTTCTTCCCTTTTGTTCCGCACTCAGAAACTTTCCTGACAAAAGAAAAGTTAACCGTTTCAATGCAGGAAAGATTTTAACTCCTTTCTTTGACTGCACATGGCCAAGAATGGAGCCTCCGTTCAGGTAGTCTAGCTGCCTTCCAAAGAAAGCTCTGAGGAGCTTTCCCACAGACCCTCAAAATACAGAGTTGTCATCACCCTATTGCAAAACATGAGGACCTTCTCAGTTCCTGTGAACCAGCATTAATCAGATATTTATCCAATCTCAGGAGCCAAGACAGTTCAAATATCAGAAAGGAGATATTGAGATTTGGTTTCTTTTTTATTTTTCATAAAACTTAGCCCTGACTATTATCTCAAAGTTATAGAAAGCTCCTCATTCAATTCAAATAAGATTTTATAAGAATCTAATTTAAACTCTTACACTTTCCCCTCTAGGTTAATTAGTGAGGGCCTTCTTTTGTTTTTGTTTTTTTTTTTCTTTTTAATAGCAGTTATTTATTTATTTATTTTTAATTTTAATTATTTTTATTAACATATAATGTATTATTTGCCCCAGGGGTACAGGTCTATGAATCATCAGGCTTACACACTTCACAGCACTCACCAGGAATTAATGAAGATGTGAGAGAAAACAAGAAAATTTCCCTGAAATTTAGGAACCCTAAAAGTCAATTACATGTATATCTACATAGTGGACATCAGCATTTAGTAAGCATAACATCACAAACCTGAAAAATGCAGCTTAAACCATAGAGATATTAGTATTTACTTTGGAGAGACTGACTATATATCTTGTTTTCATGCAAATATGCAAAATAATATAATTTCACATTTTGGGAAAATTTTTTAAAAACGGACTTTGTCCCATGTTTTGACAATGGTCTGAGGAAGACCGTGCTATTTATCTAGAATAGCGATTCTCAAACTGTGAATGCAGAAAGATGACTTTCAGGGGCACCTCCCTGGCTCAGTTGGTTAAGCCTCTGCCTTCAGCTTAGGTCATGATCCCAGAGTCCTGGGATCGAGCCCCATATCGGGCTCCCCCTGCTTTGCAGGGAGCCTGCTTCTCCCTCTCCCTCTGCCTCTCCCCCTGTTGTACTCTCTCTCTCTGTCAAATAAATAAATAAAATCTTTAAAAAAAAAAAAAAGAAAAGAAAGAAAGAAAGATGACTTTCAGAGCTTAGTGAAAGGGAAGTTTCCTAGTGACTCTCCCTCTCAAATGCCTGCTTCCGTAGGGGTTCTATGTGGTCCCAAAACCACATCCAACAAGCAACCCAGGTGCTACTGTATCAACCAGTGCTGCTCCAAGTGGTTAAAATACCAAGTGTTCATTCTCAGTCTGCCATGAAATGAGGAACTCAGGTCAGACCAGAGATGGGTGACCAGGTTTGTTCATCAATAAAATCCTGCTACCAAAAATTTTTTAAAGTTAATCGAGCTTAGCAGTGCATTTGGTGAAGACTATTTCCATTCCGGAGCAAGCTTCTTGTCTTGGGCAGACAACAGTGGACAGACCCGGACTCGATGCACATTCCACACTCTGAGGAGTGATACTTGGAAAAACTCCAGCTCTAAGAATACTGAGATGAGAGTTAGGATTCCTATAAAATAACCTCCTCTCCCTCAGGGAAGTCACTATAAAGTCAGACCCTGGAGAATAGAGATACTGAGGATGTTGTTCATCCTTGTTTTAATTGTCGGTTACAATTATATCCTAAAGTGTAAAAATGCAGCTCCGGTTCTTCCAGGGTGTTCTGATATGGGCCCTATACACATAGGCTTAAATAATCTTTTCTGGCACTGAGCCCAATTCCCAGGTTTATTCATTTATCAGTGTTTTAGGAATGACCATACTGTGCATGGTTATTTATTGAATAAAATAAGCTTCTAGGACAAGACACAAATATTGTTTCTACTTTCAATGGAATCAATTAAAATCAGAATGTTAATTAAATAGAGCAAAACTTCAACTATCCCTGGTTATGGAGGTAATGGGTCAACTCTAATCCAAACTACCAGACATCACAGAATATGTACATTTTGACTTTGTAATCATATTATCATATTTAGCATTAAATTACACTCATGGTTGAGAGAAGCTAGTCTTAAAGGCAAGATTTGAATATATTATGCAATACTATAACATCAAAGTCACAAAAAATGGATGAATTTGAGTTTCTTATTTTATCTTTTCATTGTGAAATGACAAATTTATTAAAGATAAAAGGGCAAAGTGCATGACTTACTCATCTTCATATCATTCAGAGTAACACAGACACAGTAGGGCTCAATGAATCAAATGAACTGAACGGTAGATTTAATCAAACATAATAATTGTCTGTTATGTGCTTAATAAAGGAAAAATTAGCTCTTTGTTTTAGTCCAACCAATAACTGTTTATCAAATACCAACTATATACCAATTACTGAGATAGATGCAAAATCAACTAGGACCAAGCGCTTGCATTCCAATCTACGAGACTGACCAACTAAATAAGAAGTTACTTTATCATATGACAGTGTCAGAAGAGTAATGACAAAGGAGTCACCAGTATTTCCACAGTTACTTGGAACCAAGTAGTACTGAAGCACTTTTCCTGTATTAACTTGCTATTCCTCTGAAGCGCAAATGTACTCTTTTGGTCTGGATTCTTGGATGCAAGCAACAGAAACCAAGTCTAGCTACTTTAGGGGGAAAAAAAAAAAGAAAGTCTATGGGAAGATTTCGTGGACCTCATGAAATAACAGGAAACGGGAAGATTGACTATAGGGCAGGATCCAAGAATCCACCAAAGGACCAAGAAAAAGGAAGCAGAAATCACAGCACCCAGCTCATGGCTAGAATTGCTGGTCAGAAAACATCACCACTACAGCAGCCCTGTCTGCCTCTGCTGCTGGTATGAAAGTCTCTAATCATGCCCCAGACCTTGTCATTTCCTCAAGACTTGATGTTCCCAAAGTGGGTGTCTAATTAGCCAAAATTGATAGTCATTCACCCCCTGGCAGAAGTAGGAAGGAAGAAAGACAGAATCCGATCCCTTGGATGAAAATTCAACTTCACCCCAGGACTACTTGCTATAGTACCCAAAAGGAGGAGAAATTGCTTAAAGAAATAGTAGAGATTTGGGGCAGCTAAAAATTGACAAATGTTAGAGTCAATGTAGATAAGACAAGGGCTATATTGAGTGTAAGGAGAGAATGCACAAACAAAGATGTCTTGAAAAACATTAAGGTTAAGGATTTCCCAAATTCTAATCCGTGTTTAAGAATTTGAATTCAACCGCTATTTGGAGGATACACCTGAGTTATTTCTTTCCACAGCCTGAACCACCCAAACTTTCAGAAACTCCCTACTGCTCTAGAAAGAATAAAGCCAGTTAAGTTACACTGAAGGAAATTTATCTGTTCATTTAACAAAAATTCATCCAGAGTCATTTTTGAGTTGGACATCTGTCACAAACAGAGTGGCATACACCAGGGCAGACTTCTTGGGCCTTTCAGGCTCAAGAGTTTTTGGTTTTGGTTTCGGTTTTCAGGTCCAAGAGTTTAAAAGCGAATTTAACCATAACATAACTTACATCCTATATTCCTTCTCATAGTCATAATGCCTTGCATTAAAACACATTTTTTAACTCAAGATATTTCACTGTCCCTAATCCTCACAGGCCTCTAGACCCTAAACAGAAAGTATTATTTATTTCACTCCAGATAATTAAGTCACTTGTCTGAAATCACACCAGCTATTTAGAAAGGGAATTACCAGACCAGTCATGCTTATCTTTAAAAGTTAAAATATTTTTCAAAGTCTAACTCTCATTCCAATATTCCTCTCACTTTAATAGAGAGCTAGATGAAAATAATGGGTAACCTAGGTTCCAGGATTTCCTCCTTCAAATTTTATAGTATCTGAAAATATTGGATGACAAAGTGCACAGTGACAGTGAGTCAAGCCTGGAAGTGTTTATAGAACTAATTTTCTCAGTGGTAACAGCAAGGCCTAGGGGGAAGGAGAGACTAAACCACACCTATAAGTGGCAGATGAATCAGGCTGTGGCTCCAGAGTCTTTGTTTTGTTACCTTCACGTAGGATATGGACCACCACAACAGAAATCATTAGTGGGCACTAACCTCTAGTTATGGGAACAAACTGGTTATGTTACCATCATTTATTACGCACAGAGAAGTCTGCCTTGAGTGGGGAAAAAACACCTTTTGTGTTAACGATCATCTTTCACAACTAAGGACCACGAGACTATAGTGAAGTTTAAATAAGATAATGTATATGAAAATGCTTTCATTAACAGTAAGAGTATCCAGACGTCTGGTAGACCAGGGGTAAGTACAATACAATATGTGAAGGGAGACGTTCACATACTTTTTAATAAGTAGCAAAGAAAGCCAGTGGCTAAATAAAGATTGAAAATAGCCACTGTTAGGAAAAATGCTCAGTTTTGTTAGCCTTTTTCCATAGTGAAATGAATGCCCTCCACTTCTGCAATGCTACTCCTGACACTAGGATATTTTTGCAAACCAACACCGGAGACATCCACAGGAAGAGCATTGGTCCATTTGTTGAAGACATTGAGCTCTACCTTGTATCACTTTCTTATTCCTGAGTTCACCTCTTTCAGACCTGTCCCCCAGCCCTATAGGGTAGCTGTTGTCTAACACTCTCATTTCCCTCCCCCCCACACACAAACTCTTGATAGGACAGCAAATCCCAAACTGATCACTAATTTTCCTTCCCAGTGAAGTACGAAACACTGAAAACGGTAAGGACTGCACCTCCCCCAAGAAAATGAATGCACACCTCCCTGAAATCGTTGCAGCTGGTATGACCAAGGCATGAAGTAACAATGGCAGAATTTCAGGCATCAGACAAGTGAGGAAGAAAAAGATTGTGTGACATTGAAGGTCTCATGAAAACCCTGAAACCAAACTCCTCTGGTGATCAGCTGGTTGAAATAAATTGAGGCTGCATGAAAGTGAATTCGAAGGACAACTGGTGATGGTCAAGATCCAATTAGTGATGACCGTCTGGTCCGCAACAATCAGAAGCCAGCATGACACACCGGGGTCCTCAGAGAGGTAAGATTTCTTTGCTCTCTGAAACCACTCACCCGGCAGCCAGTTTGATGTTAATTTGAGCTACTGAAGTTGGTATTTCTGCCATGGGGGCACTGGGAACCCAGTGGCAGCTGACGCCTGGTTTCCTTTCACTGGTCTCATGCTCTCTCAGAAGATACATCACTGAGTGTAAAATGGTCAAAGGCGAAAGAAAGGTATGTACCAGAGCCTTGAAGTCTACCCCAAGTTTCTTTCAGAGTCCTTCTGACATCCTTGAGATTCAGGAACAAAAGACCATACTCATCTGTACTACTGAATTACTTGAAAAATATCTGGCAGAAAATACAAGTAAAATTTTATCCATTCAACAAACATAAATGAGCCACGTACTATGTGTCACCTACACTGTTCTAGGTAGGCATTTTATTTAAAAGGAGATGTGAACCAGGAAACAAAATTAATTAAATTGAGTGGAAAATGTCCAGAGTACTTTTTAATGGGATATGTGGGTAAAAATTGGGAGATATTCTGAAATAAATCAAAAAGATTGTAAGTGCTCTAAAATATCCTTCTAGGTTTCTTCCTTTCCTTGTGTTCGAACTGCTTTTCATCTCTGTGAGTGGTAGAAAATTAACAATAATGAAAATTCCTCGGGCCCTTAGAAATAGAAATATTAGGACCTCTAGAACGCAGCTGACTACTGCCCTGCACATACTGATCAGATTCACATGTCTGTCCACTTCTGTCAACATTCTTCATCGGCCTATCTGTATGTGAATACAAATCTGAATTTTCCTTTGAGCAGGTTATAACACCTTACTGCTTCTCTCATTAATTAAAGAATAAATAAAACCTTTAAGCACATGTTCATTTTGTGTTTATATGAAAATCACAATGATATATATATATATATATATATATATATCCCTTAAGTGGTTTTTAATAAATGCCCATTCTGGGACCACCTTCCTCAAAAGAACATGTTTGGAAAGAAACAGTAAATTAATTCTAAAGCTCTTCAAATGCGACGCCTTCAGTGCAGGGAAACGGTATCTTCTCGATACAATTATGATATTTAAGGCGCATTCAATAAGGCCTCCCTGTGCCCTCGCATCACTGATCCCAGAGAAAGGAATAGAGCTGAGCTGTGGGTTAAAAAAAGAAAACGAAAAAGAAAGAAAGGAAAAGAAGAGAATCTAAGATCCCCTCTGATTTTTTGCTTTAAAGAAGTAATAAACTGCATTGTTGTAACTCAGTGTAAGTGGCTTCGAGTAAGGCAATAGAGATGCGTGCCAGAAGCTACTCATATCGTTCTTTAAAATGGAAATTTACCGTCTGCTGCATCACATGGACAAAATACAGAACTATTTTTCACAGCTTGTTCACTGAACAGATTATTGTAGAAAAAAAAACTTTTACATTTTCCGCAGATTCCCAAATCTCAGTCAAAAAACTCTTGGCAATTTTTAGCAGTGAAACAGATTTCACTTTCAGATTGAGATACTCCATTTAGCAGTAGTCAGATGATCTTCCAAATAAATATAGACTCGTTTCACTCTTGATTTTATTTAAAAAAAAAAATGTTTTCATGAGGTGTCTTGGAGGAAACTTGCACTTATTTGGTTTTCCCAAGCTCAAGCAAAGAAAAACTCGAAGGTCTTAAAATCAGAGTTAAATAAAAAAGGAATGTTAAACTAAAAATGTTATTACAAATAATGCATGTTCATCACACTACCAATAAATAAATAACCCTATAAAATTTTAGAATTAGTTGCAGAGATGCTCCAGTCTTTCCTGCCCTAAATCTCAGCTCCCCAAAATATTACTAAACAGAAGTGCATGTGTTCGGTACAATATAACAGACAGCAATATGTTGAGTTACTTCACACAAAGAGGTCTCTGGGCCACTTTTCTTTTCCTACATTAGTTTTATCACTTAGGTACAAGGCAACTGCATTTAGGATTTTATTTCCAGGACCGTGTTTTCCTTGCCTCCCAGTGTTTCATGCCACAGAAAATAATGGGAAGTATGAAATTTAATAAAAAGTTAAAATCATGAGGAAATACCAAGATAATTTTAGTATTATTTTAATAATACTATACATAATTCTATACCCAAAACCCTGGTCTACAGACTCTACTGCCTCCTCTCCAAAGTCCTAAACTAAATTTTCCCCATGCTTTTTCCTTCTATGAAAGGAAATTATATGAGAAATAGTAGTAACACCAGCAATAGTGATTATGCCCTGCTTTTGTATTTGTAAAAACATATATGAATACCCTAGAATGCCCATTAAATTTCACAAAGTCTGTTGTTATTTTTAACAAGATTGTATGGATTTGTTCAAAGATCATCTCAGTGACATTAAAGATCATCTCAATCAGAAGCAAAGCAACTTTAACTTAAAGCAACAGCTTTACCAAGTAAAGAAACCAGGAAAGAGTTTATGCTATTATTCTTCCAATGACAAATTTACCAGTTGAAAAGGATTCACAGTATCTAATTCCAAAAGCCACATTTCTATGGTTAATTTGACATATGAGAATAGGTTAGTTTTTGAATCTGCTATGAATCATTACAAAATTTCAAAAAAAACCACTAATTTTTCACATCCTAATTATCATTATATAAACATTTGGATACTGTGAAAGAACAAAATCATTCTTTTCATACAGATTCCTTAACAAAAAAAAAATTAAACTATTATAAAGTGTCAGAAATGGAATAAAGTTACTATGTCATGAGGCTAAAGTATTAAATTTTATAAAATTTCCTATGATAAAAACTAACCTGGTTCCAAGGGACCACTTTGTGAGACAAGGTTACTGTGCTTCTGGATTTAAGTGTTGGCTTAGTTTTGGGTCAATAATCAAGGAGTAGGGATGGTAGAGCAAAGAGATAAATATAAAAGCTTCATGTTGAGACATTTTTCAATCCGAAAAAAAAAAATATTTGAATTATATCTAAAAACTTCTTGAAATTGTAACTTAAACACATGAGACATTTAGATCTCATTTGCAAAAATGTTAACACTCCCAAATAATATTTTTTTCTTCCCTTTCATAAGGTTAATCCAGCTGCTATGCCTGCGTTTAAAAGACTCACTGGAATAGAATATGTTATGAACCTCAAACTGATGAAAGTTTAGACAACTAAGGAGAATAACCTGGAAAAGTGAGGAAAATTGAACACCAACCTCCCAGATGCGTACAGCCAATCAGCAGACCTTTCACACGTGGTCAGTAATGAGCCCGTGACTTTGGGATTGAGAAGGGACTAGAGAAGCTGCAGGGAAAGAGAGAGGGAGACAGAGGCGCCGCTCCTAATTTTTTCTAAGCATCATGAAGTTCAAGCAAACCCAAAAAATCACATAAGCATTATACTTTGAAATATTCCTACATGACTCAGAAATTAATTCTGAATTCTGATCTTTTCTTATATTAAAGACAAGACAACAGGCCCAAAGTGGAGTCCCTTATGCTAAGCCTCACGTCATTGCACAGTTTCGGATGTTCCAGAAATGTACACTTATCCAGTCAATCAGGAATCGCCTGACCAGCATTACTTAAGTCATGTGCCTGATAAACCCCTTGCCATCCTCTGTAAAGAAAGGCACCTTGCAATAACCCATTAGCCTTTTTTGCCTCGTATAATTCCCTTGTGCCGGCTGCCTTCTGCGCATAAAACCTCTTGCCTCATAAAGCTCTTCATAGGTCCTTTCTATCTGCCAGATTGGTTGCTGCCCCATTCATGAATTGCTGAATAAAGTCAATAAGACCTTTAAAATTTACTCAGTTGAATTTCATTTTTTCGCACTTATAAAAACTATCTGCGATTCTAATGTATCAAGAGAAATACTAATCTAAATAATAGTACTAATACTATAACAGCATCCCCTGTTCCTAAAAATAAAGGATTCTTCCTGGGTCCTACATTTCCTTTTCGAGTTAGCGTTCTGGTAGGAATGTATGTTGGTGCTGGCTACCAGCCCATGCTGCTGAAGCCCACTGCACAGGCTAGGAACCCAGACCTGTGCACAGTTCAAGGCCATCTTGCTTAATGATTAGGTCCCCTCCTTCCCTGATTGGGCTTTGGGGTATCAACCGTACAAGGCCTCTATCAGATACCTGAATCAAGCCCTTCATTAGCGCATCTTCAGTAAAGTCAGTGATTGCTGGACACTGAGAACTTTAATCCAAGCTCACAGCCTTGTAAGAGATCCTCCCCTGTGGAAAAGGGTTAAGCCGATTCTATCACAGCTAGATTTTAGCTAAAAGAATCCACCGTAATGCTTGGTTGACAACTGATGTTTTCTGGCAAATGAAAATAATAGCACAAGCTGGTGGTGAGGGTCTGGTCATATCTAGCTGCCTGTCAGGCGCTGGTAGCCAATGATGCAACACCACAGGTCTTAGAGTCTAAAGTGCTGGGTATAGAAGGCAATTGGGGTTTTCCCAGGCAGCTGGTGCCTCCGCAGTAGGATCCGTTTAGTGGCTGTGGCTGGTTTTTTCCTTTTACATTAAAGAGGACTAAAGGCAAAGAGGGTTAAGGTTACTGCTAAGAAGAGTTAAGGTGGTGAATTATTCATCAAGCAATTTCTATCACCCGGCCCTTGGCTGGGCTCACCTTTTACTTTCCTTCCCATTGAACTTCCTCCTTACAGTCTCACTAAGCCAATCCATCTACCTGACATTTTGCTGACCTCACAGGTGGTGTGCTCACTCATTCGAACTCATTTTGAGCCATTTACATTTTTTAATGAAAAAAAAAATTGTTTTTTAACTCAGTGCCTCACCGTTGTAATAATGTGCATCTATATTTTTAGTGGATACAAAATATGGTAATCAAGAGATAAAAACTCCCTTGATCCTACACAGGACACCTATGGTAAATCTCCCATGCAAAGATAGATAGTCAGCATTTCCCACTTTCTCTCTTTTCTTCTTGTGCTTTGGCTCTCTTTTGGTAGTGGGGAGGGGGGAAATATTTTACCTACTTTAGAACCTCTGTTGTTCAGTGAGAGATGGCTTCTCAGCATTTATCTGTTTCTGGGGTAATACCTATACATTTCCGCCCACTTCCTTCCTTCCACTGCTCCCAGCAGTCATTTTACTATTCATTTTACTCTACATTCTTTGCATGACCTGTAATTGACTCTTTTGTTTGTGCATGCCAAAATACATTTTCTAACTCATTTTCCAAAACTGAGCATATAACATCGGAAGGTAGCATAGTATCAATCACCTGAAAAATATGAACAGCACCTTTTAAATAAAAATAAAAATCAAATGGTATTTTCATTACAATTTCAAAAGTCATAAAATTACAAAGCTTGTCTAGACCCAAGAAATCACCTAACCAACCCCAAAACCTCATTTGATATCTAAGGAAACTAAGACAAAGAGAGCTTATTCAGACCTAGAACTAACTCATGGGACTCCGAAAATATGTTCCACTGCTCTATGAAACCAATGGTTCATTTTCACCTATAACTTCGATTTTACTCTATCAATAAATTAAGAAGTAAATATTTACCACACTGCATCTGTACTGACTATACTTTGTAAGGACTTCCTTATGAAATTCCTGACACCATAAAAAAAAAGCATCCGAAATTATTATGCATTTGTTTTACTGCCCAACTGTTCTTGAGGACAATACGATGTGTTGTCACCCACTGGTAAGGTTATTTTTAGTCACTGACTATGACCCACACATTAGCCTCTTCTGGATTGATAATTTATAAGAATTTGGGTGTAAATGTGTATTTATTTTGCTATTTAGATTTTCATGGTTTCTTCTGCTCCAAAGACTTCTTTTTACATGAGTTTCTATCCCAGAAATGAATGTTGTGATTACCTTTCACCACTGACCCATCTGATTCACTCTCAATTCTTCTCCAGTGTGAAGCAGCCTCATTTTTTTTGAGCTATAAGTTTTTGGTTAATTCACAGCCTCTGAGGAATCTGTTGAACATCTGAGTGCCATTCCTTATTGGACCTTGCTCACAAGCAAGGGTAGATTGTAAAAGAAATATTTTACTAAGTAAATTAAAAAATATAACACATCCATCTGAAACTCTCGTGGAAAAAAATAAAGCTAAATGTCAGTGGTGTTGCCACATAAAGTTTATAGTAACATGAGCCTCTGACTTCTCAGGCAACCTGGGATTTTGGCAGAAACACACTCGGAAGGGGGTCTTGGGTCATTACCCTCAGATCAACTCTATCAAAATTAGCAGAGATAAAAGCACTGAATGTCTTGACAGCCCTGATTTTTATTAAAAGCTTCCCTTAACTCCCTGGCTGGATGTACTATTCTCAACAGATTCTGGTGGTACCCATGGTTCAGATTCTATAACCTGGCCCTTTCAATTAACCTGTGTAGTGAAACCATGTCTTGGCCGTGGAGACGTAATTTGTGTTGGCACCACCAGTCATGAAAGGAAGATTAATAACTCAGCTTTAGAAAGAATATTCTTTTTTACCAGATTTAACTCCTTTGTATGTAATTTGCTCTTAATTCCACTTAAAGAGTCAAAGAAAATCTCAATGCATACACACACAAAAATTATGAGCATAAGAAATTTGAACAGTGACTAATTATCCATTGACCATTAAATGTTTCTTTCTGTAATCAGCCAGACTCAGAGCCCTCTCCCACAGATTACGCCCTGGCCACAAGAGAAGGCTCAACAGTGTGATAGAACATATTAAATGAAATCTCTGTCTCGAATAAACAAAACATTCCCTCTCCTCCCTTCCATGTTTGAGAAGTCTAGTTTATTAAATCAGGAATATTTCTCATTTAGAGAAACACTGAATATTTACACACTGCACTACAATTTAACAATTTAGGTTAAAAAATATGTTTTCCATCTGTATTTGCCAGTAAATCCCGAGCTTCGATCTTATTATCTTTTCAAAAGCTAAGGCTCTGCTCTTTATTTTTTTGCTCTCCTTTTCCTTAACTCTTACTAAGGTAAACTTTTCCTTTTAAAATACCTTTTCTGTCATCTACTACCCAGGCTGCAGTTGAAAAATCCATGAATTTACAATGGTAAAGAATTCCATTTACCGAAGAGCAAGAAACAAGTCATCTTGAATGCCTTGGGCTTTTTATAATTATACAGCACGTTTTTATTTTATTTTTTTAGAAAAGAAGAAAATAATATACTATCTTCACATTCATATTATGCCATGCGACAAAAGTAATTCGTAACTTTCCCTCCTATTCAACCAAGTTTTCTATTAGAACTTCTTCCTGGCTATTTAAACATGCTTAAACTAATGGTTTTCTATAATTTGTCTTTTTTCTTTGGAAACATACCGTGCCATTGTCAGTTTTTAAAAAGAAGCAATTTTCTGACTTTTGAGATTGAGCAGGTCAAGAAAAAATTACTACTGTTGAAAACCTGTAATTAAATAGGAAAATGCAGCTGCATTTATGAGAAACTAAAATTAAGTTTTATTCTATTAATTCTTGATTCTGAAATGCTGTTTGAATTTTTGGTTACGGATACATTTAGAGCCATGTCTTATCTATCTGCTATCTTTGCTGATTACTTTTAATAAGTAACATGTAGGAATATAATAGTCTTATTCTTACCGAGAAATAATTCTGATCACTTTCTCTTTTTCCTTAAAATATCATTTTCGGCAGTACTTTTAAATGAACTAATGAAATATTCTTTACTAATTTGCATTTATTTTTATTACAATTATTCTGAATAAATATGTTGCCCAAACGTTAAAACTGTATATTCAAGAAATACACGTTAAACACTAAATCTTTATGACTCTAGAAAAAGGCTAGCATTTAGGAAATAAAATAATCTAAGCTTCATTTTCTGATTTATTTTCATTTTCATTAATTTTTCTAAATGTGATGTATACTATCTTATCACAATAGACAATACTCATGAAGGAGGGTTTACTAAGAAATCAAACTGATTGGTGAATTTATAAGATTACCAGACCTATTTCCTGATTACAGCTCCTGTATGAACAATTCATCAAAGTAGGTTATATTTAAAGAGTTAAATATTTTGTATAAACACAAGTCTAATAAACAAATACAACCATTTAGGACAATTTAAAAAGTCATAATATTTGTCACTGCTTAATTTTAATGGTGCATTTAACAAATCAAGATAAACACCCTTTAACCTCCCCTACAAAACTCTTGGATTGAAATCTGAATAACATTTACATAAAATTAGGTAAAATGTGAAAGCTTTATTAAAGCAAGTGGATGATACTACAAAATTATTTATGTACTGAAATGGTAGTAATCAGTATTTGAAAGCTGAAGCTGGATGTCAGAATATACATAAATTTTGCTATACCCTTCATCATATTTTATAAGGATATTTTAAGTGGCACAGTAATATAAAAAATAGTACTTACAAAACTGTAAATATATCTAAAAGCTTAAGCTTTGAAACTTATTTCTACTTTGGGGAAAAAAACTTTTTTTTCTGGGAAAGAATGTTCTGGTTTTGCTTTTGCCTTTGTTTAGATTTGTTTTAAACATATCTTCAGCCAACGTGTGGATTTCTTCACTGTGGCTCCAGACCTATGTGATACTTTAAAACTGCGGTACAGTGGCTGGGAGACAGATAAACACACACACAAAATATACTTTTCAATAACAACAGATTTATGGAAAGAAAAGTAGTAGGAAGTAGTAAAAGTACGTGGTGTGAGGGGAAAAATACTACAATTAAACAAGGGCTTTAAGGACCATATTCCTCTTTCACACTCCCGTTCAATCCTGTTACCTGTTTTGTTTGGTCATTTCTGTTCATGTGTTAATGTGCTAAGACTCTTGGAATTCTATTTTCCAGATGCTTATATTCCACAGAGGAAAGGAAAACTGATCCATGAAGTTGCTATTTGCATAAAATGCAGAAGCATCTGTCACAGGCTCCTTCCTGGTTGAGTCTGGCATCTAGGGATCGTGCAGCTGGTCTGCCTCAACATTAGGTCCCCGTGAAGGCAAAGAAAGTCCCCAGTGAGGACAGCATCGAGGGGCAGGGCAAGAACTCGCTCAGTTCACAATCGGCATATTGACAATTTTATATTTGATCGGATGATGACATAACTGGCCTTGTCACAGACAGACACACACTCACCACATAAACTAGCTCAGGTTCAGCCTGAGAACCATTGTAATTGACAACACTTCCCTGTAAATATGTTTCTTGTCAAGGTCATGATGAATTAATCATCACCATACTGCATTTTAGTAGGTAGCACAGAGGGTGGAAATTTTAAGGCAAGATTAGGGTTATTCACAAGGTTTTATTTTAGTGGGGATTTTTGCTTTGTTTAGTTTTGTTTTGTCTTGTTCTCTCTTACATCTAATTAAGATCCTAGGAGTGTGGATATCTTTGTGCCCACTTCACATGCGCACAGAAAATGCTTCTGCTGCTGAAGTAAATCGGAAAATCAGGATGGCTCAAATAAACTTTAAAGAGGTATATTTCAGTTTCATTCTTTTCCACACTTATTCCTCCCTGGCGCTCAAACCGACAATTCTAAGTGTCAAGGCCGGTGACCAGAAATATCCGTAAATGTCTATAAATGTCTGTTACTGGGTCACTGCAGAAAACGAGATACGGTTTCCCACACGGATGAAGATGATAAACCAATCCAAAGCCAAAATTATTTGCAATATTTTCTAAAGTACATTTTAAATCTATCTCGGTGTCTGGTGTAGTAATGCTACTTAGAAGTAGTTTTTATTATTAGCCTACTTTAATTTTCCCATGCCAATACATTCACTATTCCTTGTTGCCTGCAGATAGAGTTAAAACAATCTGACAAGGTCTTTGTGAGTAAATGACACAGAGAAGCAGGCATAGTAACCAGTTAACAAATTCAGACTTTGTAATAATAACAGTTCTTTATAACAAACTGGCATAATTGGACTAAAACTTTCTCTGATGCAAGTTCATCAGTAAGCAGTAATCAGATAGGAGGCTTCTTTGAAACTTTTCTGATTCATAAATAATATAGTAGTTTACAAAGAGGAAGTTTGTGGGAAGCAGCAGTAAACAGTCTCGCAATCCATCTGTTATTATGGAATCCAGAAGAGCTGAATCAGGATCCACGTTGTTTATGATAGAAAAGATGCTTGGGAAATGTTGCTGAAATAATTATTAACCAAAAATGTCATGTTTTTACTTTTTAGAAGTCTAAGTCATATGGATTGCAATGAAGTGTACCCACCTGTGTGAATAAATGTAGGAAGTTTACCTGAATTAATTATTTGGTAGAATACCAAATGCGATTGGCGGGGGGGAGGCCATGCCATGGCAGAATATAACCTTGTTCTTTAATTATTGATTAATTTTTAAAGTTGTTTTCAACTATGTTCTTTTTCAAGCATTGTGTGACTTTTAAGAATGAAGCTTGAAAGTCCCACATAGAACGCAATTAAATTCAGTATGTGGCACATGGAATTAAAATAGCCAAAGCCAGAATGTCTTTCTACTCTCTAGTCTCCTGACCTAAACCTCACCCCATTTTTCCTCCTCACTATGTTCCCAACACACACACACACACACACACACACGCACGCACGCACACACGCACCCTTAAATGAAAGTAAAGATACAGTGTGTGTTTCACTCTTGTTGCCCTTTTAGGTACTGGAATTATTCCTCAATTCTAACTTGCTTGAGATGTATGTAATTTCATTTCAATTTTGGAAAGAACAAAACCAAGAAATGTGTTAATGCAAGGGAATTTCAACAGTGAGGCAGGCTTTGTTTCAGATTTACTCTAAATGAGATCAAAGTGTCTGTCCTTGTACAGTTTTTGTCCAAAGCATGATGACAATATACCCCACTATCATATGGTAAGCAACCACAGATGGAAGATGGGATAATATAAAACAAGAACAGAGGTTTAGGGTTTTTTGTTTGTTTGTTTGTTTGTTTTTAAATATCCTAAAACAATAGCAATACCAGTATTTCTATAGATAGCCAATAATACTTAAAAATATAATACAATGAGTCTATCTCATGTTTTTAATCAGCTAGAAATACATTTTGCTCTTTCTGGAAGGAATGAACTGAAAACTTAACCAAAAAGAATGCCAATGGAAACTCGAACTACTCTGGCCTTTAGGGAGGTAGTAGGCATAAGGATCTAAAACATCTACCCTGTTTCACCTTCCTTGTTTCAAATTGCTTTGGAATATTTTGTTGTTATTTGCAGATAACCTGGATAACAAAAACCTACACAAAATCCTTCCTTAAGTACATTCTGTTGCGCAGAACCGCACAGAAACTAGCTTGATACATTGTTATCGGGGCCCCAGAGCTAGAAGGCTATTTCCCTGCAAACGTTGACAATAGTGCCATCTCCTGGCTCCAGGAATAAAGTAATTCCTACGTTCTACTTTTGTCAAACTGCTGAAAGATCATTATTCGGATAATGAATAAACTTCAGGTTGGTTTTTAAACCGAGCACTTTTTTTCAGTAAGTGTGATGTTGTGCCTCTGTAACTAGTACAGGGACAACATAAGTTCTCTCTTGTCTTTTGATGTACAATACACCTATGACCCTAGAAAACCCTTGATTGTTTCTAGCAGCTAAATTATTTTAATTTCCTTTTCCCCCTTTCCCCTTATCTTTAATTCCTGGCATTTTACCTTAACCTTAACCTATGCCTACTTACTCATTTTATCCTAAGGATTAGTTTTCTCTAAACAGTTCTGTGTGTGTCTTTGCCATTCTGTTGTATTTGATCTCCCCAGGACTATAGGTGATATTTATGGGAAATTCATTTCATATTTTAATTCTCACTCTCCTTTTCTAGTATTTTTTTATTCCTAACAATCTTTTCATGGCTCCTCAGGGGTGCCTGAGTTGCTCAATGGGTTAAGTTAAGCCTCTGCCTTCGGCTCAGGTCATGATCTCAGTGTCCTGGGATCAAGCCCCTCATTGGGTTTCCTGTTCAGCAGGGAGCCTACTTTCCCCTCTCTCTCTGCCTGCTGCTCTGCCTACTTGTGATCTCTCTCTCTCTCTGTGTCAAATAAATAAATAAAATCTTAAAAAATGCTTATATATTTCTAACGTCACCCAAATTAGTAAAATTTAACAATCAGTAAAATGTACATGAATAGCTATAATTACTTTAAAATCTCCATAGCCATAAAATGCTAGCTGCTGTTGATGAACGTTGGAAGAAAAGCTACATCTTTTCATGTACATTCGGCAATAGATAAATAGCCAAAATAGCAATGTCTCTTTCAACCTTTCAATATGTTCAGTAGAGCTAAACACCAAATGGAGTAATGGTAATATGCAGGGAAAATTCTGTATCCTCATAAGCATTTAAAACACTCCCAAGGAGAGAGGAATGGTGGTGCTTTGGACAGGAAGCTCAACAGATACAGGCTGCAAAATAATTAGGTGACCAGGTCGGAACAGGAGCTCAAGAAACTAAAACTGGCACCAGTGAATGGAATACTGTTTTACCAAGGAAGGCAGAGCACGTGTAAATTTCCTAACCAAATGAGTTGCACAAGACACTTGAGCTTTTCTTATTCTAAAAAAAAAAAAAAGTTGTTTTTTTAAGTACTGAGCTTGTCAAATTTTAATCAGGGAGATGGATGAGTGACAGATGAGGAGTAGCAAATGATGAGAAAATCTAAGTGGGCAAAAAGAAACAAGTGAGAGTGGAGAACAAAAGCTCGCCCAGGGAAGCGAGGTTGCGGGGCAGCAGGGGGGATACGGGGTGGGTAGGGCTGCAGAGAGAGTGAGGCCCCAGAAACCCAGGCTGAGACTCTAGTTAACCCTGGACTAGGAGAAAACAGACCGAAGCACCCATTATTTCAGACGCTCCGGGAATCAAAGCATCTGTTCCATCCAGACCAAAGTGCGGGACACAGAAACGAGCCCACCTGAGGGTCCGCTGCACTGTTTCCAGCGCCCAAGGAATTATGGAAGTTCCTGCACATGCCAACCCTCGGCCAGGCCAGGGCTGCCCTGCTCTTCTGCGTCGCAGCCAACGTCCGCCAGCTCCACTCCCCGACCAGCCCGGGGGGCTCCCAAACTTGGATGGCACCTCAAGGTCACTCGGGGAGTTGCTCCGGCTGTCCAGCTCGCACTGCATGCGGCCACCTGCAGGACTCTCCGGGATCCGGCAGGCATTTGCACGAGCTACAGATACCCAGGTCCTGCCAGCGGGGCCCAGTGTCTGGGAGCCACTGGAGCAAGTTAAACACCTCCCCAGGGGCAGACGTTAACCTCGGGGTATTCAGAAGCTACGAACACACCTTTGTTTGGTCAAAGTAACCAACATTAGCTTCTTGACTTTCATGGATTTTCATGCCAAATCTTTCTTTTTTTTCTTTTTTTTTTTTTTTTCTTTTTCCCCCTTCTCCTGTGCTCTCCAGAATCCAACATTTCCACGTCTCAAGCCTGTGACCTGGGACGAGCTCCTGCACTCCCTCGGCTTCGGCTTCCTTGTTGCGCAGTGGGCTTCATCGTGCAGCCGCGGAGAGGATCAAGGAAGATAACTCCAGCAAATCCCTCGGCTCAGCGTCTGCCAAACCGCGCTCCAAAAATGTCAGCCACTATTATTATCCATTTATTCATGAGTTAATTCCCTGCCAGCATCAAGGATTTTTTTAAAAGGCTTTTGTAAAAGAAAGTATCAAGAACTTCATCACAGTAGCCTGAAAAGGGAAAGTTCAAGAGACGAAAGGAAGAAGCGATCTCCATTGCAAGGTTCGGGCAACGTCCAGGAGACTGGAAGCCTGAGGTCTTCTTTGCAGACCCAAAGGCAACCCCACACCTTACCGTCCTCGCCCACAGCCTCCACTTAAAGACCGTGAGATTTGGAAAATCAACAGATAATCCATCAGCTGGAGAAACAGAAATGTGCTTCGAGGGAGGGAATGAGATTACAAGTGGTGACCAGGTGTGCCCGGGGCCCGACCTCCGAGCCTGGACCAGGCGAGCCTTCCACATGCCGCGCGTGGATCCTCGAGAAATGCACCACCCCCACTCCAGGGCAGTATACACAGAGGTTGCCCCGGGACGCCAGCCTCCCGAGGTCCACCAAGGAGACCTCCTTCTGCCTGGGTCCACGCGGCTAGAAACTCTTCCTCAAAGAGCAAAGCGCCTCGCGGAATGAAGAGTCCCTGATCCCTGCCCCTGGGGCCCCCTGCGTGTGGGACACCCCGTGCAAGTTGTCCAGTTGCAAAGAACTCAGTTATCGCCCCTCGAGTTAGGGACGGGGCTGCAGGGGCGGAAGCCACCTCACTGTGCCCAAGACAGACGCGTATAATTGAGTTAAGTGTATTATCTTGAAGCCCGTGAAGTCTGAAAGGCAAATTAACCCAAGAGGCCCCTCCATAAGCTTTATGGAGGGGTAAAAAGCAGATCGCTCTGGGTAGGAAGGGTTTCATCAAAGGCCAGGAAAGCTAGATGATTGGCCATTATGTGTAAATTGGAATCTATTTTCACAATAATCAACTTGTTAATTTTCCGTGAAATTATTTCAAAGAAATTTCAGCATTTCCTGAACTCTCTTTATTTGCCTCTATCCTTTTCTTTCACCAGATGGACATAATGTCAATGTTTAAAAGGAAGTATTTATGTCTTTCTTTCAGCAGTTAATTGCTACCTGTCAGGCAGTTGAAGATTTCAGGCAAGCCTGAGAAGAGTAAAATGTGTAGCCTTTTAAGGCCGAAATTCACTCATCCAACAAACCTGTATTGGGCATCGCCTGCGTGTAGGGCTCCGTGGTGGTTTCAGTCGAAGGTGGGCAGTGAACACTCCGAAGGAAGACTCTTACCCTCTCCATATTAAACTAACACAAATAGGAAGTCAAGTTGGGATGGGCTGAACTGGGTTCTCTCCAAATTTATAGGTGGAAGCCCTCACCCCAAGTAGATCAGAATGTGACTCTGTTTGCAGACAAAGCCTTTAAAGAGGTGGGGAAGTTAAAATAAGGCCGTTTAGGTGGGCCCCTGGCCAATCTGACCGATGTGCTCATAAGACAAGGAAATGTGGACACACAAGGAGACACCAGGGCTGGGTGCGCGTGGAGGAGAGGCCATGTGAGGACGGAGAGACAAGGGAGCCACCTGAAAGTCAAGGACAGGGGCCCCAGAAGAAATGGACCCTGCCCACACCTTGAACTTGGACTTTGGGACTCCACAACTATGAAACAATAAATTTCTGTTGCTTAAAACTGCCTAGTCTGTAGATTCTTGGTACGGCAGCTCTAATACACAAGCCAAATATCTATCTGGCAAAAACGCCTTAGTTTTCTTCCGCACCTACAACAAACTCCCGTTCTTTTAGGTACCATTTTGTGTCCTCTTTTCTCCAGAAATCTCAGCCCTAAATTAGCCACTGAGTCCCCTGGACGGCGATGAACTACTCTTTGCCTCTAATAAAGGAAATTTAATGTGTGTGTGTGTGTGTGTGTGTGTGTGTGTGTGTGTAGTAAGTAGCCTATGGCCAAAAACTATTTCTTAATGAGTTACAGAGAAAAAAATGTTTGAAAAAGTATGTGACAACTTGTTACATTCTCTTAATTTGCTCTAGAGTGAGTACAATAAAGTAAAACTTCATTATAACACGGAATATGATTTGTACAAAATACTACTACTACTTGCGTGTTGAAAGATTAGTTCTGTCTGGATCCAGCACACGTGTCATATTTCTGGAAAGTCATTTGACACGAATCAGTCTAAAAAATAAAACAAGCAGGTGCATAATATATTACCCAGAATAAAATAAACATGGCTTCATTTTTAAGTGCCAGAGTTTATTTCGTCCATTAAATCTCCATCAGCTACCGCATGTTTGGCATAGAGGCTTGGCGCCCTCTTGTGTTCGCTCTGGGACAGGTTGGTTCATGGAATCAGAGCAATTCACCCCACACCGTCTTTGAATCCTTAAAAATTGCAATAGAACACGCAACAGAAATCAAACTCCCCTTTGCTACATGAGTTATAGCAATTATGAAAATACAAAGTTGCTATAATATACAGTGTTATAAAATTTCAAGTTTCAAATAAACCTTTCTGCTCCCGTGTGACTCCCTGAATATTTGAGCTGTCTTTTCTCTAGGTTATTAAAGACAAAAGGTTTTTCACTTGCTTTTATAGTCAGCAGGCCTTCATATTGATTTGTTAATCCTTCAAAATTTTAGTTCTAAATCTAGTTTTAGTTCTCCAAGAACCTTCTAGAAATTATGGATTTGACTCAGACTTCCCTGAAGATATTATACAAAATATTTTCAGAAATTAAGCCATAAAGCATGTTATCTGTAATGACTATGTATCTGTACAGTTTTGTTTAAGAGGGCAATTGTTAATGTCACTGTTACCATTCCGATCAAAAAGATGCATAATCATAAGCAAATTGCCGAAACATGACCTCATGCAGGCTAGTTTAGTCTGTTGGTGATTACAGTACAAAAGGTCACATTGCACATTAAAGTTAATTTCCCCAATTCAGATCTAATGGGCATCTACCTTGGTAATTTCCTTGCTCTGTGTAGATATCATAAAATATGAATTGGCACCTATGTTCCAAACCATATGAGCCTCTCTTTATTTCTCATTACAAAAATTTAGTTCAAATAGCATACACCAAAATCTAACCACCCAGTTTATATTTACACTGTACTCAGATATATAACCATTTCCATCTGGGGTATAAGCTTCATTTTCCTATAGGCATCATGAAACTCCCCAAGTGAATTTGTTAAACTGAACTCCAAAGGCAAGAGGACTGGCAAACGGACAAGGGCTACTTCAGAAGCTTCCAGAAGATGCAAATACAAAACAAACACCTCCTAAGTCCTAAAAGACACTGCCAAACTGTAGAGAACAAAGAGAAGCAATTTGAAGCTGGTATCAGCAGGAGCAGCTGTGAGGCTGAATAAGAACGTTTGGTATAAAAGCAGAAAACAAGGGTTTGATCACACTCTGCCACAGAGAGCCAGGGACCTTGGTCAGATCTGGCCATTTCCCTGAACCTCAATATCACTACCAGTAAAATGGAGATAATTCTTTATGAATTACTAATGATAAAGCACTTAATAAATACTCCAGTAGAAGGGTAAACTAGGAAGATGCAGTTAATTAATCAATGTGGCTTAGATGTTTAATACCGGCTTAGAAGCAACCGCACTAACAACTCCCTCATTCTTGGGAACGTGTCTTTGTTTTTTTGGACCTTGAGAGAAAGTCTGAAATCAGAGGTAAGCGCAAATGACCAAGACTAAGGTAGGAAGTTCTGGTCTGGATTCTGGAGGACAATTCATCAGGACAAGCAGTCTTGGGTCACTTTCTCACCCCCGTGAGATGCACCCATGCACATGCACACACACAGGCACACACAAATGCACACACAAAAGGCTCCCTACTCTTTGTAAGCCCAATGCAGTAATATAGATCAAATCTCCTAGTATGCCTCAATCACCTTTTAAAATTGCCTTTTCAATGATGAAAACAAAATAAAAGGTGTAACGATTTCATAACCGTTTCCTTCCTTCTTCCCTTCATTTCTTTCCTCCATCCCTTCCTCCCAGATGGCTTTGGCCAAGAATTTGAATCATCAGATTTTTCACCATGAGCTGCGCAAAGATTTGGGGCACACTAGTGAGCCCTGAGACCCAAAAGAGTTGAGTTCTTCACTCTGTAGCACCAGGAGAACCTTCCCTCGTCCCAGATAGAGTTCCTCCATCTTTGGAGTCTCCAAAAACTTTGTTCTTGCCCTTATTAAAATTAAAGTGAGATTGTAGTTGGACACAAATGTATGTTTGAGTGGGGCCACACGTTCCCTGAGGGCAGGAACCCTGTTTGATTCAGCTTATTTGAATTCCCAAGGGTCTAGACAGACCTGTGTGAGGTGGGGAGTGGAGAAGGCCTGAGCAGGAGAACCCACAGTCCTGGCTGAGTGTCCTAAGTGTGACCCTACCCCCTGAGGCACGTTGAAACACAGCTCTGGACCTCAGTTTCCTCCCCTGTAAAGTGGGTTAATAGAATCTCTACCTCTCAAGATGGTTGAGAAGATCAAATAGTGTGTACGAAAGCAAATTTTGAATGGCACGGCACCAAAAAAACAAAAACAAAAACCAAAACCCTGAGTTTGGCAACGTTGGGCCATGAAAGGAGCCAAACAGGGGTATGTAGAATCATGCAATTGTCTGTCACACCTGAATTCCCCCTATTATGGGGAACACAGAAAAAAGTAAAGCAAGTAGTCTATAGTGGTGAATTTTAGGTGTCAACTTGGCTAGGCTTTGGTGCCCAGATTTTTGGTCAAACACAGACTGGATGTTGCTGGGGAGGTATCATTTAGATGTGGATTTACAATTAAAATGATGGACTTTGAGTGAAGCAGATTACCTTCCATAATGTGTGTGGGCCACATCTAATCAGTTGAAGGTCTGAATAGGACAGAAAGATAAGCCTCCTCCAGCAAATGAATTCTGTGAATTCTGCAACAAACAATCTTCAGACTTGAACTGTCAACACTGGCTCCCTTGGATCTCCAGCCTGCCAGCCCACCTTCCAGATTTTACACGTAGTGAGTTCCATAAACCACCAGCCAACTCACTAAAATTAGTCCCTTTCATACATATATACAGATCCTAATGGTTCTGTTTCTCTGGAAAGCCCTACCTAATACACACACACACACACACACACACACACACACACAAGACACACACACATGTATTTTACACATACATATGCATACAGGCATGCAATGTTTTGTGTGCGCATTAGATATATTGTGTATGCTTTCTATGTATAGAGATGTTCTTATGTATGTATTTTTGAGAGAACCAGACCCAAAATGCCCTCAGTGAAGAGACAGGACCTATGGTCCTGAATAAGTGGAAGTTAGAGAACTAAAAGGTAGTATCCATCTCCAGGCCTGGATACAACTGTGGCCTGGGATCATCTGGTTCAGCAGAACTTGCCCTCATGCTCCTCCCTGGAAGCCACAGAGCTAACATGGCTCCCTCAGCCGTCATTACACCCAAACCTGCCCCTCCTCCCTCTCCCCACCGTCCCTCCTTAGGCTCTATGCCCCTTGTCTGGCATTCTGTCTCCCTGGCAGAGTGGTCCCGGTCCCTCTCTCTGCAGCCTCCCTCAACCACCCCCTCTCCAGAGGAAGCCCGTCAGTCACATCACTCTTCCTTCTGATCTGTGGGAGACTGTCGCGCGCCTCCCCTCTGCCGCCCGCATGCTTGGAGCACGCAATCACTTGTATCCCTTCGACCACATTCTATTGTTTGCAGCTCCACAGGCTCCCGTTAAGTGCTACTGCGTGAGGTGGTCTTCTTCCCTTGCTTGCTCCGCATCTCTTGTCCACCAGTGCAACACAGTCCCTCGGGACGCCTTCCCTCCAAACCATGTGCAGTGGCATATGCGCCAGCCTCCTCTGGGGGCTTCTGTCCATGCCCCTGGCACAGCGATCCACCCCCGTGTACTCATCTTTGCCAACAAAGCCCCCGCCCCCTGCCCAGCACAGTTTGCCCTTCCTGCGCAACGACCAGATAGAAGTGGATTTGTTGCTTGGGGTGCTGAGTGCCGGCTGCGGTCCGGACTTACTAACCAGGGTGAGACCTTCTGAGAATGAGGAAGGTGTCTGAGCCCTCCTCTGAGGTGTGTTCAGGAAACCTAGAGTTAGTGATCTGGTGCCTGGCAGGCCGGGACACAGGCCCCGAGGAGAACACCGGGCTGAAGACAGATGGGGAGTGCAGGAGTGTGGAAGGGACAAGGTGCGCGAGGGCAGGGTGGTGTGAACGGACAGAGAAGGTGATGAGGACGAGGATGACAGGGGAAGGTAAACAATGGCAGCACAACAATAATGGTGAGCGAGACTGGGGTAGAATGAATGGCGGCAGCTCCGGATTAGCGGGAAGAGAGAATAAGCAAATACAATTGTGTTGATGGGAAACGAAGGGTCAACACGTGGAGAAAAGGGGCGCAGGGCAACATGGTTTTTTCCTAATGAGTGACTTGTCTTAAGATGGTAAAAGAATTTGCTATTGATTTTTATACTCATCTTAGAAAAACTTCTTTGGGGAGCACCTGGGTCTGCCTTGGGCTCAGGTCATGACCTGGGGTTCTGTGTTGGGCTCCCTGCTCAGCAGGGAGTCTGTTTCTCCCTCTGCCCCTCCTCCCCACTCATGCAGACACGGTGCTCTTTCTCTCTCTTTCTCAAATAAATCAATAAAATCTTTAAAAAAAAAAAAAAGAAAAGAGAAACTTCTTTGGGAATGATGAGCCCTCAGATGACATAATATGATGCTGTCTTTGAAGTTTCCACGGATCTTTTTTTTATATAGCTGCCAACTTAAATTACATTGTTTATTATAATTTTTCTTTTGGGAAACACTCGTAGAAAATGTTTCAGAATCCGGTTATGAAAAAAAATTAAATTATCTTGAATTAATATGAAGGAAGAAAGTAAGAACATTCAAGGAAATACCAAAAAGGAAATTAAATCCAACAGTTTCCTATGTAACTTTAACAAACTCTAATAAAAGGATGACTCGTAAAATCAATAATCTCTCTCTTCTTGCCTGTAGAATCAAATTGGTTCAAAAAAGAAGCCAAACTTTTTACATTAAGAACAACTGGCATACTAAAATAATGACTTAAAAGTACTAACATGTTGGCCTGAAACTTTAGACACCAGCGCGGAATCTCAGGCCTGGAAACTGCGCTCGGCCCCGAGAGGGAGCCGCTGAAACACTGTGGGTTTGGCATCTCACGTCAAGCCAATCCCTTTGCTATTTGAGTTCATTTATTCTTGGCAAAATGGAACTTCCTGTCTCTAAGAAGAAAGATTTTTAAAGTCTCATAAAAATTATTCCAAAGTTTTCTTGGACTTCAAAAGGGTCTTATGAAACAACATTTTTATTAGTTAAATTTATGGAATACGGTACATAAGGATTATATTTTCTTCTATCTTAAATAAGTAACAATTAGGGCAAAACCAATGGGACGCAGAGTTTGGAGATGGTTGGCAAGGAAATCCCCCAGGGGACCACTTGACTGTGAGTTAAAGAAAAACACATACTTTCCAAGGAGGGAATGTGTTCTCTGTCTAGGAACTCCAGAACTGGGGTGTGGCCCTTCAAACCATCCAAGTCCAAAGCATACCACCAAGGGAGACCTTCTTACACTAGGATCCTCCAGAACTTCTGAAGGTGAAAGCAGAAAAATGCCTTTTTGTTAACTACTGTGGCCTCTATCCGTTACCTATTCTCATGGGAACCAGTCTCCCAATTCCCACTTTAGGAGGCAAATAAGATTCTCTGTGGCATGACTGTCATGAGGTCCATTCCAACACCAGGAGGCGAAAAGAATCCCACAGCCCCTATTGCTGGCACTTCACTCAGTGGGCCACGTCATCGAGACATGCCGAGATGGAAAGTTAGCTTCTCGATAAAGGGTGAGCACCAGCCAGAAGAGCTGAGGTCTGGGAAGAGAAGACTAAGAAGCTTGCTCGCCTTCCCGGCTCACAGTGTGGGCAGTCTCCAGCCTCGGAGAGACCACATGATGCTGTTGCACTCTTCCAGATGGCCAAGCAGGTTGATTATTTATTTTAAATTTTAAATAGTGGGTTAGGTTGGACATCTTGGAATTTAGTCCACCAGATTTATTTAATCTAATAGATCTCGTTAACCACACATTAATTATGCCATTTCCTGAAGTTGCCATATTGCTTAGCAAAGCAAAAGTCGTCAAAACATTAAATATTTATTAATAACCTGACCACAAATAAGAATGAGTCCTCATTCCAACAACCCTCCCAGCTGTGTCTATCCAACGCAGAAGGTCAAGTCTTTATTCATTTTCCTCAGAGAGTCTGCTTTTGTGAATGGTGAACAATACAGTGCTAAAATACCGCAAATGGATTACAAGGGGAAATGCAAGTCATGCCAAAGAGGTGAGCCTTCAGGGAGCCAGCGGAAGTGGACCATGGAGAGCCACATAAACTGCAGGCAAAGCTAATTCCCTTTCTGCCTTGGAAGGTGGCTGGACAGCCAGCCGGCAGGGTGGCACTCCCTAAGGGGACGGGGGTACTCAGGGGGCCAGTCTGTGAGTAGAGCAGGTGTCTGCGGGGGATAAAGGAGGAAAGCGAAGAAAGTCCGTTGATAAACAGGCTACGGGAAAACAGTGAGATTGGGTTAGGATGGTCCTGTGGGTATCAGAAAACAAGGACAATGGCATAAATGATAGGGACAGTGACCAAAGATCAAAAGATTCCACATGAGAGGTTCTCAGTGAAAAACTGTACTCATGCAAATATAAAATGATTGATACTAAGTTATCCAATAAAACAACAATTACTAAAATACCACTAAATCATATTATAAAAAATGCTATTGGTCTTATGGTTATTTATGATGGCTCGATCAAGAAAATTCAAAATCATAATCAAATAAGACTTTTTAAATACAAAAAGGGAGTTGTAATATAAAAGAAAGATAAAAACAGGATTTACATTTGTCATTATTTCATGAAGTATGCAATGTATACGTGTGTGTATTCCTTTATGTATATCAATGGAGATATATATATATATTTATATATATAAAATGTGTGTGCGTGTATATATATATAGTGTATATATACACGCACACACATTTTTTGCCATTTTTGCCATTTTACATTACTTTATAAATATATGTGTGTACATGTGTGTGTTTGTGTGTAGAACATCTAATATATGTTCTGGATACGTAGGAAAGAAGAGTGGAAAAAACAACTAGGGGGGCACCTGGGAGGTGTCTGCCTTCAGCTCATGATCCCAGGGTCCTGGGATTGAGCCCCCTGTCAGGCTCCCTGCTCAGTGGAAAGTCGGCTTCTCCCTCTGCCTCTTGCCCTGCTCGTGCTCACTCTTTTTCTCAAATAAATAATAAAATCTTTTTAAAAAATTTAAGATTGAGCTAATGCAGAAATAAAAGAAACTATGCTCAGAATCTGATCAGCATTCTGGGAATTCACTTTTAACCAGCTCTGACAGCCACACACAAAATCACCAATAGAAACAAGCTTCAACAGTGTGCCACACGCTGATAAAAGAGAGCAATGGTCCACAGAGGAGGGTTCTGGAAGCAGACCGACCTCATCTCTAGGTAATCCACAGATTATTATAAAATACTAATAAGGAGTCACATTTCTAATGAGACTAAGTTAGTGAACCATGTCAGGACAATAGTTAGTACTCAATCCTGTGAATGGTTAGTACTTAACCTTCTTTGTGTTTATTCTGTTTTTAATAGTTTTCAATCTTTTAAAGATATGTGATCTATTGGGGCACCTGGGTGGCTCTGTGGGTTAAGTCTCTGCCTTGGGCTCAGGTCATGATCTCACGGTCCTGGGATCAAGCCCCACATGGGGCTCTCTGCTCAGCAGGGAGCCTGCTTACCCCCACACCCTCTGCCTGCTTCTCTGCCTACTTGTGATCTCTCTCTCTCTCTGTCAAATAAATAAATTAAATCTTTTTAAAAAATGTGATCTGTTAAACTTGTGATTTTAATTGTTTAGAATGCTCAATTAAGTATTTCATTATTTATTGTTGGAAAAATTTTATTTTGAAAATGCACTTTCTATGTAGTATGTGGATATTTAGTATAATTGTTTACTTTTTCAAATGCTAGCAGTTTGATATTCTGATTATCAAATTATCAATTATCAAAGTTAAAATTATTGAATTATCACACAAGATGATTTTGTATATCCTTCCACACTACAAGAGCCCTTAATGGCCTTTTTGCTGGAGAAGAATCTATTCATTTTTTTTTTTCGTTTGAAAACAAACATAGAGTTGCAATTTCTACTTGTATTATATTAAATATAGCTTATCTTGATAAATTTAATTCCCTTCTTGAAGATAAAGTCTTATGTAAATTAGCATGAACCTCTTTGTACATCAAGTTTATGAGCAAACTACCCTGGGATTGATCTTCCCTTGATGCTATTTCCAATACTTCCTAAATCAAGACTTTTCAGAGCAATAAATAGAAGACATAGGAAAGTTGGTTTCTTGTGTGTGTGTGTGTGTGTGTGTGTGTGTAGGAGGTAGAGGTGAGCAAACTTGTCACAATGTGACATGGATATTTCTGAAATAGATATTTCTTGGACAGTAAATCCTCTTGCCACTAACTCAGTGTCACAAAGTTATCCTGTAACAAAGTTGCAGTCTGTGACCTGCGCAGCAACAAAGCAAGAAGATGCCCACAGAAACACAGCTGTGGCCCCTGGCCTCTGTGTGTCCCAGAGTCCCTCCCACTAGACCAACGTTTTGGAAAGCTGGTCCTTTGCCCTGAAATTTTCAACAAGTTACTCGTCTTTGCCTCTGTTTACAGAAAATAAAATGGCAACATTATCTGCTTCTTACTGTGAAGATAAAAAAAAGGCTGAGTAATTCTAAAATGTATGGTACTTTAGAAGCCATCGTGGTGGAGTAGGGGGTCAGTCAGGGAGGAAAGGGTAAATGAAACTCCGAAGGCGAAACAAGCATTTGGAAGGCCCTACAGTGATGCGCTAAGTGACGGTCAGACGAAAATCCTACACGGCGGCTTACGTACGACAACATCGATCAAACAACCAAGCTTCAGGTGAGAAGAGGAAAACTGGAGGGAAGTTTCTCTCATCAAAGAAGAGACTCGGCTGCCCAGACCAGGCCAGGTCCCACTGCCGGTGCCTCCTCTACCAGGACCCGTTTGCGGGGCTGGTGTGCCATCCTAGTGCCAACGAGGGATTCCAACAAGGTTGGGGGTGGTTCCCGGCCCCTGCCTCCCTGCCGTAGTACTTGCTCTGACCACCAGCTCTGTGCAAGCTCCGTGCATGGGACCACAGAGGTGGGAAGCCCGGAACCAGGCATTGTAAGATGTCACCATGCAACAGAGTGAGACAGTCCTTTCTCCAGAATGTTCCCGAAGTTCCCCAAGTGAAACAAGAGTTGTGTGAACCACTCAGACTCCTCCTGACAGGGTCGCCACCCCCTCCGACCTCTTCATGAAGGCCCAGGGTTCCTTGCCTTTGGGGAGAGCCCAGTGAGTAACCTGGGAATTTCCCCCAGTTTTCGCCTGATTGGGTTCACAGGCACACCCGTGGCTAGTCAGGACAGGCCTGTGCATCCCTCCCCTGGCCCTACACTGTCTCAGATTCACATACGTCTCTGACTCTCCACTTTGTAGATCTGGACGTTAACCTTGAACCAAGTTCTGTGGGAAATGCTGGACATTGAAGGAAGTTCTCCCCATCTTTTCAATTATCCCAAGCACCTTTTAGGAGTTTCAAAATCCAGTGGGTAAAACACTGTGGGGAGAATATTCACAGTCACAGAGCATCAGAGCATGGAAACCTCATTCATTCCCTCTGGGGAAAGACCCCTGGATGTGGTAAATGCCCTGGGGTGGGGAGCTTTATGTCAACTTGACTAGGCTAGTCAAGTCCCAGTACACTGAGCAGAGTGAATTGCCCTGCACTACGTGGGTGGCCCTCGTCCCCTGAAACCCAACTAGAACAGAAGAGGCTGAGCTGCCCTCAAGTAGGGAGGAATTCTGTCAGCCTGACTGCTGAGCAGGGACCCTGGTCGATTCCTGCCTTCAGCCTGGAACTGAAAATTGTGTTCATCTTGGGTCTCAAGCCTACTGGCCTTTGGACTGGAACTTCTATCATCAGTCCTGGTTCAGGCCTTCAAATTTTCACTGGCAGTCCTGGGTCCCCAGCTTGCTAAATGCATACCTTGGGATTATTCTATCATTATAACTGCTTGGGCCAATTCCTTATTTTATATATATATATAAACATAAGTAAAAATGTTACATATGTGAACATATAAATAAAATATGAAATATATAGAAATACATATATATGCTATTGGTTCTGTTTCTCTGGACAACATTGACCAGTTAAACAGATCAGGAGGTTAACCTCGGCCTCATTCATATTGGCGCAAACGGGAAGGCTGCAAGGTCACCCATACGGTTATTCTTGTCAGACCAGAGCCTCATCAGATGGAATTCTATCAGACAACAGAATCTTACTGGCCTGTGCACTTCGAAAATGGCAATGCTCTGCAAAAAAAAGGCAAGGGACATGGTGAAGGGGACTTAGGAGACGAGAAAGCTAAGTGCTTTGATTGGATGCTGAATCAGAAAAGAAAGCTACAAAAGACATGATGGAAACAGTTGGAGAAATTGTAAAGTAGATTATATGTAAGATAATATTGCTGTATCACTGCTAAATTGATTGGAGATAATGAAGATGATACAGCTACTTAGGGATGAAAAGAGGCAGGAGATAAAGCAAATTTAACATGTCACCATGCATGAAGCCAGATGAAGAATGTATGTATTATACTATTCTTTTAAAATTCCTGTTTCAACTATTTCTTTAAGTATTTCTTAAGAAGTACTTCTTTAAGTACTTCTTAAGTATTTCTTTAAGTACAATTTTGGGGAAATACCTATGCACACCAGCACTGAAACACCCAGACATTGTGAGCCCCCTGATGTGTTGCTGAGTGAGGGACACAGCCCACCTATGAAGTATTTGTGCAAAAAGGGGGGAAGGGGAGGGACGCCTGGGTGGCTCAGTTGGTTGGACGACTGCCTTCGGCTCAGGTCATGATCCTGGAGTCCCGGGATCGAGTCCCGCATCGGACTCCCAGCTCCACGGGGAGTCTGCTTCTCTCTCTGACCTTCTCCTCGCTCATGCTCTCTCTCACTGTCTCTCTCTCAAGTAAATAAATAAAATCTTTAAAAAAAAAAAAAAGGCGGGGGGGAAGGGGAAAAAACCGAGCTTGAGTATAACCAGTCCTCTAGAGCTAACCTCCATTCACAGGAATTATGGTCAGAGCGGAGAGAGTTAGATGACACCACAACGGACCAAACAGACAACTGTGGAGTGGAGGACATTCTTTAGGACACATGACCTGTTTCTATAAGTCATGGCAGTGGGTAGAGGGAGAGGACTGTCCATACTAAAAGAGACTAAACATATAACAATCCTGGGCACCCCGGTGGCTCAATCGGTTGAGCATCTGACTCTGGCTCAGGTCATGATCTCAAGTCCTGGAATGGAGCCGCCGGCATCAGGCTCCGCACAGCAGGGAGTCTGCGTGTCCCTCTGCCCTCCCCACTCCCCTACCCCCTCCTCCTTTCTCTCTCTCTCTCAAATAAATAAACAAAATCTTTAAAAAAAAAAAAAAGACATAACAATCAAATGGTATGTTTGGACCTTGTTTGAATCAAGATTTAACAGAAAACATAATTCTGAGTTGCTTGAGGAAATTCAGTTATGGACTAGATTTTGGATGCTACTCAGGTATTACTGTTCATTGTATGAGGCGTTCAGTGACATCGTGGTAAGCAGATGTTCATATTTTTTAGGAATGCCTAAAGATGTTCTAAGACTGGAATGTTTGAGATCTGTTTAAATTCCTTAAAAATAAAAATGGAAGACAAGAAGATGAATTAAATGTGGCAGATGCTAACCGAGTGATGCTAACTCTGGTAAACTGGGGTGATGGATAAGTTGGGGTTCATTACGGCTCGACATTTATGCAGGTTTGAAAATCTTCATGATAAAAATCTAATGCATCACATATTAAATATGTACACAACTAAATCCTTAATCCGTCTTTTTCACTTTATCAGAGTTTATTATTTTATCTTAAACAAGAACCACTAACGCAGGAAGCGCTGTTGGGGAAACACTTAATGCCCTCCACCTAGAAAAAAAATGAAGTCATTTTCAAGAGATTAAGAGGAGAAGGGACTAGAGGTAATTCCCTAAAGCCAAGGTCTTTTTGAGACTTGAAATGGGGGGGGGGGGGGGGTGCAGCTCAGCTACAAAAAAAAAAAAAAGAGAGAGAGAGAGAGAGAATGACACTGTCCTTGCTCAAGGACAAAGGGTAAATTATGGCTTCTCTTTTTCCAGTGTTGGTTAAATGAATTACAAACAAATTTTAGATCATCTTAACTTTGAGGTACTCTTGGGGTATGTGGCTCAGCAGAACCAAATGATTTAAGTCAGGCCGGAGATACCACTGGCAGAAATGCCGCGGACTGCCTTCCCTTATCCATTTTTGAAATCCGCTGCAATTACTCCCGCCACCAAGAACATCGGGGGAAGAGCTTCAGGATGTTCGTCTCAGCATCGTAAGGACACGGTCCCTCTGGGGTGCAAGGCAAGCAGCGTACCACGGACGCGCCCCCAAATGAAGTCTAAGTCTGACTCTCCTGCCAGCCAGTTACGTTACTTCAGACAAATCACTCTCTGTACAACTCTCGCCAGGCTTCTTTGCCGTTTGTGTTTGTTTTTAATAAAATGGGAAGGTGGGTGAGTCCGTTCCTACTCAGACTCTGGAAGAGCTCTCCCGGGACAGACACTCCGCCGCGCTCCTTCATCATTCATACCCAGCCCCTGGCACTTCTTTTTTTTTTTTTTTTTTTTTAAGATTTTATTTATTTATTTGAGAGAGAGAGACAGTGAGAGAGAGCATGAGCGAGGAGGTCAGAGGGAGAAGCAGACTCCCCGTGGAGCTGGGAGCCCGACGCGGGAATCGATCTCGGGACTCCGGGACCATGACCTGAGCCTAAGGCAGCCGTCCAACTGAGCCACGCAGGCATCCCAGCCCCTGGCACTTCTTAAACATAGCAGTTCAATTTATATTTAATAAAAGGGGGAAAAAAAACCTCAGAATGCCAAACAATAGGTCGAACTTAAGTACCACTCCAAAAACTTGTTGATCCAGAGAGTTTCCGAGATTTGTCTATCTCTTTGCCCTTTTCAAGTTTAATCATGTCTGACCCCCAGCCCCGCCCCAAGACTCCTTAACTGAGGGCGGTGCTACCACACATGACCACTAGATGGCAGCATGAGCCTGCCACAGAATCGCGCGCGCCCTGGGGCGCTCAGACCCAGGGTCACACACCCGCACGTGGACGGAGGCGTCGCGCGCCACTGCAGCTGCCCTGGCTGGTGTTTCCCCGACACCTCTTCCCTTGGTCTTTGATTATAAGGAACCCACCGGAGTTTCACTCTTGAGGGGAACGTAACTATTCTTTTGTTTCAGCCCTGGGATATTGATCTGGCCTTTTTTTACATTTTTGAGATGTTATTCATCATGAATCTTTTACATTACTTTTTTTTTAATTACTACTTTAAAATATCATTTGTCTCGGTTCCTGAGTTTTTCGGTGCCCCCGGGAAGTGCGTCGCCTCACTCTCCTCACACTGGGCCTGAAAAAAAAGACTGCTTCGAGCGGTCTGCAAAATAATCCTACAAAGACACCAGGAGGAAGCATCAGAGACCCAAGAGGCCCAGAGATGGGGAGATGGGAGGCCCATCAGGGACCTAAAACACACACGCAGGAGCTCGGGAAGGTGCTTGGGGTTTGAATGAACAAGGAGAATGGTACTCAAAAGCCAAATGCATGGGTCAAAGATGAGTGGTCCTTTGTTTCTCCCTCCGCCTGCTCTATGCCCACTGCTCCTGGTCTGTCCCCTCTCCGCCTCCTCCCCCCGAGCTCCCTCTGCTTCACTGGGCACCACATTTCCAACTTCCTCACACACACCCGTTTTCACCAACTCCCTTCCATTCTCTCCTTCCGCATCTCTCACACATAGAAGTTCCCCTTCCTTCTGAGCCCATCTGACTTCTTCTTAGTGCCCCCAAGGAAGTGAGAAGATGGCCGTGGGAGGAAGCAGGGCAAGGGAGAAACTCCAAGACTGGAAGGCTCAGACCACTGTGCCTGCAGTCTGAGTCTCCCCACCGAGACCACTGGCTCCTCAGGGCACAGGCTGTGACTGGACTTGGACAGGGCTTTGCAGAAAACAGTTGAACAGAAGTATCAGTTGGTAGAAAAGATTACGCATGTTGATTAACCGCATGTTCTTACAAATAATGAAAAGTCACATAATGAAGTGATTTGACCAATACCTCAGAGGCTGAACCAAGTGGCCACATCCGCTAATACTGTGGCTCATGTCCTTGGAGCCTCTCCCCATTTTCCAGGGGCTTCAAGTGCTCAACTCTAAAAAAGCATGAAGATCAAAGAGTAAGCAGATCCCAGACTTCATTCGGGACCTTCTCTGAGACCCAGCCCATGTCAGGCCACGGGCACTGCGATCTTCTCCTGCTTGGTGTTGGTAAAGCATTTACTGTGGATGAGGCGCTGTTCACCAGCACAACCAGTGTCTGGCGCCTGTGTCTTCCCCTCCAGATTCTCTGCACATCCCTGGCTGCTCTCAGGCCTGGGGAAACTCCATCACCATGATTCCCAAGCCCTCTACATCCAAGGTGGGGGGACGCTAGTGGGGACCTCTGCTACCAGCAGGAGGAAATGTTCTTCTGCCCCCTTCCTGCAAGATTATCTGCATTTGACTGTGTCTCTAGAAAGAAGAGACAAGGGCAACATAGTCGACAGAGCTCAAGGGTGACATAGTCGACAAAGCCTCCCTCGCCCCCCACACCTAGAATCGGGAGAGCTCTGCTGCTACTCATAGATTCAGGCGCTGATGAACCTTTACTGAGGTCCCACTTGTAGAATGTTCTGTACACTCAGAAACTGGAATTCCCCACCCAAAGAGATCAGTTTCCCAGGTCTGAGCAGCTCTTATCCTCAGTTGTGACTCGGGTCCTACCCCTAGATCTAAAATGGCTAAAAGATAGCTTTTTGTGCAACCGTGAGCAGAGCTTGGATGCATGGGCCAGGGTTGTCCATGCACGAGCTAGTAAAAGTGTTTGCTGCATGCACAGGGCTGGAGGAAGGCTGAGAGGGGGTAGGTGGCCCCGGCTGGCTCTTTCTTCCCACCATGTTCTGGCCCTACGGTCAATGAGCAGAAGAGTGCAGTGATTCCACATGCAGACCCAGCCTTCCGGGCCATTTCACAAGCGCCCTATTTGTGGAGGCAGGAACATAGAACAGATTTTATTCAACAACATGTTCTCTGGAGTTACAACTTTGAAATAGTCTGACTGGTGACACACGGGCCCTTATCGGTACTTTTGCCTAAGGCTCCCCGGTTGTCAGGGGAGAACCGCCTACTGGCTCCAGCTGCCAGACTAGCGTAGCTAGTGTATGCAAAGTCGGCAGACAGCACCTGGTGCCTACACTCTCTTTGAATGATCTCTGTTGGAGTAAACCCTGTTTTCTATCGATGCCCTGACTGACCTAAATCACAAAGGCTTAACTGTCTCTGACACAGAAGCTCAGTTTTAACGAAAAAGTGGACTTTGATTGAATGGGTGGAAAAGGGAAAGAAACAAACCCTCACACAAAACTCCCCAAGGAGCAACTCGAAACAGGGGGGGTGAGATCAGGGTCGTACTCTTAGGAGTATGTGTTCCAGGAAGATACAGGCATGCCAAGGGCATGGGGAAGAGATGTCCAGCCCCTTGGAGGCCACACCTGAAACAGCCCCAGTGGGCCACTGCACTTGCAGGGTCATGGACCACAGGGGCTGTATCTTGCTCATCTTTTCTAGACCGTTACAATTAAATTTTTAAATGTTTGTTTAATAGCATCCCAAAGATCCCATGAAAGTCCTCATGGAACTGTCATCTTCCAAGAGTGATGATCTTGGATGGATACCTCAGAGTTATTCTGGGCTTTTCTGGAAATTTCCACATATGGGTTTATAATGACTATGCTCCCCTCAAGAACAGTTTCGGTGTGCTTTCTCCTGGCTTTGTTCACATACTCATTAAAAACACTTATTGAAATTAACATGTGCCACACACTATTGTTGGAGCTGGGGAAACAGTGTGGAGACAGATGGCAATGTCCTTGCCCTTGTGCAGATTGTGTTCTAGTGGGAGAAACAGAAATATTTAGATAAACATTCATTGGTTCAACTAATATTTATTGAGTCCTTTCAATAAGCCAGACACTGTCCAACACTCTAAGAATACAACCTTACAAGAAACACAGATACACACACACACACACACACACACACCCTGCTCTAAGCAGCTTATCTAGCATATCTACTAGCAGGAGAGATAAACAAGAAACAAAGTTAAAAAGTAAAGTATCTGCGGGGTTTGAAGGGGGGGGGGGGTGGGGGGAACCAGGTGGTGGGTATTGGAGAGGGCACAGATTGCATGGAGCACTGGTGTGGTGCAAAAATAATGAATACTGTTATGCTGAAAATAAAAAATAAAAAAAAATTAAAAAATTAAATTAAAGAAAGAAAAGTAAAGTATATGATCTGGGACTTACCTTGGGTTCCCCCCAACACAGAACAGAACCTGAAGCAAAAGCTTATGACTAACACTTTCTCTAAGAGTGAAATACACCTGCGCAGGAATGAGAGGAGAGAGGCAAGGAGAGAAGGGGATGGTTTACCAGTTGGCTCTAGCTTCCTAAAAAAGCACAGCCAATTACTTGGTCTGAAGCAAGGTCTTATGATTTACTGCCTCAGAGCAATTCATCAAAGAAAGAAGTATGGCAGACTAAAAATAGCCACAACTTCTCTGACCTCCCTTCCACTGAGAGCTGGAACCTACATCCCTTCTCAGGAATCTGGACTGGCCTGTGACTCTTTGACCAAGAGAACAAAGTAGAAGTGACAAGAAAAACTCTGTATTCAAGGGAAAAACAAATGATTGTTATTTTGAACCATTAAGATTGTTTACTACTCAGCAGTACAGAACCACAGTGGGAAGGGAGAAAACTTGAACCACAGGCTCTTGTGACGTATTAGATGAGTTTGCCCCATGAACCATCAACCCCACTGCCTTACAGGTTGTGCCATCCTGCCTCTCCGGTAGCCGCTAGAAAAGAAAGACCCAAGTCAGAAACAGCAGGCCGTGTAGCTTATGAGCACAGGGCAGGGTGAGCTAGAGCATTCTCTGCCTGCCCCTCCCTGCCCCTCCCCCCACGGAAGCCTAGTGGCCGGCCACGGAAGTTGCTGTCCGCATGGGTGGCGCACGACGTTCCACAAACTCTCAGGCCTCAGCAACGACCAAGATGCCAGAGGCGCAGACGTGTGAGATGGGATATGAGGCTCCCCTGGGGTATGTCTAAGCAGGGCACGCAGGACCAGAAGCAGCTAGAAGGCTCACCTGCCCACCCCAGTGACAGCAGCTTGCTGGCTTGCTGAAATGGTAGCAGGGCTCTGGGAGTCTTTTCTCAGGGGAGACGAAGCCCTCTCCCCTGTGTGTCCCCCAGTACGTGGTGGGGCTGGGTGGTCTTCCTGGAGGGTCATCAGTACCACTGAGCAGAAAAACCAGGGCCGGGTGAGTCCTGGAAGGTGCCTAAATTGGGTCTAAAAGAGTATCTCAAAGGGGCCAAGTGTCCTAAATACCCATGAATTAGGACTAGGTGAGAAGCAGCAGCCAGGGGTCGGTTGTGGAGAGTCGCAGTCAGGCAAGGCCCCCTAAGAAGGGTGTGAACATTTGAACAAGTGTTTGAACCTATCTGGGAACAAGTACGGGGAACATTCTAGACAGAACAGGGGTGTGGCGTGGGGGGCAAAGGAGACCAGTGGAAAGAGCGAGCGCAGGTGCCCAGGCCCCAGCGCGAAGGAGGCCAGGAGAGAAGCCTGTTGAGCACGGCCTGAGGCCACGGCAGGAGACCCGCCTGGACGGACCCACGGCAGATGGAGGAGGGGGCATGAGGATCGCCAGGCCCGGGCTGGAGTCCAGGCAAGAGGCCGGGAGGACTCACACCGGACTGGAAATGGCAGAAGCGCTGAGAAAGGGTCAGAGCTCAGACAGACCAGGGAGGCGAGGCCAGGGGGGTTGCCGGCGCACAGGTGCGGAGCACGGGAGCGCGAGAGAAGGCAGGAGGCCCCCCCTCCAGACTCTGGCGTGAGCAACGGGAAGGATGGAGACGTCACAACCATCGTGGGGCGCGGGTAAGAGCAGCAGGGCGACGGCCGGGTCAGAAGCTCAAGGTCTGGGCCTTCGCGTAGAAATAACGGGGTGTCACTTGTAAATCTGACCTGTTCAGGGCAGAAGTCCTCACTAGAGCTCTTATGTGGGGACCTGTCCAGAGATGAATGGTTACTAAAGCCACTAACAAACGAGATGATTGCAGACAGTGGGTTCTAGAGGAGCAGTCAACAGGGTCCTGTAACCAGAGGCATGGAGGGGGATGGGCTGTCTAGGCCGGGGTCAGAGGCCTCTCGAGAAGGGTATAAGAGGAGTCTTAAACAAGAATGATACGTGAGCACAGTCCCCTATGCAAAATTATTGGAGAAGCGTATGTTTCAGGAAGAGAGTTTTTAGGCTTTAGAATAGAATGCGGTAGGCGCACCTTATTGTATTCGAATTCTCAGCCAGGTGCGGGCAACACCTTAAGTTTTATCAGTGGTTCCACCCAAAACACTTAATCACACTAAGCAGGGCAGACAAACCCCAACAGCCTCAAGTCTGTTCAGATCACATTTTGCTACTAAAAGACTTTGTTCTAGACCTACACTTTTTTCGACCTTTCTATGCAAGGCACTTTTTTAGGGGCTCACAGACATTGGTTTATTTACTCTTCACCACAGCTCTGTGAGTCAGGTGTGAGGAAACAGTTAGACAAAGAGAGGTGACCTGGGATCCTACAGCTCATCCGGACTCCTCCGTCTGCCCTCTTGCCTGCCAGGCCACTAGCAAGTGCAAAGGTGCTGTGGCACGAATACGCATAGGGTGTGTGAGCAACAGAGAATAAGCAGGGATTTGTATGGGATGAGGCAGGGGGTCTGACTGAGACCCATCCGGCAAGTTCTCCCTGGACTCCTCTGCAAGACTGAAAATCCCAAGTACAGTACTGTTTCTTTGGACTATTCCTGCTTGGTTGCTGTCATATGAATTAATCAGATTTATGTCTTCATAAATTCATGCTGGCTGCCCCATAAGGGAGAGATTGAAGGGGTGTGTAGTGGAAACAGATGGATGGGTAGCTCCTCCGGTCACACTACTTTGAGCCCCATGTTCTAATCTCTGCAGCCCAGGAGACCCGAATGGCATCTTGAACACTTCAAGTTTAAGCAATGCTAGAAAGGGAAACGAGAATGTCTTCTTAGTCCCAGATTAGGCACAATTAATTAAAGAGTAAAATCAACTCAGAACTTGACTGGTCCCAGGTACACCTTCTCTGAGATATTCCCTCACAGAAATACGTCAGCATTTTTTCTTAACTTTACCCCATGCCTGCCTTTATGCTGCTTTACGCTTTTAGGTTTTTTGAGGCAGTTATGGCTACTCAGTTGCACGCCCCTCCCACACCCTGATGATCTGTCTCACTTTATCATGATAACTAGAATGACTCTGTATAATCTCCAGACTGCCAAACAGACTGGGAGTCCTGCCTCCCCGAGCTAGCCGCAGGCTTCAACAGAACTTGGGAAGGCTCTGCCTGGCAAATCCGCTAGCAGGCTCTCTGAAAGGAAATTTTGTTTGACACTTCATTGCCGTGCAGAGTTGAGGCCATTAAATATCTAAAGGTGCAGGCAGATCAAGGCATTCATGAGCCAGTACTTTATAATACTTCTTGTTGCAGCCTCAGAAATACATCTCCCCAGGCTACTGCCAACCACATATTTACTGCTCTCTCCTTTCCTTGGATCTGCGCTGTCCGTTGCAAGTGGCCAGGAACCCATGTGACTACTGAGCCCTCGTTAGGTGGCCAAGTCTGAAGTGAGATGTGCTATGAGTGCCAAATACACGTCAATTTCAAAACATAGTACCAAAACAAACTAACAAACAAAAAAACTCACACAACCAAAACCAAAAGAATACAAAATAGCACATTAATAATATTTATATTGATCACATGTTAACATATAATATTTGTGGGAGATCATGTTAAATAATATTTTATTAAAATTAATGTTTCTGGGTACCTTGGTGGCTCAGTGGTTTAGGTCTCTTCCTTTGGCTCAGGTCATGATCTCAGGGTCCTGGGATCGAGCCCCGCATCGGGTTCTCTGCTCGGTGGGGAGCCTGCTTCCCCTTCTCTCTCTGCCTGCCTCTCTGCCTACTTGTGATTTCTGTGAAATAAATTAAATCTTTTAAAAAGTTAATGTTTTGTTTCGTTTTTTAACTTTTTAAATGTACCTGCAAAGCGCTGGAGGAGACAGAAAGGAGAGGAAGAAAAAAGAATGGAGGGGACGCAAAGAAAGATGGAGGGGACAGTAAGTAGAAGAAAAAACTAATTTTTTCTTAATACCATTATCTCTTGTCTCTGGTCTTAATTCTAGGTTTCCAGAGCTCAGTGATATTTCTACAGTGTAGTCAGATAGCATCTTCATAATCTCAGTCTACGGAGTCATGTTATCTTTGAGAAAAAGAAAGACACTGTATATGTCCTTTGATGAATCCTGTCAATTCACTATAGTCCCCCCAACACTCGCCCCACCAAGTCTCATTCAGACAGAGCCTGTCTCCTCACCCAAACGCTCCCGGGATAGAGGGTAGACCTGCTCAGCTGCCCTCGGGATTTCTGAAACTTGATCTTAATCGGTACAGATCTCACCCGGAGCTCGCTTAGCTGGGGCATAGTTCATTTAAGAATAATAAGAAAAGGGGAGAAAGTTAATCATTCTCTTCTTGCAATGACTTGTGAATTCATAGAAAATAAAGAATGCATAAGATTTTTCTCCTCAGAATGTCTGTTTCTGAATATCATTAAAGACAAGTTTATTTTCATAACTTGCTAAGTTTTATAATATCCCTAAATATTATTTTACATCTTTATACAACTATGTTATCAAGTTCACCTCTAGTTAAACTGTTAAAATGAATGTTAATACACCATCTTTAAGCGCACCCTTAGAAAGGAAAGGAGTTACCTTGTGAAGGATATTTTATAAAATTTATAAAATTCTGATGGGTGGAGATGGCCATTTGTTAATCAAGTGTACTTATTAATTTACCTGACACTACACATTCAAATGGAATTTGCCTCTTCCATTAGATTTTAGAATTGGCTCTGTTACACACATCAGACAACAGCCTGGCCGGTCTGAAAGGAGATCTGGACAAACGTCTCTCTTCCTGGGCATCAGCTCTAAAGGGAGGGTTAATTGGGTTATCCTCCATGAGGAATGCAGTTGCCAACTCTACAACATCAAAAAGCAAATATTTACCTGATAATGTGCTTTAAATTACTTCTTTCGCAGCTAGGCAAAATGTCCTAGAGTTTACTGCTTTTGCTTTTTGTGTGTGTGTCTGACGTCAGAAGTACTTGTGAATGAGAAAATGTGAGAAAATTTAAGCCCATTCACTGTCCATCAGCATATATTTATCCATGCAGTAAAACTCTAAAGCAATGCACAGGAATAAATTTCAGGGGTCGGCCCTGCAGGATATGGCAGAAAAGACACTGGGGAAAGGTTCCCAAGGAACATGAAGACACCTAGTAAAACTACCAGCAAGCAGTGCTCCCCAGATTTCTACACTTCAGCTCTGTGGGGCTACTCCCAGAAGCTTCTAGTTTTTAACAATTCCACCTTCTCTTAGTTCTCCCAGCTGCAGGGAGAAGAGAGTTGTCTTCCTACTCTACATCTTACGTACTCCCTCCTAATTCAGTGAGAAGTACCCTCTGGAATAATAAGCATAAGTCACTCCAGGAGTTGTTAGCAAGTGATACCTGCCTGCTTCCTAGCCAGCCAGCGTACAGAGAAGCCTGTTGATCAGAACGTGCCACCTGCTTTCACGGGGACAAATACCATCCTTTCCATTCATGGGAGGAGTTTAGAGGGAAAATAGATCTGTGCAACCCAACAGGAAACCCATACCAACTGCCTGTACAAACCAACATAGGTTTATACATACAAACATACATTGATCAGTTTAAATAGTATGTGTATATCTTATATATATCATGCCATATTATGAATGAAATATGTGTATACAAATACCTTTGCTTCATTACATAATATCACACACACACACACACACACATATAAAATATCAGATCTTTGAAGAAGACCAGTATCATAAAAGAAGGACACTGGTAAACTGTATTACTGTTTAACAGTATTTACTACCCTTTCTTGCAACAGGATTACATAACTATTCATTTGACATGTGAGTTGCAGTGCTTTGTCTTAGTTCAGGCTGGTATAAAAAAAAAATGCTGTGAAGTGTGTAAACTTGCCGATTCACAGACCTGTACCCCTGGGGATAAAAATACATTATATGTTTATTAAAAAAATATATATATATACATATATATGTGTGTGTATATATATATATCTCCAGTAGTACTAAGCCATTTGTTTTAGAGAGGTAATCCATAAACAATTAGTTATTGGTTTTCTTGCTCTTCTACAATTCTTTGTTCACCTCTCAATTAGAGCACTGAATAATATTGCTGTGAAATTATGCTAATATTTCATATAAAGCATATAAAATATAGATTCTATAAAATGAAAGAAAAATGCACACTGGGTACATTTTAAACAACAGAAAGTTTTTTTAGGCTGGAATTCTGAGATCAAGGTACCAGCGTGGTCAGGTCCTGGTAAGGATCCTCTTCTAGTCTACAAACTGCCCTCCCTGTCTTGTGCCCTCACAGAGCAGAGAGAGAAATCTAGCCCCTTCCTTACCTTATAATCCCATTCATGAGGTCTCAGTCCTCATGACCTATTACTCCAAAGGCCCCATCTCTTAACACCACAATGGATATTAGATTCCAACTATGAATTTGGCAGGGGACAGAACATTCAGTCTGTAACATGCCTCCTTCGGGACAAACATACTTTCCATTCTATTGACAACACATCTATCCTTCAACTTGCTTCGGCAATAGCATGGAAGCAGATGTGATAGACTCCCTCCCCCATCCAAGCAAAACTTTTAAGAGCCCCTGTAGGTTTCCAGCAACCCTCTTGCTCTTTTCCTTCTCCTTCAAGAAAAACATGGCCCATATGAAGTCCCCTCCTTCAAGCCTCCTGGGATAAAGACATGAGGGACCAAGAGATGAACCAGCCCTGACCTTTATTCAACATAATACATAAACAAGAAATAAACTTTTGTCCTTATAAACCACTAGGATTTGTAGGCTCACTCGTTACCACAGTACAGCTGACAAAGGAACAAACTGAATAAGGAAAACTGAAAGGAACATAAGTAGCCTCAGAATATTTTGAGATGATATTACATCTGTAAGCAAGATTAGACTATGACAAAAATGAATAATCAAGAATTCAAAAAGTGTATAAAATTAAAATCTCATCTGAGAGCGCCTGGGTGGCTCAGTGGGTTGGGCCGCTGCCTTCGGCTCAGGTCATGATCTCAGGGTCCTGGGATCGAGTCCCGCATCGGGCTCTCTGCTCGACAGGGAGCCTGCTTCCTCTTCTCTCTCTCTCTCTCTGCCTGCCTCTCTGCCTACTTGTGATCTCTCTCTGTCAAATAAATAAATTAAAAAAAAATCTTTAAAAAAAATAAAGAAAAAAAAAATCTCATCTGAAATAAATTTCATGGGTGGGCTATATAATGAAATTGGCATCACGAAGACTGACCAGGTGATCTAGAACAGGGCTTCTCAACCTTAACGGTGCTTACTGGTCACCTGGGGATTTTGTTGAAAAGCAGACTCTGACTTAGCAGGAGTCCTCAGATGGGGAATGAGAAATCGCATTTCTAACAAATTCCCAGAGGATTCGGGTACTTTTGGTCTGAGTTTCAGAATTTGAGAACCACTGTTCTAGATCTGTGCTATTCAGAGTGTAGGCCAAAGGCCAGTAGCTTTATCACCTGGCAGCTTGTTAGAAATGCCATCCTGATCCTCCCACCGAGTAGCAAGGACAGGTCAGAGGTCTCTCAAATTGTGGTCCCCATACTATCAGCATCAGAGCCACCTGGGAATTTGTTAGAAGTGCTATTTCTTGGCCCCGACCCCAAAACTACTGAATCCAAACTCTGGGGGATGGAATCGATCAATTTATTTTTTAATAAGCCTCCCAAGTGATTTTGATGCACACGAAAAATTTGAGAACTACTGAATTAGAAATAATAGCAATGTCTCACAGAACATATAACAAAAAGAAAGAAAAGGAAAGAGGCAAGAAATTGTGAGGAAAAAGGTAAAACAACAGATGTTAGATTGCCAGAAGAAGCCATAAAAGTTGAGAAGAGATTCAGTGAAGGTGAGAAGGGAGGCTTCTCAGACCAAAGGACCCATGAAATGCCAAGCAGAATGAATAAAGCAAACCCACGTCCAGATACCAGCCTCTAAATGTGCAAAGGGAGAGTTCTAAAATCGCCCATATAGAAAACACATTTTGTTCCATAAATCCCAGGCAATCCATTTCCTTTTTTCATTTATAAACTCTGTAATTGATATTAGTGCTTTTAATGTCCTGCTCAAAATGAGCAATGAGGGGAGGTGCCTGAGTGGCTCAGTTTGTTAAAAATTTGCCTTTGGCTCAGGTCGTGATCTCAGGGTCCTAGGATAGAGCTGGCACTCCTGGGCTCCCCGCTCAGCAGGGAGTCTGCTTGTCCCTCTCCCTCTGCTCCTCCCCCTGCTCAGGTATATGCTTTCTGTCTCAAGTAAATAAATAAAATATTTTTTTAAAAAATGAGCAATATGGAATTAAAATGAGTAGACAGACACTTCTCCAATGAAGCAATATGGAATTAAAATGAGTAGACAGACACATACAAATGGCTATCAGACACATGAAAAAATGTTAATCATCACTAGCCCTCAGGGATATTCAAATTAAAACCACATTGAGATACCACCTTACACCAGTTAGAATGGCCAAAATTAGCAAGGCAGGAAACAACATGTGTTGGAGGGGATGTGGAGAAAGGGGAACCCTCTTACACTGTTGGTGAGAATGCAAGTTGGTGCAGCCACTTTGGAGAACAGTGTGGAGATTCCTCAAGAAATTAAAAATAGAGCTTCCCTATGACCCAGCAATTGCACTACTGAGTATTTACCCCAAAGATACAGATGTAGTGAAAAGAAGGGCCATCTGTACCCCAATGTTTATAGCAGCAATGGCCACGGTTGCCAAACTGTGGAAAGAACAAGATGCCCTTCAATGGATGAATGGATAAGGAAGATGTGGTCCATATACATGATGGAGTATTATGCCTCCATCAGAAAGGACGAATACCCAACTTTTGTAGCAACATGGACGGGACTGGAAGAGATTATGCTGAGTGAAGTAAGTCAAGCAGAGAGAGTCAATTATCATATGGTTTCACTTATTTGTGGAACAAACAAATAACATGGAGGACAAGAGGAGTTAGAGAGGAGAAGGGAGTTGGGGGAAATTGGAGGGGAGGTGAACCATGAGAGACTATGGACTCTGAAAAACAATCTGAGGGTTTTGAAGGGGCGGGGGGTGGGAGGTTGGGGAAACCAGGTGGTGGGTATTGGAGAGGGCATGGATTGCATGGAGCACTGGGTGTGTTGCAAAAACAATGAATACTGTTAAGGTGAAAATAAATCAAAAATAATTTAAAAAATAAACTAAAATGAGTAGAGATTAAATTCTCAATTTCCTTCCCATGTACCCTTCAAATGACTTCTAAAACCTGTTTGGCAAATTACTTGGTAATTTCATATTTACCAGAGAACACTGGAATAAAATACGCATGATTTCAGATAAATGTTATAGCTAACTTATTTTTTGTTGTTGTTCATGAGGCAAAAGTGCTTAAATTAAATGGCATTTGAATTTTGTTACCTTTAAATGTATCAACTTGATTTTTTTTTAAAAGAAGTCATTTTAATTGCTGGTTGTCAGAAAGCAATCTACCTATAATATGTTTAGCAGCTTTGGGTCTAGTAATATAAATATTAAACTATGTAATTAAGTTACTATTAAACACATGTATAATAAAAATATTATAAAATTTTAGACAGTAAATTTGTTTCTGAAGAATTTTGTCTTGACAAACTAGAGAAACTGAACATATGTTTCATTAGTAGAGGAGAAAAATCACAAATCTGAGAGGAATTTCCATGTCCTTGTTGTGAATTAATTATCAGCTCCGTGTTGAGCATTTCTTAGGAGCCTGGCAGGCTCTGAGGAAGCAAGAGTAGAGCTGGCCACTGGCAATACCCAGATGGAGCTTCCGTTCTAGGCAGGCAACAGTAAAAGGGATGAAGTCATTACAGTGATGATGTGTGCTTCAAAGGAAAAGAACAAGGCACTGGGGTTATCCTTACAAAGGGTGCTGGGGACCCTTGCAGAGGTAGGAACACAAAGAATAATATAAGCTGCCATCCATGCAAAATGAGGCAGTAGGGAAGTCACACCAGAGGGAGGAACGAACAGAAAAATCCTCACCGGAGGTAGACTTTACAGTGTCCTCGGAAAGCAAGGGGGAGTCATAGGATGAAGTTAGAAAAACAAGCAGGGGACAGATACGTTCAGGCCTGATGGCTTATGATAAAGAGTCATGAAAAGCCATGGAGTTTTAGGCAGGAAATGGTATTTAATTTTTGTTTTGAAAATATCACATGTGCATTTCTTAGAATGATTATTATTTCAAAAAATAGCAAACGGACACATGTTGGGAAGGATGTGGAGAAATGGGAACTCTTGAGCAGTGCTAGGGCAGCTACTGTGGAAAACAGTATGGTGCCTCCAGAAAAACTAAAAACAATCATCATATGATCTGGCAATTCTACTTCTGGGTATATACTCAAAAGAATTGAGAGCAGGGACTCAGATAGCTGTTTGTACACCAACATTGACACCAGCAGCAGTATTCACGATGCCAAAACATGGAAACAACACAAATGTCTATCAACAGATGAATGGATAAACAAGTATACAGTGGAATAATATTCAACCTTAAAAAGGAAGGTAATTACACATGCTATGATGTGTACGAAACTTGAAGACATTATGCTAAACGAAATAAGCCAGACCCCAAAGGTCTGCTAATATGAGGGACCTAGAGTAGTCAAACTCAGAGACGGTGAATAGAATAGTGATTACCAAGGACTGGAGGTAGAAGGAAAAGGGAATTAGTGTTTAAACCATACAGGGTTTCAGTTTATGATGATACAAATTCTGGAGATGGGCGGTAGTGATGACTGCACAACAATGTGAGGGTACTCAGTGCCACTGAATTAATACATGTGAAAATGATTCAAATGCTGAGTTTGGCAAGTTTTCAGTTATGTTGGAGGCCACGGCACGGTTGGAGTCGTGGATCAAACCAGGCCCTGACTTGTGTCTCCTTTAAAGTCCAGACACCTTGGTAAAGGGTTAAGGACAGGAAAGTTGAGTAACACTGAGAAAGGGTCTGTGCTATGTGTCATACGCTCGCCTACGTGACTTCCCACACGCTCTCCCTATGGAAGGGAACAATGTGGTCAGGGTCATGAATTCTTAGTTGGTCCTTGTTGTTCCTGTACTTCCCATAATCCACTCCCTGGTTGATTGTAACTTCTTGAATCAATAGTAGCTAATGGCATTAGCCAAGACTACCTGGCATCATGAAGTTTGCTTGTAGTTAATGTAAGACTTGTTATAGGAACTTGCGGTTGTCTGACACTGATGTGTTATTCCTTCTCTTGTGATCTGCCTTATAAATGCTTGTAAGATGTGGAATAAAATTGGCACTGTTGGACTTCCTCCTCAGTGCTCCTCCTGCCCCCATCTCTTTGTCTCTTAATTTCTTTTCACCATCCTCTTACCCTCACATTCCTGATTGAATTGTCGCACCGGCTGCGACACAGTTATCTATATTTTACAATTTTAAAAGATCTATATTTTATAATTTTACAATTTTAGAAACCTTAAAAAATACATTTCACTTTTGCTGTTATGTGAATGAACTCTAACGGGACAATAATGGAAGTGGAAAGACCAACTGGGAGACTGAGCAGCAGTGGAGGTGAAAGACAATGGCAGCTTGGGCTAGAGAGGGCACGTCGGCCTTCCCACTGGTGACGCCACCATCATAACTGTTTTTGTGACAATAGTGTGAAACAAGTATGTTCTACAGTACCTTGATCAAGAATACTTACATTCCTATCCCTAGTGGTTCTACTTTGAGTCAATTTAACTGTTTTTAAACTAATGCTCTTCAGGGTTGTGCATGTGGGTGTGGATGTGGGTGTATGCGGCCATGCATTTGCAGAGAAGGAGCACGGTACCACTCTCTAAAGAGTGGGAAACTCCTCATCTTAAGTATACTGTACTGTTAGCTCAGATTTCTGGCTATTTTTGAAGTAAATGATAACTTTAAAATCACAGAGAAGTTCGATTAAAATAGAGGCCACATCAATACCTTTTTTAGCTTTTTTTTAAATATTTAATAAATTTTATTGGTTCTCAGTGAATCATTGTTTCTTGTATTTCATTTATTGGGTTAATTTTTCTTCCTGTGAGAGCACATCAGTTAGTATTATTTTCAAAAGGGAATTTTTTTTCAGTACTTAACATTCCAGGAAACCACATGTCTTTAGGATGTGGTTTTATTCTTACGTTTAACTGGGTATAGAATTTTGAGGTTGAAATTATTTTTCCTTATATTTTGAAGGTAATTAGTTCATTTTCTTCTTGCTTCTAGCATTATGTTGTTTGCAACTACCCTGGTTGTTGTCTGGAAATATTTATTTTCATTTTTTATTTTTTTAATTTAAATTCAAATAAGTTAACATACACTGTGGTATTGGCTTCAGAAGCAGAATTTAGTGATTCATCACTTATACATAACACCTAAGAGCACCTGGGGGGCTCAGTCTTTAAGCATCTGTCTTTGGCTCAGGCTACGATCCCAGGGTTGTGGGTTCAAGTTCCATATTGGGCTCCCTGCTCAGTAAGAAGCCGGCTTCTCCCTCTCCCTCTCCCCCTGCTTGTATTTCCTCTCTCACCTGCTTGTATTTCCTCTCTCTGTCAAATAAATAAATAAAATATTTAAAAATAAATAAATAAATAAAAAATGACACCCAGTACTCATCCCAGAAAGTGCCCTCCTTAAGACCCACCACCCATTTAGCCCATCCTCCCACCTACACCCCCTCCAGTAACCTTCAGTTTGTTCTCCATATTTAAGTCTCTTATGGTTTACCCCCTTGTTTTCAACTTATTTTATTTTTCCTTCCCTTCCCCTAGTTCATCTGTTTTTTTCCTTAAATTCTACATGAGCAAAATCATATATTTGTCTTTCTCTAACTTATTATTCTTAGCTAGTTCCATACATGTTGTTGCAAATGGCAAGATTTCATTCTTTTTGATTCCTGAGTAATATTCCATTGCATATGTATGCCACTTCTTCTTTATCCATTCATCAGCTGATGGACACTTGGACTTTACCTATAATTTATCTATTATGGACATCACTGCTATAAACATTGAAGTGCCACTTTGAATCAGCATTTTTGTATCCTTTGGATAAATACCTAGTAGTTCAATTATTGGGTCATAAGGTAGTTCTATTTTTAACTTTTTAAGGAACCTCCATGCTGTTTTCCGGAGTGGCTGCACCATCTTGCATTCCCAGCAACCCAGTGCACAAGGGTTCCCCTTTATATGCATCCTCACCAACATCTGTTGTTTCCTGAGTTAATTTTAGCCATTCTCACAGGTGTGAAGTGGTATCTCATCCTGGTTTTGATTTGTATTTCCCTGATGCTGAGGAGGGTTGAGCATCTTTTCATGTGTCTGTTAACCATATGGGTATCTTCTTTGAAAAAAAATGTCTATTTGTGTTTTCTGTTCATTTCTTAACTGGATTATATGTTCCTTAGGTGTTGAGTTTGATCATTTCTTTATGGATTTTGGACACTAACTCTTTATCCAATATGTCATTTGCAAATATCTTTTCCCATTCCATCGGTTTCCCTTTAGTTTTGTTGATTTTTCCCTTCACTGTTCAGAAGCTTTTTATCTTGATTACATCCCAATGGTTCATTTTTGCTTTTGTTTCCCTTGCCTCCAGAGACGTGTCTAGTAAGAAGCTGTTGCAGCTGAGGTCAAAGAGGTTCCTACCTGCTTTCTTCATGAGGATTTTGATGATTTCCTGTCTTACATTTAGGTCTTTCATCCACTTTTGACTTTATTTTTGTGTGTGGTATAAGACAGTGGTCCAATTTCATTCTTCTGCATGTCACAGTCCAGTTTTCCCCAAAACATTTGCTGAAGAGACTGTCTTTTTTCCAATGGACATTCTTTCCTGCTTTGTTGAAGATTAGTTGGCATTATAGTTGTGGGCCCATTTCTGGGTTCTCTATTCTGTTCCATTGAACTATGTGTCTGTTTGTGCCAGTACCATACTGTCTTGATGATTACAACTTTATAATACTGCTTGAAATCTGGAATTGTGATGCCTCCCACTCTGTGCTTTTTTTTTTTTTTTCAACATTACTTTAGCTATGTGGGGCCTTTTCTGGTTCCATACAAATTTTAGAATTTTTTGTTCTAGCACTGTGAAAAATGTTGGTGGTATTTTGATTGGGATTGTGTTGGACGTTCAGATTACTTTGGGTAGTATAGACATTTTAACAATATTTGTTCTTCCAAGAACATGGAATGTTTTTCCATTTCTTTGCATCTTCCTCAATTTCTTTCATGAGTGTCCTATAGCTTTCAGTGTACATAACTTTTACCTCTTTGGTTATGTGTATTCTTAAGTATCTTGTGATTTTTGGTGCTGTTGTAAATGGGATCGATTCCTTGGTTTCTCTTTCTGTTGCTTCATTATTGGTTATAGAAATGCTACAGATCTCTGTATCCTGCAACTTTGCTGAATTCATGTAACAGTTCTAGCAATTTTTTGGTGGAGTCTTTCGGGTTTTCTACATAGAGTATCATGTCGTCTGAGAAGAGCAGAAGTTTGACTTCCTCCTTGCCGATTTGGATGCCTTTTTAAAATTTCTTTTAGTTGTCTGATTACTGAGGCTAAGCTTCCAGTACTATGTTGAACAACAGTGGTGACAGCAGACATCCCTGCCATGTTCTTGCAGGCCCTATCAATTCTAAGTTTCATATGACAGATATTGGAACAATCATGAAGACTGAGTTCTTCTTATTTCAATAAATACAATATTAACTGGTTTCTGTGAATTTTATCTAATAAAATTTTTACAGCATAAATGAATAGACTTCTTATTCAACCTGCCTAATAAACACATATGGGGGAAGAAAGGTTTCCAATCATTTAAGATTTTTGTGTAAAATTCCTTTCTCTACACAGAACATCTGGAAATATGTTAATCTCTTTCCAGATATATTATATATATATATATATATTATATATATATATATAAATGAATGACAAGGCATGCTAAGCCCCTCTCTAATATATATATATTAGAGAGGGAAGGAAGGGGCAGAAGGAGAGAGAGAGAGAATCTTAAGCAGGCTCACACCCAGCACGGAGCCTGATGCAGAGCTCAAACCCACAAAACTAAGATTGTGACCTGAGCTGAAATCAGGAATTGGACACTTAAATGACTGAGCCACCCAGGTGCCCTGGATATATATTTTTTTTAAATTTCAGGTTAAGCTCCCTTAATTTCTGCAGCAGGACCCACTCATGGGCCTCTTAGGAAGATGTGAAAGCAGCTTCTGTACCAAGATTCAGGTCTGAATTTCAAAGTGATGGTGACATAACAAAAACGTATAAAGGATTTTTTTCCAAGGGGATGCATGACAGACTGAGACCAAAGTGCAAAATTATGAATTTTTGACACCCAAGTACATTATTTGAATATCATTTTTCTATCTTCATGACCTGTTTTGGAGTGACGTCTCTGTTGTAAATGAAGGCTTGACTTAAGAACACTTTTTAGTCTTTACTTTGGCTTCTCTCTCCTCCCTTTACAATTTGTGAAAACTTGGAACTGTATTACTTGGTGAAAATTTTCAGAATGTATTATTTAATTCTGTCTGCTCTAAAAGGAACTTTAGAAAACAATTCCCACTGGCACATGAACAAATAGCTTCCATTTGTGAAACAATACCCTTCTGGTTTTTAACTCTCCTGCTTCCTGAAAGTTATTTCCAAGGAAACAAACTGTAAATGTGGCATTCTATTTGTTCGGATTGAATTGCTACTTCCTAATGAATCAATGTTCAGAAATTTTTACATCTTGCTCAGCAGCCAAAGTTCTGCAAACTGTCCACATAACAGCAGCAGAAAATGAGAAGACAAAGAAGGAAAGGCCCCACAAATCCTCTGTGGACCACTGTGTAACCTTGGATGAGGCATTGGGAAAATCTTGCTTCTAATTGGAAGCATACACACACTTAATGCTTTTGCCAGCTGGGAAATTGAAGCTTTTAAAATCTGGACAGAAAGATGTGCTACATGAATTTTTAGTGGAGGGGTTTCAAAAACTGAGATTTTCACATGACTTCTTATAAATAGCAAATAGTGTGCTAGTTAAATTAATAGTTTTTAAAAGCTCTAAAATGAGACAAACTAGAAGTAATGATGTAAAGGTAACTTTTTTTTTTTGAGGGAAAAGCAGTTTACTTCATTATAAACTTAGTAACATGAAAACAAGGAATAGAATTTTATTTTTCTTTTATTTACTCAGGGTTCCAAATTAAACCATATCACAGTTTTCAATTGCACTGAACTGACCCAATAAGTATACTCTATACTAGTAGTGTATCTTCAAAAAGCTCCTACTTAAGGAACTGTGTTCTCAATGAAAAGCAAAAGGTATTTTAGTCTTAACTATGTATATGTAATATATTATACTTATATATGCAAATTGCTTTTAAAACTATCTAATTTAGAAGACAAGGTAAGAGAAAATTTTACATTAATTTTTAAAAGGCAGTAAATTTTACTTTAGTTTCCTATAATAATATAATGTGAAAATCATGGACTCTATGTTTCATGTTACCAGAGGGAAAGGCCAGCTCTTGGAGACATCACAGTATAGGAAAGCACTTTGCATTTTGGCATTGATGTCACATTTAATAAGTAAAGCTAGCTGTATCAAAGCAGAAATTAAATAGCCATATAAATATCCATAATAGCCTTTTACAAGTTTTCCAGTGAAGAAAAAATAACAATTGTTACTTCGCTCTTACAAAAGCCATATAAATGTTGGGCTCTAATGTGCCTCAAAATTTGTTTGCACATGAATGTCCTAGGGATCAAAATACTGATATGAATGCATGGTCCCACATGGAGCCTGAGAATCTCCATTTCTAACAACCTTTCAGGGCATCCTACCTAACATAGTTTAGTAAATGTTCTGCTTTACTGTCTACACCATGTACTTATTTTGACACAGAAGAACCTCACTATCCCCCGTTAAATGAAGCATGCAGATTTCTAACCAATATATACTGTATGGTACCATTGTTGGGGGGCGAGCATTCCTATGTGCAAAGAAAATTATTGAAAAAAAAAAACCCTGCTATTTCAAATAACTGGTCAGAGCTGTTTTTGCCCACCAGATGCATGGCATGATTCTTCTCCAGCCTAAAATACCTGTTGTTTAGGAAAGACATCTTAGTAGGCTTGAGTTTGGAAACTGACACCCTCCAGAAAAAGATCTGGAAAGAACCATTAAAACAGACAGAAAATTAACTTGCTCCCTCTAGGAAACTCACAAGAGTGGGCACAGTTGGAGGACTAAGTGAGGAGAGGCACGGGTTGAAAGAGAGAGAATGCCCCAGCCCAGCAAAGCAGATAGCAAGGCATCTTCAGGATGAGGTAGCTGTAGGCTTTCCAAAAAGTAGAGATGTGTTAAGCATGTTCTTTTCTGTAGCATTTCCCAGACTGTTCCTGCCCTGTCCTGGAAAGGAGAAGTACAGAATCAAGGATAAGGGGCTGTGTCCCACATTTGAGTCTACACAAGAAACTAGACACAGGGGAGATGGAAACAGCAGTGGAAGCAGGAAATTGAAGCAAGATGTGACCAAGAGAGATGTTTGCCCAACCCAAGACTCCCTAGAGAAACTGGCAAAGATAATGAGTTTTCCAACATAAAGAAGCAGTCCTGGTGTGAATTACATCTTATATTTATAGGATAAAATTATTCCCCCCAATTATAGGCCTTGGGGCCGTGTAAACAACAGATACCTAGGCTATGCAGACAGAGAAAAGGTCTAGAAAAATACATACCAAGATGTTAACTATGTTTATTTTTGAGTGAAGGATGATGATGACTATTATTTTTACTTACCTGTATTTTCTAATTCAAAAAATATTACTTAAGAATTGAAAAGTGCCATTTTTAAAATCACACACACATGTACATAATGATACCTCATTCGAGGATAAGAGATGCTTAGGCTGAGATCTAATGGATGAACGAGCATTAGACAGGGTAGGAGTGGTAGTGAGAGGAGGGTTTTCCTGTGTTAAGGCCTTGGGACAAGACTGCAATGGTAGAGCTAAGAGATGGCATGGCCAGAGTGGATGACAAGGAGAATGACCCAGGTTGAGACTAGACCTACAGTCATAAGACAGGGCATGCTAATCTTTGGAAGCCAGAAAAAGCACTGTGCTTTTCTTCTGAGTGCAGTGACAAGTCACTGAAAGGTTTGAAGCAGGCAGTGACATGATCTGATTTATGTTTTAAAAATACCAGGGTAGGTAAGAGAACGGATGAGAGTAAGAGATCTGGACAAGTGTGGAAAGCTAGGCATCTGTTAGGAGTTCTTTGCAGCACCTTCCTCCTCCCCCACTCCCTATAGAGTTGAGAATCCATCTCTGGGTTCTCTATTCTGTTCAATTCATCTATGTGTTTGTGTTTGCTCCAGTACTATACTGCCTTAATGATTATAGGTTTGTCTGGCATTGTGATACCACCAGCTTTGATTTTCTTTTTCAATATTCCTCTGGCTATCTGGGGTCTTTTCTGATTCCATACAAATTTAGGATTTGTTCCAGCTCAAAGAAAAATGTTGATGGTATTTTGATAGGGATTGCATTGAATGTGTAGGTTGCTCTGGGTGGCCTAGACATTTTAATATTTATTCTTCTAATCCATGAGGATAGAATGTTTTTCCATTTCTTTGTATCTTTCTCAATTTCTTTTTAAGTGTTCTATAGTTCCTGGAGTACAGATCCTTTACTTCTTTTTCTAGGTTTATTCCTAGGCCTCTTATGGTTTTGGGTGCAATTGCAAATAGGATCAATTCCTTAATTTCTCCTTCTTCTGTCTCATTGTTAGTGTATAGAAATGCAACTGATTTCTGTGCATTGATTTTATATCTTGCCACATGGTTGATTATTGTATGAGTTCTACCAATTTGGGGGTGGAGTTTTTTGGGTTTTCCACATAAAGTATGTCACCTATGAAGAGTGAGAGTTTGACTTCTTCTTTGCCAATTTGAATGCCTTTTATTTCTCCAAGGAAGACATACAAATGGCCAATAGACATATGAAAAAAGTGCTCCATGTCACTTAGCATCAGGAAATACAAATCAAACCCACAGTGAGATACCACCTCACACAGTCAGAATGGCTAAAATTAACAAGACAGGAAATGACAGGAGAGGATGTAGAGATGCAGTCTTACCTGTTGGTGGGAATGCAAGCCGGTACAGCCACTCTGGGAAACAGTATGGAGTTCCTCAAGAAGTTACAAATAGAGCTACCCTATGACCAGAAATTGTGTTAGTAGGTATTTATCCCAAAGACACAAATGTAGTGATCTTAAAGAGCACATGCATCCCAGTGTTCACAGTGACAATGTCCACAATAGCCAACTGTAGGAAGAGCTGAGATGTTCACTGACAGATGAATAGATAAAGAAGATGTGGCATATATATACAATGGTATATATACATAAAATAGTATATAGTGTGTATGTGTATATATATCTATATATATAGTGTATATATAATGTATATAGTGTGTATGTGTATATATCTATATACACATACACACTATATACTCATTCATCAGAAAGGATGAATACTTACCTTTTGCATTGACATGGATGGAACTGGAGGGTACTATGCTGAGCGAAATAAGTCAAATAGAGAAAAGCAATTACCATATAGCTTCACTCCAATGTGCAATATAAGCAACAGGGCAGAGGACTGCAGGGGAAGGGAGGGAGAATAGAACGAGACGTCATCACAGGGAAGAAGACCCATGAGGGACTCTGAACTACAGGAAACACACTGAGGGTTGCTGGGGGGGAGGTGGGTGGGGAAATGGGGTAATTGGGTGATGGGCGTTAAGTAGGGTATGTGATATCATGAGCACTGAGTGTTATACACAACTGACAAGTTATTGAACACGCCATCTGAAACTAATGATGTACTATAAGTTGGCTCATTGAATTTAAATTTTAAAAAATTGATAGGTCTCAGCAACAGATGGTCTGAGGAATGGGGAATTATAAAATACAAAATGGGGAATTATAAAATACAAAAAAAATAAAAATAAAAATAAAGTCTCTAAGTTTAGAGTTTCAGTAATTAAGTGAGTGGAAGTACCATTTTGTGAGTTGAACAAAAAGGAAAAGAAATGGGTTTTGGAAGGAAAAAAAACAATTTTAGAGGTTTTTTTTTTTTTTTAAAGATTTATTTATTTATTTTAGAGAGACAGAGAAAGAGAGTGTGCATGCACTCGTGCATGTGAACCTAGGGAGAGGGGCACAGGGAGAGGGAAAGACAGAATCCAAAGCGCTCTACCCACTGAGTGGGGAGCCCAACACAGGGCTCAGCCTCAGGACTGCGATCATGACCTGAGCTGAAATCAAGAATCAGCCGCTTAACCATCTGAGCTACCCGGGCACCCCTACACATGTTAAAGTGCCCACACAATATCCAAAAAAGATAATTAGTAGAAGGTTTGATAAATAAGAAGTCATGGATGAACCAGGAGCCATTGATATCTAGGGAAGGAGGATATATAACTTGTCATCAAACTAGGACACTTTAGAGAGTAAAAGTGTATAAATTAATTTTGCTGAAGATGCTAGAGGGGAGAGGGTTGGAGGAATGAGCAAAGAGGGTAAGTGGAGTGGGAGATACAGGCTTCCCTTCATATGAAATGAATAAGTCATGGGAATAAAAGGCACAGCATAGAGAATATAGTCAATGATATTGTAATAGCTTGTATAGTGACAGATGGTAGCTACACTTGTGCTGAGCATAGCATACCATATAAACTTGTCAAATCAATATGGTATACACTTGAAACTAATTTAACATTGTGTATCAACTATACTTCAATTTAAACAATTTAAAAAAAAAAAAGATTTTTGCTACAACAGAAGACATAAATAGGGCCACCTCTGGGAAATAACAGAGTGAGAAGAGAAAGAAACCTCAAGCTGACCTTGAAGAATTCTAATATATATCTTTAAGTAGTAAGCGGGGTGGGAGGAACAACAAAATATAGACAGAAAGAAGAAATCAAAGAGACTGTGGTGACATGGAAGCCAAAAGAAAGAATTTTAACAAGGAGGGAATACTCAATTGGGTCAAACACAGCTAACCATAGTTCTAATAAGACTGCAGGGAAATGTCCATTGGATTTGGCATATGAAAATCATTGATAACCTCAGCAAAATAGTCGGGGTGCAAAAGCCATAAGAGATTGATTTGAAGAGTGACTACACAGAGTAGACTGTATGTATACACTCTTAGAAGAGTCTTGGCTGGAAAAAAGAACACAGAGATCTGCCAGCAGTTGAAAGAGAATGTAGGGTAAGGGTAGGAACAGGTGAATTTAGCGTAAGAGGCACTAAAGCATGTTTGAATGACAGTGAAAATAATCCAGGAAAAAATCTTCCTTCTAATAGAATAAATATGCTAGAGTGTTCAAAGTAGTATTGTTCATAGTAGTAATAACCTGGAAATAACCCAAATACCACCTACAGGAGAAAAGATGAATACAGGGTGGTATAGTCACACAACGGAATGTCACACAGCAGCAAAAATGAATGAAGTACAGTAACGCACAACGGTATAGATAGTCCTGGCAATGTAAGTGGAAAGTAAATCCCAAACAGTTACATCTATTATGATAATTCTTATCAAGTTAAAAATGTAGATTTTTAGGATTCTAAACAGATGAAATAAAACTTTGTGAAATAGGTAGAAAAGGAAAAATGATGAACATGGTACTTTGGATGATGGTCATCTTGGGTCAAGAAGGCAGAGTGAAGGGAAGAAGGGGTTAAGAAGATTATATAACATCTTCCCAGCTTCTGTTTCAAGTGGTGGGTTCATAGATGTTTACTACATTGTGAAAAATAAAAATAACTAGATACTAAAAAATCCATGACTAGGTCTATGTTGGGAGGATGTCATAAATCTTCTTTATGATTAATCTAGGTATGTGTAGCAGGGTCCATTGCCCAGGGTGGACATAGCAGGGAGACTGATCTACAATGATCTTGATATTATCAGAGAATACTTACATGGATCCCACAGTTGTCTCCAATATAATGGTCAAAGCAGAAGAAAGGAGACTGTGGCAAAGACCAAAGCAAAAACTAAAGAGTAAAGTCTTCTGTCTTTACAAACAAGGCAGTTCAAGGCATTTCTGTAAACAGCAGAGAGATGCTGTGTCATCTTCAATTCCGATATTGCCTCCTACCCCTCTTTCTGGGCATCAGAGAATATTTAGTCCACCACTATGCACGGTTTGGGGACTATTTTCCAAATCTACCATTCTTGCGTCAATTACAGCAGCCACTTGACTGTCTCATGTACGGTGAAATGATTTTGTAAGGTAACTTTATCTCTGATGTTTCTACTGACACTAAACAATATACCTACTGTCATTGTAACACACTCCCATGATTCCTGATCACATCATTCATAGCGGAATCTTCACAAGCCTACGCGGCAGTATTATAGAAGCTACATCTTGCCCAGTTGAACTCTCTACTTTCATTTCTCCCCAGGTGGGCTACTTTACTAATTACTTTTAATGATATCAGGCTATGTCCTTCATTTATCAAGATCGAATCGCATTTTAAGAACATCTGAACTATTTGTAATTCCTTCCCACTTTTGTATCATCTGCAGACTCATTCCATTAGAGTACTTTCCCATTTTGCTTCTGGATGCTTCAGAAACACATGTGGGAGAAACTGAAACAGACACTCAACAGTAAGCAAGTCAGAACGTTGTTAGAGACAAAAGCTAACAGGATAGGATGGCCTCAGATGACTCATTTCCTACTGCTTGCTCAGCTGCTACAACACACGCTTGTAAGAAAATTCACAGTAGCTTGGTTTTCGTTCTGTCTTCACGACACGGAAACACTCTCCAGACCGCAGAAGGAGGGAATTGCTGATTTCCTAGGGGTTATATTAGCCAAATGTTTGCCCTGACAACAGATTTGGCCCCTGCCTGTCTTCTGGGAATTACACTTCTAAACAGAATTCAGGACTATGTAATGCAGAGCTTAACTCAGCATCAGCAATGCTGTCACTATTCTGACTACCTCATCGGACCTCACCGTACTTTCCGAGTGAGACGGGACAGCTGTCAGCCAGATTGTCAACTCTTCTTCTGGATTTTGATTAATTCAATGATTTGCTGATGTATGCATCCCTTCATTTACTTAAATAATTATAGAGTCTAGTATGCATTTAGTCCATTATAGGATGAAGGCTAGAAAATCTAAGTTAGCTGACTGATGCGTGCAGATCTCGTGGTCACTCCCTGCCTCCCATATTTCACTGTTGCCTTCCTCCCTTGGAACAGAGAGGCAATGATTGTGCCAGCCAAGACTTGTGATTTGAAAGATCCAGTGTTTTGAAACTTAAAGGCTGAGCCTTAAAGGAAATGAGGCTCAGAGTTCCTGCCATAACAAAAGATTGGAAGGAGACTAGAGAAAAGCCAGACCACCCCGCCTCCCCAGAGAAAATCTGTTCACACTCTGAGCAGCACTTCTAGACAGGGGGAAAGAAAAGTCTAGATGCTGTGGCCTGTCCTACCCCAGTCAAGTCCTCTACAAGGTAAACCCTTTCCCCGTTTCTACCTCTATATCCTCAGTAGCGATCAGATATGGTTACTGACTAGCTGTAAGGTTCTTTTACAATGTTAACCACAAAACCAGCAGATGATGACACATTAGAAGCAAATTAATAATGTTTAGAAGCAAATTAATAATCACTTATTCAAACAGTATTTATTGAGCAGCTATTTTGTGCTACAGCTATGTACACATACTGTACTAAGTACTAGAAACAAAAGAAGAAGAAAGAAAGAAAGGCACAAAACTACTACTTTCCTGCTGCCTGAGATCACTCTGCACCAGGAGACAAGATGCCTAAGGATGAAAAATGTGTCCAGCTGGACATGGCCGAAGAAAAGAATAGAAAAACCCAGGCCATGTTGATTCCACTGACTGGATAAAATAGTTCCTCTGTGCTTCCTGCCTCCAGGCTTCTGGTTATGTCAGATACATAAATATTCTTTGCTTAAGCCACGCTTGGTAGGTTTTTTGTTGTGGTAACGGAAAGTATCCTAAGTGATACATTCACCCCTTCCACCAAAGACCCTCCCCCAAGACCCCTTCTTACTCTTGGCTTATCAGGTATGAACCATTCTCTGATGGTATTCACACAAAGTATTATTGTGCCCCTAACATTTCTTATGACTCCAGGAACACCAACCCCTTTCCACTTGCCTCTGTCCCAAATCCGTCCTCAGTGGGCTCTGGCAACCAGCTTAGAACTCCCAATGCCAGTGCAACAATGTCCTTCCTTTTGCCACCCCCCAAGCCATTCTTGCCTGATGAAAGAGTCTATTTTCAATAATTCTTCATCTAATTCCCTAAATATATTGGAACTATTTTCTTCACAACATTTTAAACCACAAAGTAAAAGAAGACATAATCACACAAGAACAAGCGTCTCTGCCCATCATTTTCCCTCCCCCCACCAGAAGAGAAGCATGGGGATGAACAGGAGAAGGGATGTGACAGCCAACCACGCCTGCCCTCCATTCCTTGTGACTAAAGTCACTGCCTGATTTACATCTCTAGTCACATCTCCCTCCGACTCTGGACTTTCTTGTCTCTCTCTTCTACTTTTAAGAAGGCTTGTGATTTTTTTGGACCCATCTTGATAATCCAAATTAAGTTCCTCCAATTCTGACACAAATTCCAATGTGTTTCTGCACCACCAAGAAATTCTCTGATACCAGTAGGTGTCCCACAATTCAACTTAATTCTGACACTCTCTACCTGGAGATAACATCATATCCCACAAGTTAAGGGCTTGGTTACCCAAGGATATCCCTCCCCTCCCCACAGCTTCAAATTCCAATCTCAAGTTCGGTATGTCACTGTGCTTTCTGACCCACTGGCTATCAACCTGAGCTTCCAATTGACATGGGAAACAAAGGCAAATGAAAAATTTAATTTCCTTACTACTTACAGCCCATTGACAAATCCTTGAAACAAGCAGTGACATTCCTCTAGGAACTCAGCTGCCTTGATATTAATACTTTACAAAGGGATAAGCAAACTTATCCCTACCCTCAGGATCCTGTAAGTCTTCTTTAACATATAAAAATCCCTTCGGCAACTTCCTTTATCTCTACCCACTAAGACACATGTTAGCGATCACCCTCCCAGCCCATGGCCCACTGCTGTACCTCTGAAGGGTCTCATGACTGTGTTTTTACTAAATAGTAATAAATGACCTTTTCCAAGAGCTACCCCCCTGAGGATCCCGGGAATCTCATTTCCAAAATACCCGAGGCTTGTGCTTGTCCCTAACCCCTTCCAACTTGAAAGTATACAGTCACCTGTCACAACGCCAGTGCAGCTCTTTCTGCCCGTGGGTCCTGTCCCCACGCTTTAATAAAATCACCTTTTTGCACCAAAAATGTTTCAAGAATTCTTTCTTGGTCATCAGCTACAAACCCCAACATTTTTCTACATCACAATGACCCTTTCTTCATGTTCCATTAATTTGCTAAAGTGGCTCACAAAATGCAGAGAAGCATTTTGCTTACTAGATCACCCACTTACTCTAAAAAGATATAACTCAGAAACCACCAGATAGCAGAAATGCATAGAGCGAGATATGTGGAAAGGGGTGTGGAACGTCCATGGCCTCTCCTTGTGGGCCACTGCTCTAGGACATCCACGTGTTCACCAACCGGAAGCTCCGCAAACACTGCCCTTTTTGAGTTTTTATAGAGGCTTCGTTACTTAGGCATGATTGATGAAATCACTGGCCATGGGCAAGTGATTCAACCTTCAGTTCCTTTCTAGTCCCTGGAGGTCAGGGGATAGAACTGAAAGTTCCAACGGGGTTGTTTCCCCTAGCAACCAGGCATTAACCATAAACCAAGGTGTGGTTGAAAGGGGTTTGTGATGAAAATCAGGACACTTAGCACTCTTAGCACTTAAGGAATTCTAAGAGTTTTAAGTTCTGTGCCAGAAACAGGAATAAAGACCAAATACATAGTTCTTATTATAAATCATAGTATCACAACTTCCTATCTTAAAGTCAGCTAATTAGCAAATTGAATTCTATCTGCAACCTTAATTCTTCTTGCCTTGTACTGTAACATGCTATGGAGATAGGGACTCACCAACCAAAGTCTCCAGAGAAACAGAACCTATAAGATGTGCATGCATATGTGCATATATATATATATAAAATAAACATACACACATACATATTTATGTACATATATACATATATTTATGCATATATACATATATATATATCGAGAGAGAGAGAGAGAGAAGAATATGTATATGTACAGAGAGAGAAAGACGGAGAGATGGGGGGAGTTATTTTAAGGAATTAACTCACGTGATTGTGGAGGTCTGATAGGTCCAAAATGTGATAGGGGAAGCAGGCAGCAGGCAGGAGACTCCGAAGACAGTTGCAGTTCAAACCCAAAGCAGTCTGCCATAGAACCAGAAAGAGCCATTGCTGACAAAGCCCAAAGGCAAATGGCACAGAATGCCCTCTTGGCCTCAGGAGGTCAGTCTTCTGTTCTCGTCAGACCTTCAGTTGATTGGATGAGGCCTATTTGTGCTGTGGAGCGCAATCTACTTTCCTCAAAGTCTGCTGATTTAAACGTAAATACCATCTAAGGTCACCTTCACAGAAACATCTAGAATAATGTTTCACCACATATCTGGGCACCGTGGCCCAGCCAAGTTGACATATAAAGTCAGCCATCACAGTGTTACTCTACCAAAAGTAGAAATGTTTCAATAATCCATTTAGACTTACGTCTAGCTATTCCCACCAAAAAGCAGGCACTAACTGCCAGTGTTTTGTCCATTCTGTTTCTAATTCTCCCTTTAAAGCTTTTTTAAGGAGTCCTTTTCCTATGCAGGCCCATAATAATACCTAATATTTATTGAGTGTGTATTATTTGGTGGGTAATATTCTCTTTACACATATTAACTCAATTAACTGCAAGGCCACTAAATCTATTATTTTTCTCATGCTGGAGAGGAGAAAACTGAGACACATGGAGATTAGTGACTTGCTCAAGTCATTTACTTGAGGAAGAGACCACATCTAGACAGATAGCAAAGTAGGGATCCAAACACAGTGACCCCATAGCCCTGCTCCCGATGATTAGGTTAGAGCACCCAAGCAGGGAAGTTACCAGTGACTACACAAACTGCCGTATTCCACCATGGTCAATGTAAGGTTGTAAAACAGACTAACAAAATCAGCCCATATAGCAGGGGTATCAAAACTTTTTTGAGTCTAAATCTCTTGGGATGAGCTGCAGCCTCAGTCCAGCCACAGTCCCCATCTCTCCTGGATGATTTTCCTTCCCTCCTCTTTAGGCATCAATGTTCCCTGCCTGACCTGCGACAACAATGGAATTTGCAACCTCAGCGTCAACTTTGACAAAGGCCATAATCACCTTTATCTTGTTCATAGCCATCTTTCTGTGCTTAAGACAGCCACTGGCACCTAGTTAATATCTGGTTCTCAAAATAGAATCTGGTAAAGAGCAATCTGAGACTCAGAGAAATTAAAGTTGCCCAGAGTCACAAACTCCAGAAGGGGACAGATTTAGTCTCTCGGGTCCTCACACCTGAAAGCCTGTGCTTTGCTCAATATAACATGATGTGCATAGATGGTGCTTCATTGCACATGCCTACGGGTTCCATCAGTTCTTTCAAATAAAGCCATGATGTATAAATAATGATTAAAAAAAAGTTTGGGGGCACTTGGGTGGCTCAGGTGGCTAAGCATCTGCTTCAGCTCCAGTTATGATCCCAGGGTCCTGGGACTGGGCTCTGCATCAGGCTCCCTGCTCTGCTAAGAGCCTGCTTCTCCCTCTCCTGCCTGCTTGTTCTCTCTCTCACTATCTCTGTCACTATCTCTGTCTCTCTCTCTCTCTCTCTCCAATAAATAAAGAAAAAATCTTTTAAAAAATCTGGCTTAGGAGAATAACTCGGGTTTTGCCATAATAACCCAAATTTCACAAAATACATCCCTGTGATATGTGGCATTTGGGGACAGGAGAACTCTGCATAGTTCTGTTCCCTAGAAATCTGTTCTTACAGAGGCCCTCTTGGATAACTTAAAATCCTGTGCTATCTCAATCACAAATGGAGTTTGGCAGAGTAAGGCTAAAGAGACCTCGACACGTAAGATTTCAAAGATTGGAAGTCTACCGAGAGTCCTCCTCTGTATATGTACTTTGCTGAGAGAATTGACCTATGACATAAAGGGATGCAAAATAAATAAAACTGCTAATCAGACCACTGCCAGTTTGCCAGCCTCAATTACGATCTCCTAGACAAGAAAGTCTGACAGTGCTGCTCAGCTATATGACACAACCTTTGACTTAAAAATGTTATTGTTCTGACCCAATAGGCCATATGTGGAGGCAGGATGAGAAAGGAACAATAGTGAAGTAAATGAGGATTCAACACATTTATCAGTAAAATCACACAAGAGCTTGTAGCAAAATAATGGACCGTGACGTCCTCAAAATGGATGTAATACACATATAAAATTATATACACTAACAAGGGCCGGTAGTGCTTCCCAAAAGCATTTCAAATAGTACACACAACAGATTTATGCTCTTTTTTTTTTTTTAAGATTTTATTTATTTATTTGACAGGCAGAGATCACAAGTAGGCTGAGCAGCAGGCAGGGAGAGAGGGGGAAGCAGGCTCCCTGCTGAGCAGAGAGCCCAATGCTGGGCTCGATCCCAGGACCCTGTGATCAAAGGCAGAGGCTTAATCCATTGAGCCACCCAGGCGCCCCAGATTTATGGTATTTTAATCATGATTGAGTCCATTAAGGTCTCTACATAAACTTCTAGGGCCCTGGCAGGCAAGTGCAAAGATGTATTCATTGTGCAGCACCCAAGACAAGCCTCATACGTAAGTTCCCTTGCTTACTAGGATGGCCACTGTCAACATGGAATGGTCTGATCTCTCCTTGACTTTCATGTATGGAGGCCAGTTGCAAATTCATCCAGGCAACTCCCAAGTTTTCGAACCAACGAGACATAAAAGAAGGACACCAGGATGTTGATGACCAAGGGGCTGCTGTACCAGTCCTGAGTTTCCCAACTCCAGAACTCTTATTTCTGAAAGGAAAACAGACCTAATGTGTTTAAACTACTATATTTTCTAAATCACTAAAGCTCAAACATTTCCTAATGGATAGACTCCACTGGGCCATGAGCTTTAGTATCAAGATCAAATATTAATTTTGAATATTTGTTTTAACTATTTTTTTTTGCCATTTTTAAGGAGTTCACTTCAGTATCTTTATTTCACCAGAAATATTAGGTTAATAAATTGACAAGAGACAAATCTGGTTGAAGGACAGAATAACCAATGCATGCAGGACACGCATCAAATTTCTTCCTTGTCCCACCTGATTTCTGACCCAAAGCCAGGAATCCAACAGCCAGTTTGTGAGCAGGATCTGTTAGCATATGAATCTGCCTACAAGTTTAAACTCAGCAATTTACTAATTTCCACTTGTAAAACTTGGAGTTTGCCTTGGTACACCACCATTAACAATTTCTTAAATACACATACCTATAGGTGCGGAGTCAGCTTTCCTAAAGTGAATTTACTCAAAATGTTCATGATATGGAAAAAGTCTATTTAAACCTTGAAATTGGTCAGTTAATGTAGAAAAGATTCCATACCCTGGTTTTGGCTACTGGCCTTCACCAGATGTTTCTTAATGGGTCTCTCCTCAGTATCTCCTATGAGTTGAAAGTTAGATTCCTAATTCAATAATCTAATTAATGTTAATTAGCCTCAGATTTGAATTTTGGACACATGCACTCCACAACTGGTGCCATGCATTTTATCCTGCATCATAACCGGAGTCCCTTCTTACCTGGTGTTTTCACTTTTAGTGATGCTAGAATTGATCAGGATATTCAACACTCCCCATCAACACTTCATCTAATAATTCTTGCAACTGCTGATGACCATTATCTGCATCAGTTGTTTCATTAGAGCTTGCAAAATGGTAATTTTTTCCAATTCTATTATTCCTTCTGCATTTATTAGCTGAAATTCTCCTGTACAGAAAATCTTTCCCTCATCCACCAATACCATTTGATTACCCTGAAAAATAGTTTATATGAGAAATCCAACACGAATACTTAATTCTTTTCCTTTAATTATCAATTTTCAGAGTAATGAACTGTGCCCTGGCTCCCCTTGGTCTTAGTCAACCTACAAGACTCCAAGTACGCCATTTTCATCGGTGCATCGACCATGAATATTAATGAGCAGGCAGGCACTGAACTCACTGCTCTCTAAAAGACCTGTTTCCTGACTCTGCTAAGCTTCTTTTTACACTAGAGGAGCATGTGGGAGGAAAACCAAACAAAATAATGAAGCCGTGACCAGTCTTAATGTTTTTGAACAGATGTCTCCCTGCCTTTCTGCCTAACACTGCACCTGGTTATCCTCCCTCATTTAGAGCTTCTTTAAAACACATTTGACGGACAAGACCAAGAACAAATCCTAATGTAAATTAGGACTTGGGGCGATGGGGTGATAATGGTAGGTGAATGTAGGTTCATCAGTTACAACAAATGCACCACTCTGCTGAGGGGTGGTGATTATGGGGGAGGCTGCACATCGCGAAGGGGGCAGGGAGTATATGGGAAATCTTGGTACATTCTGCTCAATATTTCCGTGAACATAAAACTGCTATAAAAAATAAATTCTGTTTATATAAATAAAAAGCACCACTTGGCTGCCAGAGCTGTCTGTACCATCTTCCCTTCTAAGCCTGCTTCCTTATATGATGCCTGATGCTCCCAAATTATTCCTCTCCACCAATGCGTACAAATTCCTATGATGCTCACTTCCTTCTCTCAGTTGTCAGCTCATATAAATTAATACACAATGGGGTTTTAGCATGGATTACTGAAAAAACACGATGGTTTCACCTTAATGTGTTCTAATAGGAGCAGTAGTTTGTGCTGACTGGTAAGAAATGTTTCCAAAGTCCTTTGCTATTACACTTTTCACCTCACATTGTAATTATATTTTATCTATATTTTGCCCTCAACTAGACAATGAGCTTCTCAAGGGTAGGATGTATCATTCATTTTTGTATCCTCCAGCACCTCGCATGGTTCCTAGTCCATAGTGGGTGCTCAGTAAATGTTCTGAGTGAGAAGAGTAAATGAAATATTCCCACTTAATAAAAGCAAATGCTGTGTATTATAAATATAATAATCTATACCAGGGTTTGGGATGGGAAATAAGAAAGGAGCATCCACCCTCTGATACCTCAGTCCCAGCAAATGTAGGTATTAGAGAAGAAAAGAGTGGAAATGGGATGGTACCTCAGAGGGTCTGCACCTGTTTACTAACTGAGAAGATGAATTAATAACAGCTATTGAAGGATGATGTTATTTAGTACCATATGGGCATTTATTTAAATAAAAATGCCTTCACAACAACCAGCACTCTAATCATTGAACACTGGGAAAACCCAAAGTAATGATGTACCATTTCTTTAGATTTGTTATTTCTCTAAATCTTCCAGACTACACAATTTTATAAGAGAGCAATGAAAAGAGGTGTGAGAAAATTAATCATGCTAAGGCTCAGCATTTAATTTCCTTTTATCCTGTAGTACCTTTAGCAATACATTTTGAACCTAACCCATTTTCATATTCTCCCTGAACAGGCAGACACTTTTCGGAAATTTTTGTTTAAGAGATACAGTAGAGATATATTGTGTAACGTTCCTTTAATGACATTTGGAAATATAGCCAACACTGCCTAAACTGAGTTTATTGCAATTTCTAGGTGTTTGAATCAGTATTGAGCTCAATACTGAATTTTTTTAAGGCTATAACTTTCATGTATCTTTATTCACCACCTCTCACACCACAAAGATACAAAAAGCAAAAATGCTATTGAAAAATCATAATAGTTGTAGGTGAATTCATATAAATTCCATCAGTTCATGTTTGAAAAAGTAGACCAATGAATGTACAAGTACATTATATGATAAATCCTATCAATATGTCTCAAACTCAATACCCTGATAATAGAGAATACATTTTTGTGTGTATTCCCATGAAACTCATGCAACTGGTTATTTATTAGGTCACCAAAAAAGCTCAATAAGTTCACAAAAGTAGAAATCATATAGATCATATTAATTTACTTTTAACCTAAATAGCCTAAATATTCTTTTTTGTTTTATTTTTTTTAATTTTTAATTTATTTTTATATTTTATTTATTTTTACTTTATTTTTATTATTTTTACATTATTATATATTTATTTTTATTTTATATATTTTTATATATTTTTTATTATTTTTATTTTTTTAATTTAATTTTTTTTCAGTGTTCCAAAATTCATTGTTTGTGCACCACACCCAGTGCTCCATACAGTATGTGCCCTCCACAGTACCCACCACCAGGGTCACCCGTCCATCCCCCCTCCAAAACACTCAGTTTGTCTCTCAGAGTCCACAGTCTCTCATAGTTTGTCTCACCCTCCAATTTCCCCCAACTCACTTCTCCTCTCCATCTCCCAATGTCCTCCATGTTATTCCTTATGTTCCACAAATAAGTGAAACCATATGATAACTGACTCTCTCTGCTTGACTTATTTCACTCAGCATAATCTCTTCCAGTCCCATCCATGTTGGGTATTCATCCTTTCTGATAGAGGCATAATACTCCATTTTATACATAAACCATATCTTCTTTATCCATTCGTCAGTTGAAGGGCATCTTGGTTCTTTCCACAGTTTTGCAACTGTGGCCATTGCTGCTACGAACAATGGGGTACAGGTGGTCTTTCTTTTCACTACATCTGTATCTTTGGGGTAAATACCCAGTAGTGCAATTGCAGGGTCATAGGGTAGCTCTATTTTTTAATTTCTTAAGGAATCTCCACATCATTTTCCAAAGTGGCTGCACCAACTTGCATTCCCACCAACAGTATAAGAGTTTTCCCCTTTTTCCACATCCTCTCCAACATTTGTTGTTTCCTGTCCTGTTGATTTTGGCCATTGTAACTGGTGTAAGGTGGTATCTCAATGTGGTTTTGATTTGAGTCATCCTGATGGCTAATGACGATCAACATTTTTTCATGTGTGTTAGCCACTTGTATGTCTTCTTTGGAGAAGTGTCTGATCTTGTCTTCTGCCCATTTTCAAAAATGATTATCTGTTTTGTGTGTGTTGAGTTTGAGGAGTTCTTTATAGATCTTGGATATCAGCTCTTGTCTGTCGTGTCATTTGTGAATATCTTTTCCCATTCTGTGGGTTGCCTCTTTGTTTTGCTGACTGTTTGCTTTGCTGTGCAGAAGCTTTTGATCTTGATGAAGTCCCAAAAGTTCATTTTCACTTTTGTTTCCTTTGCCTTTGGGGACATGTCTTGAAAGAAGTTGCTGTGGCCAATGTCGAAGAGGTTACTGCCTATGTTCTCCTCTAGGATTTTGATAGATTCCTGCCTCACTTTGAAGTCTCTTATCCATCTCGAGTTTATCTTTATGTGTGGTGTAAGAGAATAATGGAGTTTCATTGTTCTATACATAGTTGTCCAATTTTCCCAGCACCATTTATTGAAGAGTCTGCCTTTTTTCCACTGTATATTTTTTCCTGCTTTGTCGAAGATTATTTGACAATAGGGTTGACAGTCTATATCTGGGCTCTCTACTCTGTTCTTCTGGTCTATGTGTCTGTTTTTGTGCCAGTACCATGCTGTCCTGGTGATCACAGCTTTGTAGTAAAGCTTGAAATCAGCCAACGTGATGCCCCCAGTTTTGTTTTTCTTTTGTAACATTTCCTTAGCGATTTGGCATCTTTTCTGGTTCCATACAAATTTTAGGATTGTTTGTTCCAGCTCTTTGAAAAATGCCAGTGGAATTTTGATAGGGATGGCATTGAAAGTATATATGGCTCTAGGCAGTATAGAGATTTTGACAATGTTTATTCTCCCAATCCATGAGCATGGAATGCTCTTCCATATTTTTGTGTTTTCTTCAATTTCTTTCATGAGTGTTCTGTAGTTCTTCGAGTACAGATCCTTGACCTCTTTGGTTAGGTTAACTCCCAGGTATCTTATGGTTTTTGGTGCTATAGTAAATGGAATCGATTCTCCAATTTCCCTTTCTACTTTTTCATTCTTAGTGTATAAGAAAGCAACTGATTTCTGTACATTGATTTTGTATCCTGCCACATTACTGAATTGCTGTATGAGTTCTAGTAGTTTGAGGGTGGAGTCTTTTTGAGTTTTCCATATAAAGTATCATGTCTTCTGCAAAGAGGGAGAGTTTGACTTTTTATATGCTGATTTGAATACCTTTTATTTCTTTTTGTTGTCTGATTGCTATTGCTAGAACTTCTAGTACTATGTCGAACAACAGTGGCAGAAGTGGACATCCTTGTCATTTCTTGACCTCAAAAAGAAGGCTGTCAGCTTTTTCCCACTGAGGATGATATTCACTGTGGGTTTTTCATAGATAGATTTTATGAAGTTGAGGAATGTTCCCTCTATTCCTATACTTTGAAGAGTTTTAATCAGGAACGAATGCTGTATCTTGTCAAATGCTTTTTCTGCATCAGTTGAAAGGACCATGTGGTTTTTCTCTTTTCTCTTATTGATTTGTTCTGTCACTTTGATTGATTTGTGAATCTCAAACCACCCTTGCCTCCCATGAATAAATCCCACCTGGTCATGGTGGATAATCTTTTTAATGTACTTTTGGATCCTATTAACTAGGATCTTACTGAGAACCTTGGCATCTGTATTCATCAAGGATATTAGTCTGAAATTCTCCTTTTTGGTGGGGGTCTTTGCCTGGTTTGGGGATCAGGGTGATGCTGGATTCATAAAAAGAGTCTGGAAGTTTTCCTTCCATTTCTATCTTTTGAAACAGCTTCAGATGAATAGGCATTATTTTTTCTTTGAATGTGTGGTAGAATTCTCCAGGGAATCCATCAGGTCCTGACGTCTTGTTTCTTGGGAGGTTTTTGATTACTGCTTCAATCTTGTTACTAGATATTGGACTATTCAGGTTGTCAGTTTCTTCCTGATTCAGTTTTGGAATTTTATAGGTTTCCAGGAATGCATTCATTTTGTCTAGATTGCTTAACTTATTGGCATATAACTTTTGATAATAATTTCTTTTTTTTAAGATTTTATTTATTTGACAGAGATCACAAGTAGGCAGAGAGGCAGGCAGAGAGAGAGGGAGGGGGAAGTAGGTTCCCTGCTGAGCAGAGAGCCCAATGTAGGACTCGATCCCAAGACCCTGGTATCATGACCTGAGCTCAAGGCAGAGGCTTTAACCCACTGAGTTATGCAGGCGCCCCAATAATTTCTGATGATTATTTCTATTTCTTTGGTGTTAATCATGATCTCTCCCTTTTCATTCATAATTTTATTAATTTGGGTCTCTCTCTTTTCTTTTGGATTAGTTTGGCTAATCATTTATTGATCTTATTGATTCTTTCAAAAAAAAAACAGCTTCTAGCTTTGTTGATGTGTTCTACTATAACACTAGTTTCTATCTCATTGATCTCTGCTCTAATCTTGATTATTTCCCTTCTTGTGGGGGGGGGGGGTTGACCTCACTTGTTGTTGATTCTCTAGCTCTTTAAGGTGTAAAGAGAGCTGGTGTATTCTGGATTTTTCTTTTTCTTTCTTTCCTCTTCTTTTTTTTTTTTTTTTTTGAGGAAGGCTTGGATGGAAATGTATTTCCCCTTAGGACCGCCTTTGCTGCTGTATCCCAAAGGTTTTAGACTGAAGTGTCTTCATTCTCATTGGTCTCCATGAACTGTTTAAGTTCTCATTTGATTTCCTGGTTAATCCAAACATTCTTAAGTAGGGTGGTCTTTAGCTTCCAAGTGTTTGAATTCCATACAAACTTCTTCTGGTGGTTGAGTTCTAGTTTCAAAGCATTATAAGCAGGGAATAATCTCAATCTTTTGGTGTTGGTTTGAGCCTTGATTTGTGACTCGATATGTGGTCTATTCTGGAGAAAGTTCCATGTGGGCTCAAGAAGAATGAGTATTCTGTTGTTTTAGGGTGGAATGTTCTGTATATATCTATGAGGTCCATCTGGTTCAATGTGTCATTTAGTGCTCTTGTTCCTTTATCAATTTTCTGCTTGGATGATCTGTATATTGCTGAAAGTGGCATGTTAAGATCCCCTACTATTAATGTATTCATATCAATGGAACTCTTTATCTTGATTAACAATTGTCTTATGTAGTTGGCTGCTCCGGTATTAGGGGCATAAATATTTACAATTGTTAGATCTTCTTGGTGGGTAGACCCTTTAAGAATGATGTAGTGTCCTTCTTTATCTCTGACTATAGTCTTTAGTTTAAAATCTAATTTATCTGATATGAGAATTGCTACCCCAGCTTTCTTTGGAGGCCCATTGGCATGAAAGATGCTTCCCATCCTTCACTTTCAGTCTGGGTGTATCTTTAGGTTCCAAATGGGTCTCTAGTAGACAGCATATAGATGGTTCTGTCATTTTATCCAATCTGCAACCCTGTGCCACTTTATGGGAGTGTTTAGGCTGTTCACATTGAGATGGATTATCAAAAGACATGTTTTTATTGACATCATGTTGCCTGTGATTTCCTTGTTTCTGTAGATTGTCTCTGTAAATTTCTGTTCTATGACACTCTTGGGTTCTTTCTTCTTTTATAGAACTCCCCTTAATATTTCTTGTAGTGCCAGCTTGGGGGTTACATACTCTTTTAAACCTTGTCAGTCTTGGAAGCTCTTTATCTCTCCATCCATTTTGAATATTAGTCTTGCTGGATAAAATATTCTTGTCTGCATGTTCTTCTCATTTAGTTCCCTGAATATGTCTTTCTAGCCTTTTCTTTTGCCAGATTTCTGTGGATAGGTCTGAAGTTATTCTGATGGACCTTCCTCTGTATGTAAGGAATCTCTTCCCCCTAGCTGCTTTCAAAAGCTCTTATCTAAAGTTATGATTCATCAGTCTTGCAATCAAGTGCCTCAAGGTCTTTCTAGATTCATTCATCTTGGGGGTGATCTTTCTACATCTAGGACATGAACACGGGTTCCCTTCCCCAGACTGGGAAAATTTTCATGAAGGATTTGTTCAAATATATTTTCTAGTCTTCTTCCTTTCTCCTGCCCCTCAGGGATCCTAAAAATTCTGACACTGGAACATTTTGTGGCTTCATTTATTTCCCTAATTCTGTTTTCATGGCTTCTCAGCTGTTTGTTCCAGGCCTCCTCCTGATCCTTTTTCTCTATCAGTTTGTCCTCCAGATCATTAATTCTCTCTTCTGCCTTAGTTACCCTAGCTGTTAGAGTATTTAGATTAGTTTGGATCTCATTGATAGCATTTTTAACTTCTGTTCAGGTGGCTTTCACTTCTGCCCTAATTGATTTCATGTTGTCACTAATGGTTTTCTCCAACCTAGCCATTGCCTGGATAATTGTTACCCTGAATTCCCTTTCTGACATACTATTTATGTCCATATCCAATAGCTCTGATGGAGAGGGCACAGTCTCTGAATTTTTCCTCTGTTTGGTGTTCCTCCTCCTAGTCATTTTAGTGAGAGGCAGTTAAGGGGATGTGTAGCTGAATATATCAACCATGATCCAGGCAAGGTGCACCCTGGAATGCTTCTGAGCAATCAGAAGTCACCACCAAAAAGAAAAAAAGAAAAAGAGAGAGAGAGAAAGAGAGACAGAAGAAAACAGAACACCCAGCTAGAATGGGCCCCGAAGGTAAGATTTATAAGGTATACAAACAAAAAGACTGACAAAAGTAAATTACAAGAAAAAAAAAAAAGAACCCAGGGAAAAGGAGCCCCAAGGATGAGATTTATGTAATATCAGAACAAAAACAAATTCACAGAAACACTGACAGAAGAAAAAGATGGGAGGGTGATTATAAATCATCGATGCAAGTGAGGAAGTTTATTGTGATTCTTCCTGGGTGTATCTTGATATCTTTGTAAAAGAATTCAACTTTCCAGAGATAAATGGAGATTAAAACTCCTGGCATAGTGAAATGGAAGAAAAAACGTGGTTTTCTCCACTAGATAAAATTACACAGTCAGGCTTTAAAAAAAAAAAAAAAAAGCCTATATTATAGGGGTAGTATTGATTAGGGAAAGAGGATTACCTTGAAGTTATTTCTATATGTATATTAAAAAAAATAGAAAAGGAAAAGAAAAACCCAGGTATATGTATGAAAAAAGTTCAAGTTAAAAGGTTATTATGGAATATGTTGTATTAAACCTCTAGTTGTAATGGTAAGTAGGCTTAAAAAAAATTAAAAAGAACAAGAATAGTGAGAACAAATTTAAAATTAAAGTTGTATTAATATGAAATACACAGGTTTTAGGGCAATACTGGGAGCTTAATATATTATTTTCCCCTGGGGTTTTACAGTTTTATGAGAACCCTGTGGTGGTTGTCCTCTCCTTCTTTTGTCTGGCTTTCTGGGGGAGGGGCCTGATGCATTGTTTTTCAGTCAGTCTTGCTTAGGTTGGTCCTCCTGCCCCCTATCAAGGGGCTGGGCTCTGTGGAAACCAGTTTTTTAGGCTTTTGTCTTCTGGAGGTTTATGTTCTTTGGCAGCTTTTTGTAGCTTTTCAGAGGTTTAGTGGAAAGCAAGCTGCACTCAGACCTCTGACTCAGAAAGAAGCCTCAGTCCACTCCCCTCTGGGTGGTCCAGAGCACACAGATTCCCCCTCTTCAAGCTCTGCTGAGCCATTAACCTCCCATAGGCAGTACACAAACCCAGACACCATCTCAGGGGTCGCCTAAAGCGCCTACCCATCCCTGCACCCCCATTCCAAAACCACAATCGATAATGATCCAGGGAGCCCACTTTCGGTGGATGCCTTTGTCAGGACTGCTGTCTGGGGTAGTTCCTTCAAGTCTGGGCTGGGAGTGTTCAGACTTTCCTCTGGTCCTGGAGACCACCAGCTAGCACCCTCACAGAGCATTCTCAGGCATGGGTGGGGAGCGCCATTCCGACTCAGCAATGAGTTGATTCTGGTGGCTCTCTCCCTCTTCTGTTTATTCTCCAGTATCAGTCCTATTGTTCCCAGTATGCTTTATCCCTCCACTAACCTCTTCTGCCCCCGTAAAGATCCAAATGTGTATAATCCTATGTCTCAGGCTGATTTCATGGGTGTCCACAGTGTTCTGGTAGATAATTAGCTCACTTTAGGGGACCGGTTGAAACAGGGTCTCCTACTTCACCATCTTGCCCCTCCCTCAATACTGCATTTTTAATTGAGGTTGAATTCATGCAAATCTTTATTGAGTATACTAATTTATACAGACCTAGACATTCAATTTACCACCCAAGAAAGTATGACAAGAATAATGTCATAGTAAAGAGACTGTTATTTTTATGCTTAACTGTGAAGGGATGCTGCTTCTCCTTGTGTGTGTAGACTTATATCCTTAAAAAATAATCTTTGATGTCACTTAGAGTTGAAAATAAGTATTTTTTTAATCTGACCATGCTCTCATAATACAAATATACAATGTTCCAAATATTATTTAACCCCCTATAGCTCAGATGGTTTTATAAAATAAATCTTTGCGGATCTTAACTTTCAGATCTGCATAACTTATTTCTTCCCATTCTACTCCCTTCAATTCACTAGTGACACCCTATAGCAACCTTTACTGCAGGCTATAGAAACAACATACAGTCTGCTCCCCTCCACAGTATTTCTCTTCTCTCTGGGGTACCAGGAGGTACCAGGGCTCTGTCTTAGCATCTGCCAGACTGTGATTTGCCTCCTTTCTCCAAACCAGATATTTTCTATACATTTTTTTCTTCATTTCATCAAAGCGAAGCAAAAATTGCAAGTAATCATGAAAAAGATGAGTCAAAAGATTGCACTTCTCATTTAATCCCTGTAGGAACCAATGCCAAGTAATGTTGGTTTATTTTTTTAATGTGGTTATTAGAAAACTTGAAATTGCTGTGGCTGACACTGGTGACTTGCATTATATATAACTGTTGGACAACACTGATAAACACTCACTCCTCCTGCCTTTTCCCTGCCTCTACAGATGGATTCTTTCAATGACACAGAGTCCTGAACTTTAGAACTTACGGATTCCTTTTGGGGAACATAAGGCAAAAGAACTGTACACAACTTGTCGATGAACCTACATGAACACAAACCTTCCTGAGAGATGTTCCATGTGAGGAGATGGGAATTGTTCTCACCCTTTTTTTATTACTTTTCATTGGAAAGAAACTGTAGCCCCATTATGACATCCTTTCACTCAGTTACATCAGCTGGGACATAGAAAGGTGGGACAGTCTTCTTTTTTTTAGAAGCATAAAAAGCAAAAAAGCATGATCCCTAAAGAAAGAGGAAGGTTTAGGTAGGAATTCTGCCAAAGTCACATGTGTTCCTCCTTGACACGGATCTAATCTGTAGCCAGAGAACCTGGCCAGAGAAGGACAGACCAACTCCAAAGTCAGTCAATGGCATCCATTTCTGTTAGAAGTAAAAATGGTCCCATAGTGATACTAAAAACATAGGCCCCCACCAAATGGGATTCTTTAAAATGTCTTCCATGAAAGACTCCTTGACTTCTCAGACCAAAGAAGCTAACACTATGTCATCTGTATGCTGCACTCTAAATATGTTGGTGAAGAAAACACAGTGCATCCTTTTTCAGAAGTTTCCAAAAATAGCTAATTACCAAGATTACTGGGGGAGCTTTTCAAAAACCACAAATCCCCTCAGTAAGGATCTCTGGGGGTGAATTAATATGATCCAATGGCCAGAGTCTGAATGGTACTCACCTTTCATTCTGGGCAAAGAGAATTCTTAAGAGAATAAAATGAAAGAGACCAGCTTCTGTCCCCAGCTTCTTTGATAAGTTCTTTGTTTATATGCTGTGGAGGAAAAAAAGGTGGGATGAAAAACTGTGCTAAGAACTAAAATTTGGACATATGTTAAGGCACATATACAACACAGAATGATTCATGAATTGTACTCAGCAAGCCTATAGTGTATAATATATCCAAACAGTATTAATTGCCAGATACACTGAGACATAAATTACATGTGTTGTTCTCACACTGTTTTAAAAACACACTAGTGCACATTATGAGTCTATCCTTAAAATCAATGCCTGGGGATGTAATACCATGTCTGGGACACATCAGCAACTTACCAAACAAAGGGAAGAAAGCCGAAATATAAGGTAGACTGAATATGTTATTTTTACCCATTAGCTGCCCTCTTCCCATTGTGAAGATGTTCCTCCCTGATCCATGTAATATGGAAGGAAATGTCAATTACGGGGCCTTTCCTGACAGGTATCCACAAGAGTGAGCAAGTGATCCAAGCCTTGCCAACCCTCAGCTTCCAAACTGAGGTTGGTTCAAGATCCAGTCTCCAAGTAAAGTCAACTGTTGACTGTTTCTCTTCTCTTTGGCGCTGTAACCTGAGAAAACCTTGAAGCCTAGAGCTCTTCCACATCCTTTTACTCTTTCCTAGTTAAACACCAGCCATGGTTTGGTGTGATTGGCCTGAGCCCCAGATCCAGAGATGGACCCAAAGGGTAATCTGGTAAGTGTAATCTGATTATACTTAGACACAGTGACTGGTCCCATCAGCAGGAATGTGCAGGACTTCTATTTAACAGCTGAGGGCTCTCTTGTCCTGGACAGCATGGTGGACATATGCAATACCTGAAGCTGCCACAGCCATTTCATTACCTAAGAGAAATTAGCAAGAGAATGTAGTCAAGATGAAGGAGGACAGAGTTAAATAAATTAGAGACAGGGAGATAAATCCATGATCAAACCTCACTCAAGCCCTATCTACCTCCAGAATGTAATACTAAGTTTTGTAAACCATGTAACCATGTAATTTTGTTATTTACATCAGGTTAATTATATTCTCTATTATTTCCAACTCAAAGGACTCAAAACTGGTAGAGTTTGATATTAAGAATGGGATATCACGTTGAGGTCTTTTATCCATTTTACGTTTATCTTTGTGTACTGTGTGAGAGAATGATCGAGTTTCATTCTTCTACATATACTTGTCCAGTTTACACAGCACCTAGAGGAGAACATAGGCAGTAAGCTCTTCAATATCAGCCACAGCAACTTCTTTCAAGATATGTCTCCAAAGGCAAAGGAAACAAAAGCAAAAATGAACTTTTGGGACTTCATCAAGATCAAAAGCTTCTACACAGCAAAGGAAACAGTTAACAAAACAAAGAGGCAACCCACAGAATGGGAGAAGATATTTGCAAATGACAGTACAGACAAAAGGTTGATATCCAAAATGTATAAAGAACTCCTCAAACTCAACACACACAGAACAGACAATCATATAAAAAAAAATGGGCAGAAGATATGAACAGACACTTCTCCAATGAAGACATACAAATGGCTATCAGACACATGAAAAAATGTTCATCATCACTAACCATCAGGAAGATTCAAATTAAAACCACATTGAGATACCACCTTACACCACTTAGAATGGCCAAAATTAGCAAGACAGGAAACAACATGTGTTGGAGGGGATGTGGAGAAAGGGGAACCCTCTTACACTGTTGGTGGGAATGCAAGTTGGTGCAGCCACTTTGGAGAACAGTGTGGAGATTCCTCAAGAAATTAAAAATAGAACTTCCCTATGACCCTGCCATTGCACTACTGGGCATTTACCCCAAAGATACAGATGTAGTGAAAAGAAGGGCCATCTGTACCCCAATGTTTATAGCAGCAATGACCACGGTCACCAAACTGTGGAAAGAACCAAGATGCCCTTCAACGGACGAGTGGATAGGGAAGATATGGTCCATATACACTATGGAGTATGATGCCTCCATCAGGAAGGACGAATACCCAACTTTTGTAGCAACATGGACGGGACTGGAAGAGATTATGCTGAGTGAAATAAGTCAAGCAGAGAGAGTCAATTATCATATGGTTTCACTTATTTGTGGAGCATAACAAATAGCATGGAGGACAAGAGGAGTTAGAGAGGAGAAGGGAGTTGGGGGAAATTGGAGGGGAGGTGAACCATGAGAGACTATGGACTCTGAAAAACAATCTGAGGGTTTTGAAGGGGCGGGGGGGTGGGAGGTTGGGGGAAGCAGGTGGTAGGTATTAGGGAGGGCACGGATTGCACTGTGTGTGGTACAAAAACAATAAATACTGTTACACTGAAAAGAAATAAAAAACTTTAAAAAATAGGGGCGCCTGGGTGGCTCAGTGGGTTAAAGCCTCTGCCTTCGGCTCGGGTCATGATCCCAGTCATGATCCCAGGTCCTGGGATCGAGCCCCACATCTGCGGAGCAGAGAGCCTGCTTCCTCCTCTCTCTCACTCTCTGCCTGCCTCTCTGCCTACTTGTGATCTCTGTCTGTCAAATAAATAAATAAAATCCTTAAAAAAAAAATTTTTTTTTAATAAAAAAAAAAAAGAATGGGATACCAAAAAGGAAGACTAAAAAGAAGAGGGCCAGCAGAGGGCAACAGGGAGCCCAGTGTTCCAGTAGGGAGGTTGGCAATCTTCAACTGAAGGCAAAGTGACAACTGACTTTTATCACCTTAATTGCACTGTGGTTTTCTTCACAGTAGAGAACCTTTCTCCCATTGCCATATCTCTATCAAAAACAGAAAAATATAAGATAGCAGACAATACTGCTGGTTTTAAGAAAAAGGAGGGAGGGACCTCTGGGCCTGCTATATTCATTTACATTATGGTCTGATCTCTATAGGTATTTGAATTCACATAGCCTGGAGTAGCTATACACCAGATAGCAAGTGGTGTGTGTGTGTGTGTGTGTGTAGGATAGTGGTCAAGAAGTGGCAGGGAATTGAACTACATTATCCCTGAGGTCTTAGAATTCTATGGCTTAAAAATATAGTATACGTGATAGATCTCATTGATTTTTTTGCACAACATTTATTCCTTTTTTTTTTACATTTATTCCTTTTAGTTAATGAAGGCATGCATGAAATTAGAAGGATATTATGACCAAGAGAATATCATCATATCACAAAGTTTTGAAATTATTGTTGTTAATAATATTTAACTGTTTCAAATATTCTCATTCTTGAACTTATATGGGCTCTATCAAAAAAGCTCATGCTAATCAGGATTCTAAATGTTTTTCTCTTATTACAATAATTCTGAGCATTACTGTGTCAAAGTCACCAAGAGCCATCAGGATTTTTATAAAAATGCTTTCAAATACAACACCAAGAAAGAGTACCGCAAAACACCTAGTTTACATCTGTTGCTATAGAGGTTCTGCAAGCTGGGAGAAAGCAAAGCACAAGGAGATGCAGAGTTATTTGGTTTTGACATCATAAACTTGAGGAAAAGAGTACGAGGAAAAAATAACTTAATTATATACTTGGCCCCCCCCAAAAAATAATATTTTTAGTGATATAGTCAACTCTAAAACACTTTAGAGGTAAAAAAAAAAAAAAATAGAGTTGTGGGACTCTACACCCTTGTGAGTTAAATTTCTAACAGGCTGCATTTCCAATACTTCTGCCTCCTGAGTCAGGACCAGACTAAACCATTTTTTTTTTTTTTAATGATCACAAATCAGGTGTTCACAAAAACATATCAGGCAAAACTCCATGTGATTTTATGTGAGAGATAGTGAAAGACAGAATTGATGGTAAATTGGTGCTTTCTCTTTGGTTGAGAGAAGTAAAGAATGTAACAGTGTGACCATAAAGAGGAGAGAGGGACCCTTCCAAGGCTGAGCACAGCTCTGTATGTCGAGTGAGAGGTAAGAAGCTCAGGGCCAAGAAGTGAGACTCCCTGGCCTGAATCCATCTCCACCGCTTACTACCTAGGAAACCCTGTACAAGTTATTTATCCTCACTCAGTCTCCCTTTTTTCTATGTCAAATAGAGCTTCTTTAGCAGTGTCCCATAAAGTTGTGAAGATTATATGAGCTAATCAAGTTAGAACAGCATCTGGCACATAATAGTTCTCAGTAAATATCACTATGTCCCTAACATCTAAATGTTGACATTTTTCAAGACACCTGGTAATATCAAGTTCTATTATGGGTTTCCATAACTTGCTGTTTGTAGGATACTTCTTTTTTTTTTTTTTAAGATTTTATTTATTTATTTGACAGCTAGAGATCACAAGTAGGCAGAGAGGCAGGCAGGGAGAGAGGGGGAAACAGGCTCCCCGCTGAGCAGAGAGCCCGATGCGGACTCGATCCCAGGACCCTGGGACCATGACCTGAGCCGAAGGCAGAGGCTTTAACCCACTGAGCCACCCAGGCACCCCTGTAGGGTACTTCTGATCACTTTCTTGGAATTAGTTAACTTCTCCTGCTGACCTGGATTTTTGATAGAAGATATATAAAAGTGATTCCCTTAACTATTTCTCCGCACCATTTCTTAAATGTCAGTTTCTGAGAATGTCTGAACAATGCCTGAATTGTATAGTTTCATGTATTAAGCTAATTATTTTTGTTAAATGTCTTCATTATCAAACACTTATGAGCATAAGACACAATGCAGTGGCTGATGGCCATGTTGCCCTTTGGCTTTATAACAAAACTTGCGTCAAGATAGTATAAGGAGATACTTCTTCAGGCCTAAGGATTTTCCTGTACAAACAGGATGTATGTCAAGGCTAAAAATTGGGTTACTGTGCAAATAGGGGAAAAGCAATGAGCACATTACTTATAATCCTATTTTTAGTTCCACTGCCTTCCACACTGCTGCCAGAGTGATATCAGAAACACAGATGGAATTGTGTTATTCTACTGCTTAATAGTCTTCAAATGGCTCCTTACTTCCTAGAAAATGTCCAAATTCCTTAAAAGCCCAAGGCTTTAAACAATCTGGTCTCAATCTGCCCCTATAACCTCATCTTTACTCATTCCCTCCCCTACATCCATATTCTGACTTCTGAATATACCATGTACTTACTTGTTTCAATTCCTTTATTTATGTTACTCCCACAATTTCAATACCTTCCTTTTCTGGCATATCATCATCTGCCAAGCTAAACTAATATGCTATCTGTGTTATGCTTCACGCTTATTTCATCTCTTGCTAGCCCAGGAAGAATTAATCATCTCTCTCTCTGACTTTGTAGAGGACTCCTTTCAAGTACTATGCTGGGGAGACAATATGAGGTCAAAACAGACATCATCCCTGCCCCTCATGGAGCCTGAAGTCTCCTGGCAAGTCAGGTTTTAATGATATCTCACAAATATAAGGTAAGCTATGATAAGAGGAAATGGTGTTTTAAGATCATTTAGGCACTAAATTTTTTTAAAAAGACTTTCCTAAAAGATCTGAAGAATAGTGGTAAACTACATGAAAAATGCAGGAAGGATAATAAAATCATATGCAAAGTCCCCAGGCAGGAAAGATCATCAAAGTTCAAGAGCTAGAAGTCAGAGCAGTGGGGATGAAAAGATCGTTAAGAAGCCTACAGATGTGGGGTACCTAGGTGACTCAGTGGGTTAAGCCTCTGCCTTCAGCTCAGGTCATGATCTCAGGGTGCTGGGATCAAGCCCCACAGGGGCTCAGTGGGGAGCCTGTTTCCTCCTCTCCCTCTGCCTGCCTCTCTGCCTACGTGTGATCTCTCTCTGTCAAATAAATAAATAAAATCTTGAAGAAAAAAAAAAAAAAGAGGCCTACAGATGATTGACCCTGGAGAGTAACACAAGAGTATTCCTTCTCAACCCTTTACATTTACCTATTCTAATTAACCCTTTTGTCTCTAGAGAAAGATAATATGAAATGCCAAGAAAACTCAATATAGAATTTGCCAGATTTTCAATATTCTATTACTGCTAATTCTTAATGAGAAGGTCAACCAATTACTGAAGACTTCTTACAGCATTCACAAATAAAATTTCTCTATTCGTGGGGTGCCTTTGTGGCTCAGTCGGTTAAGCATCTAACTCTTGATTTCGACTCAGGTCATGAGATTGAGCCCCATTGGGCTCCATGCTCAGCAGGAAGTCTGCTTAAGATTCTCTCCCTCCCTTACCCTCTGCCCCTCCCCCACTTTAAGATAAAGAATAAATAGATCTCGGGTGCCTGGGTGGCTCAGTGGGTTAAAGCCTCTGCCTTCGGCTCAGGTCATGATTTCAGGGTCCTGGGATCGAACCCTGCATCGGGCTCTCTGCTCAGTGGGGAGCCTGCTTCTTCCTCTCTCTCTCTTTCTCTCTGCCTACCTGTGATCTCTATCAGTCAAATAAATAAATAAAATCTTTAAAAAAGAGAGAGAGAGAGAATAAGTAGATCTTTTAAAAAAATGTGCTGGGGTGCCTGGGTGGCTCAGTTGTTAAACAGCTGCCTTAAGCTCAGGCCATGATCCCAGGGTCCTAGGATTGAGTCCCACATCAGGCTCCCTGCTCAGCAGGAAGCCTGTTTCTCCCTCTCCCACTCCTCCTGCTGTGTTCCCTTTCTTGCTGTTTGCTGTGTCTCTCTGTCAAATAAATAAAATCTTTTTTTAAAAAAAAATGTTCTTTGTTTTTTGTAGTCCTTTATATACTGCCCCTAACTGTTTATGAGTTACGAAATCTGTAAGCTCAGCATCCCGGGTTGCCATTGCTCAAAAAATAAAGTAACAGCTTGTTTTCACTGGCAGGAGTAAATCAGCCCTTCTGCCAAGATCCTCCACCAGTACACCCTGATATACATACCCTATATAACCTGTATAAGACAAATAACCTAATTGATGAGAAAATTCATTGCCCCAAGTTTACTCCAGGTTATATTCCTTACAAGATTTCTAGTGTCATTGGTCATAGAAAATTGAGTATATCGCTCTAAAAGTAAATTTTTTAATTTAGATCACAAGAAGGCAGAGAGGCAGGCACAGAGAGAGGAGGAAGCAGGCTCCCTGCTGAACAGAGAGCCTGATGCGGGGCTTGATCCCAGGACCCTGGGATCATGACCTGAGCCAAAAGCAGAGGCTTTAACGCACTGAGCCACCCAGGTGCCCCTACAAATGCATTTAGAAAAAGCAATGATTTGGGGCATCTGAGTGGCTCAGTTGGTTGAGCAGCTGCCTTAGGCTCTGGTCATGATCTCAGGGTCCTGGGATTGAGTCCCACATGGGGCTCCCTGTTCAGTGGGAAGTCTACTTCTCCCTCTGTCCCTCACCCAGATTGTGCTCTCTCTGTCTCTCAAATAAATAAATAAAATCTAAAAAAAAAAAAAAACGGAAGAAAGAAAGAAGAAAAGAAAGAAAGATATTTATTCCACTTACTCATGCAACAGATATTTAAGTATTTACCTTGGCTTCATCTCTATGACAACTGTAGTCAGAAATGCTATGTATTTATGATCTATCTATTTTATTTCCTTAACTCAGACAACTGAAGAATCATAGAAAATGAAACTTATTTTCTATAAGACTTGCATATCTGTTTTATCTACTTGATTTCAAATGCACACATAGCAACTATGAATTTCCATTTCATGGTTGAGAACACTCGCATTCCATAATTAATTTTAGTGACGGTCCCAGAAATGAGAGATGGATCAGCAGAAACTGTGAAGATGAGTCCAGAACCAAAGCGCTTCATCACTTTTGATAGAATCAGAACAGAACTCTCCATTCAATTTATGTGAGGTGGTTACAGAGTAAAACAAATATGTAACTGGTCCCTCTCAATTCTAAAATTAGGGTTTTTTGGGTTTTTACTTAATGCTTTTGTTGGAGCTTCTCTATAACCATTCAGGACAAGAAGTTCCAAAGTTTAAATCTTTGGGGCAGGGGGAAGATGGAGTCATAGCAGCTAGCACTGTGTTCAATATTTGCTGGTAACCCTTCTTATTACTATAAAGGAGACATCACCTGTTTGCTCACAAGCAGACAGACCTAGACAACTAGACACACAAATGCATTGCTACAGTGTCTCCTACAAGTTCAACATGATATTCTTTCTGTTCTTTTTAAAGTGAACCTTGTAGGACAGTTGCCTGGATACCAAGATTCCAACTTGTACTGCAGTAGTTCATACTTCTGTCTCCATCTGTTGAGTATTTAAGTCTTTACAATATCAAACACTAAACCTAGAGTTTACAATTGTAGGGAAACTAAATTCCCTCCAAAGATAGGCAAGAGAGATGGTGGTTTCTTTTCTCCCCTCATTAAATCACAGTTTTGCAAATAGCTATCTTTGTGATTTTGGACAACACAGATTCCTCAGTATTTTATTTTCAACCAGGGGTTACCCTGCTTCCTGTGTTTGTATATGTTTAGGTTACCTTTTTGAAAATAGTGCACTTGCAACAAGATGACCTTTTAAAAACCAGACCCTCAAGAATTTTGAAATTATTATGGGTAGAAGTTGTAAACAAACCAAAAACTGACATTTAAAACCTGAAAAAATATTTTCTCTTAGAAGACACAGTAACTAATTCTCTTTTGAGACTTGCTAATTTCTTTTTTCTCACAAATGAATTGCCACACTTAGGTATACAAATAAAAGCCAAAAATTAATCGATTCTCTTTGGAGGGAGGAAGGACAAGTCTGAAGCCTCATAAACCCTTATGTTGGCATTATGAACGACCAACTAGCAGTTGATTGCTACCATAAGCTGGATGGGGTCTCTGCAGACATCGTTGCTTTTTTGTTGGACAGCCAAAGGAGCTGAGAAAAAATGTTTTCCTTTGAAATTTAGTGCGTACTCTGCCTACAAATTGTTACTGGTTTATGTGAAGAAATTGTATTCCTGTTTGAGCACAAACTCTTAGGCAAGATGAGGAGCTGAAATCCAGAAAACTGGGAAGAGATTCTTCAAATCAAGTTGGAAAAAGGACTCAAAAGAAACTTGACAGAACCTAATTGGTTTCAAGCAATAACAAGCTGCTAATGTCCTCCTTGTGCTATTTCATATGAGACAACCCAGACTTTGACAGATACACCTATTTTGGACCATTATGCTCTGAGATGATTAATTTATTGCAGCCAGCATATGAAGCCACAACCACATCCTGCAAGTACAGTTGGGCATTTCCTTGAAGGTGGTGGATTTCCCACTGTCAATCACTTGAAAAAAGTAATTCCAGGAACAGGAGACAAAAGTCTTAGACTTTGGTGAGGGCAAAAATTTCTTACCCATTCTTTGCCTCATGGCTATTTGTAATAAACCGACAAGTAAAAGACAAATTCCCTTGCTTTCCTGGTAATGAGGATCAAGCCATTACCAGCTACATGGAAACAGCCTGGGGAATAGCCCTATTTATACTAGAACTAAGCATGTAAGTCCTGGTAAGATTTCCTGGTAGTAGAAGTCTGGATCTGTGGATTCTGAAAGTCACCCCACCCAGTAGCATTTGTACATTTTTGTGTGTGTGCTCAACTTCCTTTTGAGTATGTCAATGTGCAGAGAAATCAGTGGCTTTCTTATTCACTAACAATGAAAATACAGAAAGGGAAATTAGAGAATCGATTCCATTTACTATAGCACCAAGAACCATAAGATACCTGGGAATAAACCTAACCAAAGAGGTAAAGGATCTGTACTCGAGGAACTACAGAACACTCATGAAAGAAATTGAAGAAGACACAAAAAGATGGAAGACCATTCCATGCTCTTGGATCGGAAGAATAAACATTGTTAAAATGTCTATACTGCCTAGAGCAATATATACTTTTAATGCCATTCCATCAAAATTCCACTGGTATTCTTCAAAGAGCTGGAGCAAATAATCCTAAAATTTGTATGGAATCAGAAGAGACCCCGAATCGCTAAGGAAATGTTGAAAAACAAAAATAAAGCTGGGGGCATCACATTACCTGATTTCAAGCTTTATTACAAAGCTGTGATCACCAAGACAGCATGGTACTGGCATAAAAACAGACACATAGACCAGTGGAACAGAGTAGAGAGCCCAGATATGGACCCTCAACTCTACGGTCAATTCATCTTTGACAAAACAAGAAAAAATATACCGTGGAAAAAAGACAGTCTCTTCAATAAATGGTGCTGGGAAAACTGGACAGCTATACGTAGAAGAATGAAACTCGACCATTCTCTTACACCGTATCCAAACATAGTAAAATGTAGTTAAAGGTTACTGTTTAATGGATGACTCCCAGAATGGTGCCATAAGAACATTCTAAAAATCTGCTTTTCTATAAACACAACAAGAACACTGGCAAAAAAAAAAAAAAAAAAAAAAAAAAATTAAAATCAAACTATTCAGAACTCTGGAAATTTACTAAAGACTTGCAACCATCCAAGGAGTTTTATTCAAGAAAATGACTGAATCTCAGAATGAACTGTGAGTTTTGTGACATTTTAACTTGTTCTAATCCTGTCTGCCTCTCCCCAGCTCTATGATATCCTTGAGAAACAAGAGCCTAGGCTGTCGCTTGTTGGCATTTACAACAACTCTAAGCACCGACAGCCAAGCAGCCCCTGGAGGGAGAAGAATGTACTTGAAACTCCTCAACAGCCCCAGCCCCAGAAAACTGTCATGATATGACTGGTCCGGAAGCTTACGGAAAAGCCTCGTTCTCAAGGCTGGTCTTGTTTGGCCTGTGAGAGCAGCTCTGTCCCTAGAGTATTTGATGAAAGCAATCAGCAACAATTATATAACATTGCAGTTCCTGAGGCAGCATTTCCATTTGGGGATAACAAGAGGCTGACCACAAAACTTGAAAAGAAAAACTGGGAAATGAGATCTCCACAGAGAGACTTGAAAAACTTCTGTATATTTCTGAGATTCTAGAAGGCCAGACCCACATTCAGGAGCTATATGCATGCCCAGGAAAGACTTGAGAAGACCCTAATCTTTCGTATCGAACATATTTTGAGGCTATTCACAAGCAGGAAGTGAAGGCGAAGACAGAGCTGCAAACTGCCTACTGAAGTATTGAAGTTAAGCCCAACACATACAGAGAGTTCCTCAGCAGAGGCTGAGAGACCTTCTGATTCAAGGAACTTTAAGAAATCTCTGTCTGATCCTTAGCTCATCACGAAGAAAATCAATTATAGACTCCAGTGGCTGCATATGACAAAAAATACAGACCTAAGAAAGTCACTAAACAAATAGCAATAACAAAAGGAAAGGTCAACAATCTGATTTTTAGCATTACATCATATTAAGTGTCCCATTTTCTTTTTTTTTTTTTTCAGATTTTATTTATTTATTTTGACAGAGAGAGATCACAAGTAGGCAGAGAGGCAGGCAGAGAGAGAGGAGGAAGCAGGCTCCCTGCTGAGCAGAGAGCCTGATGTGGGGCTCGATCCCAGGACCCTGAGATCATGACCTGAGCCGAAGGCAGCGGCTTAACCCACTGAGCCACCCAGGCGCCCAAGTGTCCCATTTTCAACAAAATTTATAAAATGGGCATACACACACACACACACACACACTCTCTCTCTCTCTCTCTCTTTCTCTCTCTCTCTCTCTTCAGGAAATTATAGCCAACACACAGGGGGAAAAAGTCAATGAAAACTATTTCTATAAGACCCAGCCAAGGAACTTACTGGACAAACACTTTAATTCTGCTATTATAAATATTTCTTTTAAAAACTAAAAGAAATCATGTCTTAAATACTGAAGGAAAGTATGAGAACAATATCTTACCAAATATTGAGTAAGGAAAAAGAAAAAATCAAGTAAAAATTCTGGATTTGAAAAGTACAATAGCTAAGATGAAAAATTCCATGTAGGGGCTCAACAGCACATTTGAAGTGACAAAACAAAGAATCAGAAAATTGTAAGACAGGATAAATAAGATTATTCTGCCTGATGAACAGAAAAGAAAAAGGATAAAGAAAGAGGAATAGATCTTCAGAGGTCTGGGGGATATTATCAAATGTATCAATGTATGCACAATGGGAGTCCCAGAAAGAGAAAAAGGAAAAAGAGGCAGAAAGAATACTTGGAGAATAGTAGTCCAAAAATGTCCAAATTTGTTGAAAACTGTCAATATGCACATCCAAGAATCTCAACAAACCCAAGTAGAATTAAATTCAAAGAGATCCTGCCCTATGCACATTGTACTCAAAGTACCAAAAAGACAAAAAGAGAATCCTGAAAACAGCAAGAGAAAAGTGATTCATTATATACAAGGATTCTCAACAAGATTAAGAGCTGACTTTTAATCAAAAACCATTGAGGCCAGAAAAAAATGAGATGACACATTCAGAGTATTGAAAGAAGAAAGAACCTGTCCACCAACAATTTGTACCTTCACAACTGGTCTTCAAAAATAAAGAAGACATTTTAAGACACCCTCAGATAAATAAAAAATGAGAGAATAATTTCCAGTCAAGTCATGGCCACCAATAGCCCATCTTACATTACTTATACATCATGGCCTAATGTTTATGTCCCCATCATTGCTCTTCTTATCTTATACTTGAAACACTTGTATCTGTCCTTTTATTCCAAACTATAAATTGTGTTATGGCCCAATTACATGAATGGGAATTGATACATACTTATTAAACTTTAATGTAACCAAGCATCGGACTTAAAAGTACACTTTCTCCTATTTTGATTTAAAATGTGGATGTAATTCTGCCTGAGTCTATAAGTGTGCCTATAACATAATTTATTCTTTCCCTAAATGTATTTATGTATCTAGCAAGTAAGAATCAAGAGGAGTGGAAAGGCGGACTAACTATAACCACTTTCTAAAATTCATAACAAATTTTGGTTAACTCCTAACAGTTGGTAGACTAGTGCACTTCAAAAAAAAAATGTTCATTATTTGAGAACTCTGAGTACAGACTCTGCTTATCTTTAGCAAAGATGCTTTAAAAAAAAAAAAAAACAAGGACCATATTCTACCTGTCCATCTGGATATGCCCAGCCTCAGTTCCAGCGTCTTTGACAATTGTTTTCAAACTCATCTTCCTCTCCTTGAACTCCATGCCGGAGAGTTCTTGGGATATGTCATGATCTTTTTTACTCAGTGTGTCCATTGACATAGTCAGACTCAGTATGTCCATGGACATAGATTCCTCATCTTTAAAGACCAAAATATCTCCTCCTATATAAATTCTTTTCTGACATCCTAGGAAATTGGTCACTTCCTCCTCTGCAGGTCCATTTCTGCTTTTATTTTCTGTAAGAATTTATCACATTATACAATAATTATCTGCCCATATGAATGCTACCATCAGACTCTGATCTTCTCCAGAAATGGCACCTCTCATAGATCTCTGTGTCCCTGACCCTCAAAACACAGTAACCAAAAGGGACTCAGTGAAGGTTGGCTCCAATTTTACTAATGAATAATAAGTATAAAAGCCTGTAATGGAATAATTGTGGGTCCTTACCATAACAGTTTCTAACACCAGCTCCCTGCTAATAATGTACTCTATGATAATCCATCAATGTAAAAATCCTGTCTTCATTCATGACTACTGTTCATAGAGAAGGGATGTGAGAAGTCAATCTCATTTCTAGGGTACTTTACCCTTGTTTTACTTATTTGAACAAACATTTGAAGCAGTACCTTTGAGAAAGAATTGATGCTAACCTCCACAACTTGATCATTCATGTAAATCTGGGCCTGATCAATTCCCTCACAAGTATTGCAAATAGGTCTAGGTATGTCTGACTCTGAAGATGAATGCAGGTCTCCCAGGGAATGTAGTACACAGGCTCATGTAAATTTGAGCACCAGAACTAACCATCTCATGTTTCTAAACACATGTCCGCTATTACATAGCACAACACTTGGCATATGGTAGATGATCGATGTGTGCTATGTCAATTAAACACAGTGGTCTTGATTTAAATAGTATAATTATCTCCTGTAGCTGTCTCTACATTTTCCCCTTTTCTATCCCTAGTCAAAGGCAGGTTCTCTCTTTCAGCACATATTCTCAGCAAGGAACTAAATCCTTTTTCAGAATGATTTTCTATAGTTATTCCTCCTGAGATTAGTTCAGCTTCCATTGCCAGCATTTGATGCCTCAAATAGAAATCCTTTTAGTTTCCCATTTCAGAATTTGCACTGAAATAGTAACGAGTTTAATCTGCTCACACAGAAATAGTATCTTCTCATTGGGCTCACGGCCATTGTGAGCTTTCTTAAATTCACTCTCAAGACTTTGCTAAATGATTTTTCTGCAATACAGTCATAAAACTGCTTGTCTCCCAATTTTTCTCCAACTTTTTTCTTTTCTAAAACTGTTAGTGTTTATATTTCCACAGTCGACAATCATTTACATTTCTTTCCCTGAGATGGACTCCTCGGGCTAAGGATCTGCCACAAGCCTGTTATCTTCTCTTAGCCCACTTTTAAATAGTATGGAGTCACCCTTTTGTCTGTGTCCAAGTAGAATTCAGTGTAATCAAGAAACTGGAAAAGAGAAGTACTTCTTTACATCCTGTTAGTGATGGGTTGTTTGGAAATAATTATACCTGTTAGATGAGAAAAATTCTAAACATTTCTCTATGCAAAATTTTATATGAATTCATGTTGGTAGAACATCAATTTTTAATATATTAGTTTGGACTGCTATGACAAAATACTGCAAATTGGGTGGCTTAAAAAACAGACATTTCTCACAGTGCTGGAGGCTGGGAAGTCCAAGATCAAGGTACTAGTAGATAGGGTTACAGATGAGAGCACTTTCCTGGGTACAGACAGCTGCCTTCTCACTGTGTTCTCACATGAGGGAGGGTGAGCGAGCCCTCTGGTGTCTCTCCTTATAAGAGCACTAATCTCATCATGAAGGCCCTGCCCTTAGGGCGTATTTAAACCCAATTATCTCTCAAAGGTCCCATTTCCAAACTACTACACTGAAGAGCTTCAGTATATGAGGGGACACAACTCCATCCATACATTAACATAACCTTATAAAAAGAATAAGTTATAGTTCAAACTCAGCCAACTCACTCTTCCTTTATAGTGAATATCTTTATAATTCTCATTAAAATTTTGATCAAAATTTTGGAAATGGTAAAATGTTTTAAATGACTGCTAATACAACTAATGACATTTGAGGTCTTTTTTTTGCAAGGAATTACTTTTATGAATTTTATAATTCATTGGACTTTGAGATATCACTACTGAAAAAATTGTAAGAGTGACAAAGCAAAATAAAATGAAGATACAGAACAACTGGCATTCCTGTATATTGTCAGTGATATACTAAAACTGGTACTCATTTATATTCATTTATAAGAGTGAACAGGGAAATACTAAAAATAAAAGTCTCTCAACAGTAGAATGATGAAAAAAAAATTGTGGTGTAGCCATGCAATGGAATATTGCATAGCAAGAAAGAAAGTGAACGGATATCCCATAAATGAATCTCAGACATAATCAATGAGCAAAGGCAGCTAGACAAAGGAGAATGCTTCTTTTTCACTTATATGAATTTCAAAAACTGATAAAATAATCACTGCTGATAAATATCAGAATAGTTGTCATCCTTGAGTGGGAGGAGGCATGAGGGAGTCCTCTGGGGCTAGAAGTGTTCTATATTTTGATCTGGGTGTTGGATACAGCAATATGTTGTACATTAAAATTCCTCAGGTATACACTTAAGATATATGTACTTCATGGTACACACATCACACCTCAATAAATATTTGAAAATAATTTTAAAAGAGGATTGAAAAATATGGTTAACAACCTGACCCACATTGTAAACCAATAAATGCCTAGACAATGGTGAACCCTGTGCTCCTCAAGAGTAACTCACTGCTTTGTCCACTGACTTCTCCAAAAGAAGCCCTTATGAAATTCCACACACATGGAAGCCAAATCATGACCTCAAGGCTCTCTGGGAGCCTTCATCTAACTATGGCAATAATGCACTTTTCTTAAAAAATTAGGTTTCTACTTTGCCACTCAGCAAATAAGTAAGTCACTGTATAAAAATCTATACATATAGTCTGTGCCCATATTTCATTTATATCATTCAAAATAGGACGTTTGAGAGGAAAAGGAAATACTGTTAATAATTACTCAGGGACGGGTGCCTGGGTGGCTCAGTGTGTTAAAGCCTCTGCCTTCGGCTCAGGTAATGATTCCAGGGTCCTGGGATCGAGTTCCGCATCGGGCTCTCTGCTCAGTGGGGAGCCTGCTTCCTCTTCTCTCTCTGCCTGCCTCTCTGCCTAGTTGTGATCTCTGGCTGTCAAATGAATAAATAAAATCTTAAAAAAAAATAATTACTCAGGGACACCATTCTTAAACCACGATTGTCTTAGATGAACTGGATGTGTGGTCATATTTTGTACAGGTGGTAAAACTATAAACAAGAGCAAGGAAAACAACACAAATTTCAGGATGGTGATTTCATTTGGACAAAAATGAGGTTGCCATGAGGAAGGAACACAGGGATCTTCAAAGTTTCTCTCCCAATTAACATCTCATATATGTGTGTTTGTGTGTGTGTGTGTGTGTGTGTGTGTGTGTGTGTGTGCATCTGCTTTTTAAACCACAAATATGCATTTATATACTCACAAAAAAATTCATAATAAATTTTTTAGGTTAGGTTTAAAAGCAATCACAAAACCCAAAATTAAGGTAACAGGGATAGGTATAATGTGGCTTATGCTTGCCATGATGGTAAAGAGTTCAAGTCACTGATGGTGTTTGGTTATATCCATATTTTTTATAGGAAATAGGATTTATCAGTGAGCATGAATAAGGAAGGGGCAGTGCCAAGGTTTTCATGAGTGCAGTGCCAGCAATTTGTCCAGGAGGCCATGACTAAGGATGTATTTGATACCCCAGTCATCTGGGATGAGCTACTTTTCAACTATCATGTCTTCAAATTAATCTACATTAAACTTACTAAAGCCCCATTTCTCAATGATGTGATTTTCTGGAGGCCAGAGAGCTTGAACTTGGACCTATACAAAGCTTCAACCACATATTTCTTGTTCTGCAGCTTGATCAATATGGACCCTAGCCACTGTATTCTAGGGCTTTCTGAAGGCACCCCACATACCTGTCTGCAGCCCCTTGGTTCCAGCACAGGACAAAATCTTGTTGATATGGATGACATGAAAGGGGTGAACCATACTTGGATGTGAAAGCAATATTTGCCACAGCCTTTCACCGTGTACTTTTGGGAACCGTTAGAGGAAGTTTCCAGGGCTTCAAAAGAGAGTTGTTCATATTCATCTAACACTATATGGCCAAGGTGTAGGAACTCATCTGCTTTTGCCTTCTTCCACCCTGGGACAAAGATGTGGATCTGGGCGTCAGGGACATCTCTGCAGACGGGAGACTTTGGATATGGCTTGTTCTTACAATATTGGTAACACCAGTAAGGCGGTGACCCATAGCAACACTATAACATTCTGTGGGGTCCCAAAGGGAGAGAAGAGGTTGTATCCACATTTTTTTTGGTAATGTCTTTGTTTGGGAAGGAATTCTTTTATGCAGAACCACCAGTTATTCGGGCTACAATTTTATTTTTTTTTTTAAACCCAAGTTTTAAATATTAAGTCAGGCATTGTTCCTTGGGTATAAATATGAAGAAGCTTCAGGTTAGATACTACAGATATGTTATAGCCCAAGCAGATTCTCAGCTAACATTGAAAAGTATGATATTGATTTTTCTCTTCCTCTTCCATCCCTTTTCCTTGAAGATAGTGGCATGGCCAGGGGCCAAACATGTGATGGGATCAAGGAAGTAGCAATGTGGTTGGTATATTATTACATATAAATAGTTGAGCACATAAATACATATGTTTATCATAATAGGAGTCAGATTCTCAATGAAATACAAGGCTATATTAGCTGCCAAGATAGGGAAGAGCTATTTTGGAGAACAGGAAAGCAAGCATGTTGAAAGGTACAAATATCACACAGAGTTCAGTGGCCAGTTGAGCTTTGTATTGGTTTCTTATTACTGCTGTAACAAATTACCAATCACTTGGTGGCTTAAGACAACACAAATTTATTGTCTTCAATGCCAGAAGTCAGAACTCTGAAATGAATTTCACTGGGCTAAAATCAAAGTGTTAGCAAGGCCATATTCCTTCTGGAGGCTCTAGGAGAAAATCTTTTTCCTCACATTTTCCAGCTTCTAGAGGCTGCCTGAATTCTTTGATCATGATCCATACCCTCTCCCCTTCAAAACCAGCAGTATAGCATCAAATCTGTCTTTTTCTCTCTGACCTCTGCTTCCATCGCCACACTTCTTACTCTGCCTCTACCTTGGTTATTACATCACCTTCTGTGAATCTGGTTTGAGACATGGGCATCTTTGTTGGGGAGGATTATTCTTTCTATCACATGCTATGACTCTGAAATGAGAATAGTAAGAAAAAAAAAGTTGTACTTTTCTATAGCTGCTGGGGGGCTGAAGAAGAAGGAAGCAGAGGACTTGGCTTTACCAGGACTATAATTCTGCCAACCCTGGAGGGAGAAAGGGAAAGAAGGCAATTCTAGTGATGGATCTTAGAATCTTAAGTTGTACAGGAAAGAAAGAGAAGAGCGGGTGGAGGTAGAAGGGAGGGCTTTTATTGAGATAAAGCCAATGGGCTAAAGATCTCATAGGGTCAAAGAATTGCTGAATGGGATAGCTACAACAGGCTAGTAGATGCGAGGAGTCAAGATTTCAGCAGTGTTCATTCATGATATGGATGAAGTCACGTCATGAATGTGGTGTGAAAGGGTGCCCACAGGAAAGGACAGCTAAATTGGGAAAAAAAGAACATTTACTGGATGCAAGGGCATCACTTCCACTTATTTTAGGAAAGCTGTAAAAAGGGAACTCATAGAATCATGTAGGTGAAGGTGATATCTGTCAACAAATGCAGACCATGGCACCAGAGTGAATTTTTTTTTTTACTTTTCTGATCCTGTAGATTTGACTCATTAACAGAGCCAATAGCAAAATGGGTATTATTAGAAAATTAAAATCACTCTATACTAAAGCTTTTCATGGACTTCTGTAAATCTGGGTTAGTGTAATGAGCTAAATTGTGTCCCCCAAAATTTATGTGTTAAAGCTCTAACCTGTACTAGTTCTAAATGGGACTATATTTGGAGACCGGACCTTTAAAGAGGTAATAAAGCAAGGCAGATAGACTGGGCTCTAATTCCATCTAACTGGTGTCCTCATAAGAGAAGGAATTTGGACACCCAAAAAGAGAAAGACCAAGGATGCACTTACACAGAGAAAAGACCATGTGAGGACAAAGAGCGTAGGCAAGCATCCATCTACAAGTTGAGGACAGAGGCCTCAGGAAACCGAACATGAAACATCAATCGTGGACTACACACACAGGTTCCACAACTGTGAGAAAATTCTTGTTGCTAAGCCATTTGTATGTGGTATTTTGTTATGGCCACTCCAGCAAACCAAGGTACCTAGTTTGTTTTAAAGATTATGGTTTAGAAAGTGTTCCAAATTTTAACACTACTTTAGAAAGTGCTTTCTTTCTGGAAAGTTCTTTTTTTAGGATCTCAAGATTCATTCTATCTTCCTTTATCTTGTATTCTCTGAATCTTAATGAAGAGGGCACTGAGAAGGATTCATGTGAGTGGAGGAGAGGTAGGTGGTGACCCATTCCCCAGGGGCCACCAGACTTTGTTTCAATACACATGGATGCAGGCTTGGTACATGGAGCCCATTTTGTGAAATGCTCATCAGCAAGAACACACACCAAGTCTTTTCCACAGTCTGTGTCTTGGAAAAGTTTGAGTGCAAACTGGCAGTAATTTAAGAACAACCTTGGAGTCCAAGTTCTTTTCTGCCTTCCTCTACCACATGTCTTCCTTGTGGCAACTGATTTTCCATTGGCAGGCAGACAAAGGTTTTGTCATATTTGAGTTAAGGTGTTCATGCTAAAACATCCAGGAAAATAGCAGAAGAGGAGGTTGTACAGGCCTAAGCAGCAAAAAAAGCAAAACAGGTAAATTAAATGTTCTATAAAAGATGGCTTGACAAGATGACCCACATTAGACTACAAAGATATTAAAGAGGCAATTTTGTCTATTTGGAAATATTAGAATGGGAACATAATGTTGTGTCACTGTGTAGTTAAACCTCTGCTTCTTAGCTACCATGACATTAATTTGTAGTAACTTTCTACTCTCTCTGATCTTGAAGTATTTATAGAAACTACCAAGCTTTTGGCCACCAAGCAACTTGTGGATTTCATGTACAAAAAATAAAAGTGGAAACTGGCCAGTAAACTCAAGTTGAATGAGAGTTTTGGTGTTGTTTATTTCCCATGTCACCAATCTGACTCATCATTGGTAGCAGAAATCTTTTGTAAGGATCTGCACCTGGTGCACTCAGTTGAAGCAGCCCACCTGCATGGTTCAATGTAACAACCTTAAGGACAACATCTGCAGCATCCATCAGATAGTACACTCCATCTTTATGGTGTCCCATGAGGCGTTCCCACTGTTCCACCAGCTAATGCACCAGATGCAGGGTAAATGCTCTAATTCAGAACATGTCTGGATGCCCATTTGATGCCCAAGAGGCTGTGTATAAATAGTAGTCCTGCCACAAATGTCTACCATTGCCAAAAATACATGGCAAGAGAAGTGCATGTGTTTGAATGCTTACAGCACAAAGGGGTACATGCATTTTTTAAAAAGATTTATTTATTTATAAGAAAGAGAGAGAGAAAGAGAGCACAAACAGGGGGAGGGACAGAAGCAGAGAGAATCCTGGAGCAGACTCCATTCTAAACATGGAGCCCAACCCAGAGCTTGATCCCAGGACCCTGAGATCATGACCAGAGCTGAAATCAAGAGTTAACCTTTTAACTGACTGTGCCACTCAGGTTCCCTGTGTGCATGTATTTTTAAACAAGTAACAGAGATAAAGGCATAATTATTGCTCTCGTCTCCTTCACATTAGAGTCTCCTGCACCATGAGAAAACAACCAATCTTAAGATATAACATACAATCATAGAAGCCAAGTCCTTCATTTTACAAATGAGGCCCAAAAACTGTTCAATGTCTCATGGAAGCTCACGATTATTTCTTAGTATTTGATCAAACATACCTGCTAGAAGTTTACAGACCCAATGTCCCACATGCTTTCATTCAGTGAGCCTGTGTAAATATACATTTTATCTGTAAAACCTACATTTTAACAAGCTCCCCTGGTAATTCTGCACAGGTGAGACATACTGGGATAATAAAAGCCAAGTTTCAGTCTTGAATTATCTCTTGATCATTCAGTCTTGAATGGTCTCTCCCATGGCATCAAGCTACCTATGGCTTCAATAGCCCAAAGATCTCTTGTTCCATATAGTTTCATGATAACTTTCTTATTTAAATCATATATCTTTGGAACTTATGTTGGACCATATCTGTTATAGCATGGCTCACAACTAAAAAGTTTGTAATTATTTATTCAGAAAGCAGTAAAGAGATATTAACAATAAATATTTTATTTATAAAAGTAAGAAACCATAGAGATAAAATAGCAAAATAGGTAGCACTTGGAACACTGGACTAACTACATTAAAGCAAATGCATTTTTAAACAGACAAAATTGGAGTTCAAAAATGTTTCCCCTTCTTCCTCTAAAGTCCCAGATTTAACCAGTGTCAGCTGATCAGCATAGGAAGGGACAACATGTCAGGGAGAAGCTACTGGTGTGGGACAATGGAAGGACACCCCCAGGAGGTCAGGAGATGTAGCTATTGACTTCAGCTGACCTACTAGGTAAATCAGGGTTTGATTTATTCTTTTGTTGATCATTGATACCAGGATTTGGTAGACATTTTCTATAAAAGGTCAGATGATACGTATTTTAGGTTTTGCAGGCACGATCTCTGTCACAGCTATTCAACACTACTATGGTAGTGAGAAAGCAGCCACAGACAATAGTAAATAAATGACACAGCTATGTTTCAATAAAACTATTTGCAAAAACAGGAGCAGTGAAATTGAGCCCTAAGGCTGTAGTTTGTTAACCTGAGGTCTAAACTTAACAATAGGATAGATAAAATGTTTACATCAAATTAAAAGGCATATCATAACAAAATGTAACCATTACACCATAAAGTGCACACACACACACACACACACACACACACACACACTGAGGAAATATTCTTCCAGTATTCTACAACCTATCACCCAAGTCAGCAAAAATGTCTCTCATCTCTTTGGTGAACCAATGAAGTTCTAATATACCTCAAAGCTGTTTCACTTTCATTTTATTTGTCAACATAAATAAAAAAATATCAACAGATATTTATGCCAGAACCACACTTCTTAAAAATAGATATATCTATTCTGAATCAATGTGACTCTAGTCTTTTTTGTCAGGTATAAAAATGTTTAAAACTAGCTGACATATAATCACTTAGATTTTTTTTTCTTCATTTTCTTTTTCTTTATTTCTTATTTTTAAACATTAGAACTCATAACACTTCCCTCTAGTACTAATTTAGTACTTCCCTAATTTACTGTACAAATTAGGATGCTTTGAGCAAAAAATAACAGAAAAGTTCATTCAACCTATCTTCAAATGTAGGAAGTCTCTTGGTTTGCATAACTGGATGTCTAGAAGACGAGGTTTTAGAGTAGACATTTTCTATGACTTTGGCTCCCTGTTGTTCTCCCTCTGGTGAATGGGGCTTCCTACTGATGCTGGATATGAAACGACTGGAAATGAAATGCGAAGAAGACAGAAAAGTCCCAGATTATGGAGGATGCATTTTTCCCATAATCTGCAGCAAACCTCTCCTTGATGCTTATTGGCACAGACTGAGTCATATGACAATTTCTCAACCAATCCCTGGGGAAGAGAGGTAGGCTTAACCACAGCTCCACCCTGGAGCATGGGTGGGATCAGCTTCCCCTGAGACATGTGGACTGAGTCAGACATGGTTGGACACCTGAATAAAGAGGGGAGGGAGGAGGTGAATAATGAAAACATTTCTGAAGATAACCACTACCATTTATATTCCACTTAGTTTTTCTGTCAGTTTTATTTTCTTTGCAGCTTTCATATCACTGAGAAGTCATTTGAAACCTTTAGTGAAGAGTTGCTCAAAAAATTTACAACTTGAATAATTGAAAATATTTTCAGATATTTAACTGTTAAGGAATTAATCACAGCAAGCAAAAAATTTGAAACAAACTAAATGTTTAACAATGTTGAAGAAATTATGGCATTGAAACATAAATATATTTGACAAGTCATAAAATATAGAATAAAATAAAAAGCATGTTGTAAAATAATATTTTAGTGTCAAACAATAAAACAAAGACGACCAGAGCTTTAAAAGGAAACAAAACAAAACAAAACAAAAAGAAAAAAAGCCCAAGTTTTGTCCATAATCTTACCTTGTGAGGGATCCTAAGGTAGTAAAGAAATCACTGAACAGAACAGTGTGCTAGTGGGGGAAAGTGAAGTGTTTTAAGTGTTAAAAAAAAAAAAAATGGTGTTCACAATAGAAAACTAATTAAGTATTGAAAACTAGTTCTCTTAAAAAAAAAAAAAAGAAAAGAAAAGAAAAGAAAAAGAAAAAAGAAAGAAAATTGAGCGCCTTGATGGCTCAGTTGTTAAGCTTCTGCCTTTGGTTCAGGTCAGGATCCCAGTGGGGTCCTGGGATCGAGCCCAGCATCGGGCTCCCTGCTTGGCTGGAAGCCTGCTTTTCCCTCTCCTGCTTCACCTTCTTGTGTTCTCACTGTCTGTCTCTCTGTCAAATAAATAAATAAAATCTTAAAAAAAAAAAAAGAAAGAAAATTAATCCTTCAGATATGATGGAACAACTCCACTGTCTGTAAACAGTTGGCAACAAGTGCCACACACAGCTCACTGATCAGTGGCGTCAGTTAGTTCCAGTAAGGGTCAAAATTCATAGTCTTCGATCAACTTCAAACACAACCAGTTGTGATGAAATCAGAATTCATTTTTGATATCTTCTAGATGAGTATAAATTTTCTATTTATATCGCTATCAACCTGCATCCATCAGCAGCCACCCAGGTGCACAAGAGCCACACTAGCATGTAAAACGGGGGAGACTTAAATCGGAGAACTGGATATGCAGAAGATGAAAGAGTTGAGAAATCACAGGAAGATGAGATGACAGACTCACAGGAGGGGAAAGCCACTACCCAGACTCCAGGCTAGAAGGACAAAGGGAAAGTGGTGACAGTGAAACCCAAAGGTCAAGGTCAGTTGACAGAAACTAGGACATTAACAGCCCTGCTACCTAGAAACTGGAAGAGTTATTGCTAAAGGCAGAGAGAAGGGAATACAACCCCCTGCCTTCTCCCTTCTTCCTGCCTCCAAACTCATGAAAGCTTCTCATTTGCTAAACCTCAATGAAAGCCAGATGATGTGGTAACAGGAAAACAGGAAGCGCTGTTCACACTGGTCATCCCTTTTATAAAGAAAGAAGAAGGAATGTATCTGATTGCAAATAGTCAAGGCCCGGTACAGAGAAACTGTCAATAAATGTGTGTACAAATAGACCTTTACAAAGATGCTTCTAGAAGGCCATTTACATGGGAGAATGTTAGTCATTCTTTTTCTTGATTATAATAGTTTCATTTCTTTTCTATTTCTTTTATTTTCTTTCAATAAATATATATTACTAAAGTTATTTTTTAAAGATTACAAGTTATTTTTAAGAATTATGTATTAAAAATGGAAGCAATTATTGCAAATATTTAGCCATTATTAATCTTATATAATTATATAATTATACCATATTAATCTTCAGTATTTTTAGTCATGCCCATGTTGTCTGGAGGGCATATACATGTAACCCATCATAAGAAATAAACTCAGAGTCTTCAGAGTGGAATATTTGGGGTTTTTTTAAGATTTTATTTATGTATTTGACAAAGAGAGAGAGAGAGAGAGACAATGAGAGAGGGAATATAAGCAGGAGGAGTGGGAGAGGGGGAAGCAGGCTACCCACCAAGCAGGGAGCCAGATGTGGGGCTTGATCCCAGGACCCTGGGATCATGACCCTGGGATCATGACCTGAGCCCAAGGTAGACGCTTAATGACTGAGCCACCCAGATTGCCCCAGAGTGGAATATTTGTAAGGACAAACAAGTCATTTTCATATTATTAGCTGTCTCTCATAATAAAACATAAATATATTATCGTACTAACAACTGACTTCTTACTCTTAGCAAGGCTCCCATCTCCTCCCAGGGTAAGGATTGGAAATAAAGAAGTGGTTAAAGGGAAGAAAGTCTCATTCTGCCACAGTTGTAATGGTTCAAATATTTTCCTTATCTGTGAGTATAGTTGCAGGGTTGTCACGAGGTTGGCAGTAAACAAGTGACAGAAACATGCTGGTGTACAAAGGTTCATTTAAAGTACTTATGCTGAGTGAAATAAGTCAAGTGGAGAGAGTCAATTATGGTATGGTTTCACTTACCAACACCCAGGCCTCATGCCTAGAAATTGTGAGTGAATGAGTCTCATGTAGACCTAGAACATCTACCATTCTATGTACTTGTTACAATAAGGGTTACAGTCAGGGTTGAAGATCACAATCCAGAGAGAACCAGGCCCAGATCTACCAGGAGTTATTTCTGAAAGTGCTTCTTAATATACATACAGAAGGCTTCTGGGAAAGATGGCAGAGTAGGAGGAGTGGGAGCGGGAGAAGCAGGCTACCCACCAAGCAGGGAGCCACAGATACAACTAGATAACTAGATAACACCCACATCAGTGTAAAGAACCCAGAAAATAACCCAAAGACTGGCAGAACAGCTAAATGTAGAAAAGGGGCCATGTGGAAGAGGGCAGGAAGGGCAGAGATATAATTGGGAGACAAATGGACCTGTGGGGCTAGCTGTAGGAAGGAGGGATGCCACGAACATGAGGAGGGAAAAGAGACACCCAGGCATCTCAAACATGGAGAGCCTGAAGGGAGGAAAACAAATCCTAATAACATTTGGCTTTGAAAACCTGAGGAGGTGAGTTTCACAAGTTCTTATAATCCATGGAATTTACTACCTGGAACTTTAAAAATCAGCAGGCTCAGCTCTGGGACAGCAGAGAAAGTGAGAGTAAATGTAGTGTCTGCCTTTAAAAAAACAGCAGAACAAATAACCCCATGGAGATACAGAATAGGAACAACACTTTGAAAAATGCCTGGGGTATACTGGAAGGAAATTTGTTCACTAATCACAGAATATGTGCTAGAGGGACAAAGGTGTTTGGGAGCTTTCTCCAGGAAGAAAGGAACTGGTAGATGTTAATTCTCTCCACCCACCCCACCCCCATCAGCCTAGACACATAGACACTATGGGAACCAGCCAAATAGCAACACCATCCACCTAACTTGTTAACACCATTCACCCTGTCCTGTCTAGCATGCCTTTGTCCCCATGTCTCCTTAGACCTGTCCCTCCAATAGGCCACTGGCTGGAGTTGTTCCAAAGTGATGTTGTAAGTCTGGCAGGGTATAAGCAACTCTGAAAGGGGTCAGCACCACTCCAAAGTAACTCCTCCCATGGGGAGAGGGAGAGATAACCACCTACACACACCAGTCTGACTAAGGCCCCACCCAGGGCTGGGGGCAGACATCTGGTCTGACTACAGACTGCATCCACTAACAAAATTTCTCCAGGGCACAACATAGGAAAATAACCCTTTAGTTTAGTGCTACTACATCTCAAGCAAATGCCTAGGCTACCTCAGCTCAAACCCAAGACTAGTCCACTGAAAACACAGGGACCAAATTCTGCCCACAACAAAGAAAGTCACTGAAGACAACAGAACTGAAGGCAAAAGAAGCTCAGCCACAAGAGTAGGGTGCATGCAACACCACCAGAGACACCCATGAAACACCACATTCCAGTGAACAGCAGACACTATGTGGCAGAACACATAGCTGAGTTTCCTGTCATATAGAAATTGACAGAGAGTTAGGCATAATGAGGAGACAGAAGAAAATGCCCCAAATAAACAACAATCACAGCAAAAAGGACAAAAATCACAGCAAGATTTTTAAATAAATGGAGAGGAGTAATATGTCTGATAGAGAATTTAAAGTAAAGGCCATAAAGATACTCGCTGGACTTGAGAAGAGAGTGGAGAACTTCAGTGAGACCCTTAACAAAGAGACAAAAAACATCAAAGAACCAATCAGAAATGAAGAACTCAATAACTAAAATAAAAAATACACTAGATGGGATGGAGGAAGCAGGAGGAGGACCCTAAGCTCACCTCATCCCACCGGTAGAACTAGATAACACTCACATCGGCATAAATAACCCAGACTGAAAGAACAAACTCTACAGCCAAAGGTAGAAAACAGGTCTCATTGAATAAAGTAAGAAGGGTAAGTATGAGGTTTGGGAGCAAAAAGACCACGGCCATTCAGAGTGGGGAGGGAGCCAATGGTGCAGAGAAGGGTAAAAAATAGACTATCACACTGGGGAAGACTGCATGGGGAAGATGAATCCCCATAATATTTGGTTTTGAAAACAAGAGGGGCTAAATCTCATGAGTTCTTACAACCAGTGGGACTTAAAGAATAGAAATAAAAATTTGTGGGCTTTGCTCTGGGAGAACAGAGATGGCATTAAAAAGTGGAGTCCTCACTCTTAAAAAGACAGCATGACAAAAGCCAGCAGAGATACAGCATGGAAGCAACAGTTTGAAAGATGTCTCGGGAAGACAGGAAGGTTAGTTATTCATCCAAGAGCATGGCCAGAGAGGCAGTGATCACAGGGAGATCCCTCCAAGAACAAGAGTTGGCAGGTGCCATTTTCCTTCCCTGCCACCTGCATGAACCAATGCAGTACCAGCATACACTACCTAGCTTGATCACACCAAGGTCTGGATCATCACTTCAGCAGATCCACCCTCCCCAATCACACCTGCCTCAGTTCTGGTGCTACAAGACCCCTACTCCAGAACACCACCAATACCTCATCTCCTGACCTATGTGTTTTATGGGACCTCCACTCTGCCAACAACAATCATTTCCTGAGCAGACCAGTGCACACCTTGTTAAAATGCACTCGCCCTGGCTAGGGACCAAACACTGCCTACAACAGGCAAACAGAACCACTGTAGACAACTGAACTGAAAAGTGGTAAGGATCCAATAGCAGGGCAGAGGCAACACACATAGGAGACACACCCTGAAGCACCATGTCCTGGGGAAGAGGGGACACTGCACTGCATGGCACTATAGGACCTCTTCTTCACAAAGCCATTACCTTCAAGGGCAGGCAAAATAGTTGACTTTCCTAACACATAGAAACAGAGAAATAAACAAAATGAAGACAGTGGAATATATCCCAGATGAAAGAATAGAATGAAAACACAGCAAGAGACCTAAATGAAACAGACATAATTAACATGCTGAATAGAGAATTTAAAGTAATCGTCATAAGATACTCACTGGAAATGAGAAAAGAGTGGAGGACATCAGTGAGACCATTACAAAGAGATCAAAAAAGAACCAATCAGAGATGAAAAACAAAACTATGAAATTAAAAATACACTCGATAAAATAAATGGCATGCTAGAGAAAGCAGAGGAATGAATTAACAACCTGGAAGACAGAATAATGAAAAGCAGTCAAGCTGAGCAAATGAGAATAGACTTACAGAACTCAGAGACTCCATCGAGCATAATAACATTGGCATTATAGGGAACCCAGAAAAGGGGACCAAAAATTTTTTTGAAGAAATAATACCTGAAAAATTCCTTAATCTGGGTAAGGAAACATAAATCCAGATCCAGGAGGCACAAAAACTTCCCCAATAAAATCAACCCGAGGAGAACCATGCCAAGACACACAATAATCAAAATGGCAAAGAGTAGTTATAAAACAAATTTGTTTTAAAGAAACAGAAATCAGTTGCATACAAGAAAAACCCTGTAAGTCTATCAGTAGATTTTTCAGAAGTTTTAGTGGCCAGAAGTAAGTGGCATAAAATATTCAAAGTGCTAAATGGAAAAAATCTGCAGCCAATAAAGTTCTATCCAATAAGGATATCATTCAGAATAGAAGGAGAGATAGGGAGTTTCTCAGACAAAAACTGAAGGATTTATTGACCACTAAACCAGCCCTACAAGAAATATTAAAAGGGATTCCTTTAATCCCTTTTTAAAAGAAAGACAGTAAGTAAGAGTATAAGGAGTTGGAAGTAATAAAAGTAGTATATCTGTAAAAATCAGTCAAGGAATTCAGAAAATAAAAGAATGTGATATATGATACCATATCCCAAAATGGGGAGAGGAGAGGAGTAAACAATATTGACTGCTATATGCAGAAGATGTTGTCTATAAATCAAATGGTAACCACAAATCAAAAATCAGTAATAGATATGCAAAGAATGAAGATAAAGGAATATATCACTAAAGAAAGCCACCAAACCATGACAGAGAGCAAGAAAAAAAAAAAAAGATCAGAGAAAAACTATAAAACAACCATAAAACAAGTAACAAAATGGAAATAAACATATCTATCAATAATTACTAAATGGAAGATGGTGGAGGAGTAAGAGACCTAAATATCATCAGGTCCCAAGAGTTCAGCTAGATAGTTATCAAACCATTCTGAACATCTACAAACTCAACAGGAAATCAAAGAGAAGAAAAGCAGCAGTTCTAAGAACAGAAAAGCAACCACTTTCTGGAAGTTAGGATGAGAAGAGAGACCGCAAGGGGAGGGGCCAGCTCCCAGCAAGTAGAAGAGCAGTGGAGCACAAAATCAGAACTTTTAGAAGTCTGCTCCACTGAAAGATGTTGCTCCAGAGGCTAAGTAGGGGTGGAGCACTCGCAGGGACAGTGTGGTCTCAGAACTCAGGGTCACAGAAAGACTGAGGGTGTCTGAGTGTGGCAAAGCTGCCAGGTATCAGAGCGGGGAAGCCAACTACAGAGCCAGAGCCAAGGAGTGAGCTCTCAGCTTGGGCTTACCTTAAACCATGATCCTAGGCACAGTTGGGCCACCACCCTTCAAGCAGAGACCCCATAAGTGACAGACATGGAGATACCCTCTCCTTCTTCCTCCAGGAGGAGCTGCACAGGAGCATGTAGCAGGAATCTTCTGGGTTTGGAGACTCCAAATGGAGCCAAGAACCAGAGAGAGAAACATTTGCTCACAGGCCGGGTAAGCATGGAGTGCAGCTGGAGACCCAGGAGATGGGAGGGATTGACTGCTTTTCTCTGAGGGTGCACTGAGGAGTGGGGTCCCTAGCTCTCAACTACTATGGGTCCAGAGATTGGGAGACCACCACCTTTACTCCTCTCCTCCAAAGCTCTACAGAAAACGTTGAGGAAAAACCTCCTAAGAGTGAAACCAAGGAGATTACTTAAACTGTACCTAGCAAAGGTGGTGCAATTTCATCTTGGACAAAGACAGAGAATCAATTCAACAGTCCCCTCCCTCAGAAAATCAACAAAAACAACTAGCCAAGACCAAGTTCATTGATCAATGAGAACTACAAAAGTTCAGAACTACAGGAATATAGCACATAGAATTCATGGCATTTTTCCCAAGATCCTTCTGTATTTCAAAGTTAAATTTTTTTAATTTTATTTTTTTTCCTGTTCTATTTTTTAATATTTCTTCTTTCCTATTTTAACATTTTTTAAGATTTTATTTTTATTTTTTTGACAGACAGAGATCATAATTAGGCAGAGAGGCAGGCAGAGAGAGAGGAAAGGAAGACAGCTCCCTGCTGAGTAGAGAGCCCGATACAAGGCTCAATCCCAGGACCCTGGGATCATAACCCGAGGCAAAGACAGAGGCTTTGGTGTCTCTTAACATTTTTAAACTATTTTATGTTATCAATACCTTTTTAAAATATTTTTTAAAAATTTTTATAAACATATAATGTATTATTAGCCCCAGGGGTACAGGTCTGTGAATCGCCAGGTTTATACACCTCACAGCACTCACCATAGCACATACACTCCCCAATGTCCATAACCCCACCACCCTTTCCCAACCCCTCTCCCCCCAGCAACCCTCAGATTGTTTTGTGAGATTAAGAGTCTCTTAGGGTTTGTCTCTCTCCTGATCCCATCTTGTTTTATTTATTCTTTTCCTATCCCCCAAACCCCCCATGTTGCATCTCCACTTCCTCATATCAGGGAGATCATATGATAGTTGTCTTTCTCCAATTGACTTATTTTGCTAAGCATAATACCCTCTAGTTCCAACCACGTCATCGCAAATGGCAAGATTTCATTTCTTTTGATGGCTGCATAGTATTCCATTGTGTGTGTGTGTGTGTGTGTGTGTGTGTGTGTGTGTATATATCCCAAATATTCTTTATCCATTCCTCTGTTGATGGACATCTAGGTTCTTTCCATAATTTGGCTACTGTGGACATTGCTGCTATAAACATTCAGGTGCACGTGCCCCTACGGATCACTACGTTTTTATCCTTAGGGTAAACACCCAGTAGTGCAATTGCTGGGTCATAGAGTAGCTCTACTTTCAACTTTTTGAGGAACCTCCATGCTGTTTTCCAGAGTGGTTGCACCAGCTTGCATTCCCATCAACAGCATAGGAGGGTTCCCCTTTCTCCCCATCCTCACCAGCATCTGTCATTTCCTGACTTTTTAATTTTAGCCATTCTGACTGGTGTGAGGTGGTATCTCCTTATGGTTTTGATTTGTATTTCCCTGATGTTGAGTGATGTGGAGCATTTTCTCATGTGTCTGTTGGCCATCTGGATGTCTTCTTTGCAGAAATGTCTGTTCATGTCCTCTGTCCATTTCTTGATTGGATTATTTTTCTTTGGATATTGAGTTTATTAAGGTCTTTATAGATTTTGGATACTAGCCCTTTATCTGATATGTCATTTGCAAATATCTTCTCCCATTTTGTCAGTTGTCTTTTGGTTTTGTTAAGTGTTTCCTTTGCTGTTCAAAAGCTTTTTATCTTGATGAAATCCCAGTAGTTCATTTTTGCCCTTGCTTTCCTTGCCTTTGGTGATGTTTCTAGGAAGAAGTTGCTGCAGCTGAGGTCGAAGAGGTTGCTGCCTGTGTTCTTCTCAAGGATTTTGATGGATTCCTGTCTCACGTTGAGGTCCTTCATCCATTTTGAGTCTATTTTCATGTACGCTATAAGGAAATTGTCCATTTCATTTTTCTGCATGTGGTGTCCAATTTTCCCAACACCATTTGTTGAAGAGGCTGTCTTTTTTCCATTGGACATTTTTTCCTGCTTTGTTGAAGATTAGTTGACTATAGAGTTGAGGGTCCATTTCTGGGCTCTCTATTCTGTTCCATTGACTTATGTGTCTATTTTTGCACCAGTACCATACTGTCTTAATGGTGACAGCTTTGTAATAGAGCTTGAAGTCCGGAACTGTGATGCCACCAACTTTGGCTTTCATTTTCAATATTCCTTTGGCTATCTGAAGTCTTTTCTGGTTCCATATAAATTTTAGGATTATTTGCTCCATTTCTTTGGGGAAAAAAAAGGATGGGATTTTGATAGGGATTGCATTAAATGTGTAGAGTGCTTTAGGTAGCATAGACATTTTCACAATATTTGTTCTTCCAATCCAGGAGCATGGAACATTTTTCCACTTCTTTGTGTCTTCCTTAATTTCTTTCATGAGTACTTTATAGGTTTCTGAGTGTAGATTCTTTGCCTCTTTGGTTAGGTTTATTCCTAGGTATCTTATGGTTTTGGGTGCAATTGTAAATGGGATTGACTCCTTAATTTCTTTTTCTTCTGTCTTCTTATTGGTGTAAAGAAATGCAACTGATTTCTGTGTATTGATTTTATATTCTGCCACTTTACTGAATTCCTGTACAAGTTCTAGCAGTTTTGGAGTTGAGTCTTTTGGGTTTTCCACATATAGTATCGTATCATCTGCAAAGAGTGATAGTTTGACTTCTTTGCCAATTTGGATGCCTTTAATTTCTTTTCATTGTCTGACTGCTGAGGCTAGGACTTCTAGTACTATGTTGAATAGCAGTGGTGATAATGGACATCCCTGCCATGTTCCTGACCTTAGCAGAAAAGCTTTCAGTTTATCTCCATTGAGAATGATATTTGTGGTTGGTTTTTCATAGATGGCTTTGATAATATTGAGGTATGTGCCCTCTATCCCTACACTTTGAAGAGTTTTGATCAGGAAGGGATGCTGTACTTTGTCAAATGCTTTTCCAGCATCTATTGAGAGTATCATATGGTTCTTGTTCTTTCTTTTATTAATGTATTGTATCACATTGATTGATTTGCAGATGTTGAACCAAACTTATGGCCCAGGAATAAATTCCCCTTGGTCATGGTGAATAATCCTTTTAATATATTGTTGGATCCTATTGGCTAGTATTTTGGTGAGAATTTTCACATCTGTGTTCATCAAGGATATTGGTCTGTAATTCTCTTTTTTGATGGAATCCTTGTCTGGTTTGGGGATCAAGGTGATGCTGGCCTCATAAAATGAATTTGGAAGTTTTTCTTCCATTTCTATTTTTTGGAACAGTTTCAGGAGAATAGGAATTAATTCTTCTTTAAATGTTTGGTAGAATTCCCCTGGGAAGCTGTCTGGCCCTGGGCTTTTGTTTGTTTGGAGATTTTTGATGACTGTTCCAATCTCCTTACTGGTTATGGGTCTGTTCAGGTTTTCTATTTCTTCCTGGTTCAGTTTTGGTAGTTTATATGTCTCTAGGAATGCATCAATTTCTTCCAGATTGTCAAATTTGTTGGCATAGAGTTGCTCATAGTATGTTCTTATAATGTCTTATCGATACCTTTTTAAAAGTCTTTTAAAATTTTCATTGTTATGGTCATATCTATCCCTTAGTTGTATTCAACCTTATTTTTTGTATACATGTAAGTTTTTCTTTCTTTAAAATTTTGGGCTACAGTTTCTTCTAATAGATCAAAATAGATCAAAATCAAAATACCTTAAATCTAGTGCATGGCTTTGTTCTAGGGTCCAGCCTGATAACATTCTTTCCTCTTTTTTTTTTCCAACCAACTTCTTTCTTTTTTTAAAATTTTTTCCAGGCAATATACTTCCTCAACTCTTTTTTTTTTCCATTTTATTTTATTTCCTTTCAGGGTTCCAGCATTCTTGTTTATGCACCACACTCAGTGCTTCTTGCAAAACATGCCCTCCATAATACCCACCACTAGGCTCACCCAACCCCTCCCACTCCCTCCCCTCCAAAGCTCTCAGTTTGTTTCTCAGAGTCCACAGTCTCTCATGGTTTATCTCCACCTCCGATTTACCCCCAATGTATTTTTCCTTTCTTTCTCCTAATGCCCTCCATGTTATTCCTTATGCTCCACAAGTAAGCAAAACCATATGATAATTGACTTTCCTGTTTCACTTATTTCACTGAGCATAATCTCTTCCAGTCCCGTCCATGTTGACACAAAAGTTAGGTATCCATCCTCTCTGATACTGAGTAAGATTCCAATATCTATATGGACCACACCTTCTTATTCCAATCATCTGTTGAAGAGCATCTTGGCTCTTTCCACAGTTTGGCCATTGTGGCCATTGCTCCTATGAACATTGGGGTACAGATGGCCCTTTTTTTCACTACATCTGTACCTTTGGGGGAAATACTCAGTAGTGCATTTGCAGGGTCATAGTGTAGCTCTATTTTTAATTTCTAAAGGAATCGCCACACTATTTCCAAAGTGGCTGCACCAACTTGCATTCCCACTAATAGTGTAAAAGGGTTCCCCTTTCTCCACATCCTCTCCAACATTTGTTGTTTACTGTCTTGTTGATTTTGGCCATTTTAACTGGTATAAGGTGGTGTCTCAATGTGGTTTTGATTTGGATCTCCCTGATGGCTAATGATGATCAATATTTTTTCATGTGTATTTTAGCCATTTATATGTCTTTTTTGGAGAAGCATCTGTTCATGTGTTCTGGCCATTTTTTAAAATTATTATCTGTTTTGTGTGTGTTGAGTTTGAGGAGTTCTTTATAGATCTTAGATATCAGCTCTTGTCTGTCGTGTCATTTGTGAATATCTTTTCCCATTCTGTGGGTTGCCTCTTTGTTTTGTTGACTATTTCCTTTGCTGTGCAGAAGCTTTTGATCTTGATGAAGTCCCAAAGGTTCATTTTCACTTTTTTTTCCTTTGCCTTTGGGGACATGTCTTGAAAGAAGTTGCTGTGGCTGATGTCGATGAGCTTACTGCTTATGTTCTCCTCTAGGATTTTGAAGGATTCCTACCTCACATTGAGGTCTTTTATCCATTTTGAGTTTGTCTTTGTGTATGGTATAAGAGAATAGTGGAGTTTCATTCTTCTACACATAGTTGTCCCATTTTCCCAGCACCATTTATGAAGGTACTGTCTTTTTTTCATTGGATATGTTTTCCTGCTTTGTCAAAGATTATTTGACCATAGAGCTGAGGGTACATATCTGGACTGTCTACTACTCTGTTCCATTGGTCTATGTGTCTGTTTTTGTGCCCGTACCATGTTGTCTTGGTGTTCACAGCATTGTACTAAAGCTTGAATTCAGGTAACGTGATGCCCCAGTTTTGTTTTGTTTTGTTTTGTTTTTCAACATTTCCTTAGTGATTTGGCATCTTTTCTGGTTCCATACAAATTTAAAATTGTTTGCTCCAACACTTTGAAAATCCTGGTGGAATTTTGATTGGGATGTCACTGAGAGTATAGATTGCTCTGGGCAGTATAGACATTTTGACAATATTTATTCTTTTGATACATGAGCATGGGATGGTTGTCCATCTTTTTGTGTCGTCTTCAATTTTTTTCATGAGTGTACTGTAATTCCTTGAGTATTGATCCTTTACCACTTTGGTTAGGTTTATTCCCAGGTATCTTATGGTTCTTGGTGTTATAGTAAATGGAATCGATTCTCTAATTTCCCTTTCTGCATTTTTATTGTTAGTTTATAAGAGAGAAATGATTTCTGTGTATTGATTTTGTATCCTGCCATATTACTGAATTGCTGTATGAGTTCTAGTAGTTTGGGGGTGGAGTCTTTTAGGTTTTCCATATAAAGTATCATGTCATCTGTGAAGAGGGAGAGTTTGACTTCTTCTTTGCCAACTTGGATCCCTTTATTCTTTTTGTTGTCTGATTACTGTTGCTAGGACTTCTAGTACTATGTTGAACAACAGTGGTTACGGTTGGCATCCTTGTCATGTTCCTGATCTCAGTGGGAAGGCTGTCAGCATTTCAGCCAATTTCTTATCTTATCAGCTCCTTTTATAGAATCTTTTTAAATTTTCATCTTTATAGTCATATTCCATCTGATCATTGTGTTTACTCTTATTTTTGTATATATATAAGTTTTTCTTTCTTTCAATGTTTTGGGAGAGAGTTTCTTCTAACAGACTAAAATAAACCCAAAATCAAGTATGTGGCTCTGTTCTATTCACCATCCTGGCATACACACACACACACACACACACACACGCACGCACACATACATATACACACACATATGTATATATGTGTATATATATACATATATGTATACATATATACATTTTTTTTTCCTTTCTTCTCCCACTGCTCTAGGGTCTCTTCAGATTTGATTAGTGTATATATTTCTGGGATCATTGCTCCCCTTTACTATTTTATTCTCTCATTCATCTGTTTTTATATGGATAAAATGACAAGGCCAGAACTCAACACACACACACAAAAAGAATAAGATGCAGTACCAATGGCTAAGGACCTAATCAATATGGACATTAGTAATCTGTCAGACCTAGAGTTCAGAATGATGATTATCAGGTGTTAGCTGGGCTTGAAAAAAGCATGGAATATACAAGGTAATCCCTTTCTGGAGAAATAAAAGAACTAAACTCTAACCAAGTTGAAATAATGAGGTGTAATAAAAAATGGAGGCTCTTACTGCTAAGATAAATGGGGCAGAAGAAAAATTAGTGACATAGAATACCAAATGATGGAGAATGAAGAAGCTGAGAAAAAGAGAGACAAACAACTACTGGACCATGAGGGGAGAATTCGAGAAGATGAGTGCTACCATAAGACAAAATAATATTAGAATATTTGGAATCCCAGAAGAAGAAAGGGGGTGCAGAAGTACATTGGAGCAAATTATAGCAGAGAATTTATCTAATTTTCCAAAGGGAACAAGCATCAAAATCCAGGAGGCACAGAGAAACCCCCTCAAAATCAATAAAAATGGCCCAACACCCCATCATCTAATAGTAAAACTTAACAAGTCTCAGTGAGAAAGAAAAAATCCTAAAAGCAGCTTATGACAAGAGATCTGTAACATCCAATGATAGAAATATTAGATTGGCAGTAGGCCTCTCCACAGAGACCTGGCAGGCCAGAAAGGACTGGCATGATATATTCAGAGCACTAAAAGAGAAATATATGCAACCAAGAATACTATATTCTACCAGGCTTTCATTGAAAATAGAAGGAGAAATAAAAAGCTTCCAGGACAAACAAAAATTAAAAGAATTTGCAAACACCAAATCAGCCCTATAGGAAATATTGAAAGGGGTCCTCCAAGCAGAGACCCTAAAAGTAACATAAACCAGACAGGAACAGAGACAATATACAGTAACATTCACCTTACAGGCAATACAGTGACACTAAATTCACATCTTTCAAGTTACCCTGAATATAAATGGGCTAAATACCCCCAATAAAAAGACACAGGGTATCAGAATGGATAAAAAACAAGACCTATTGGTATGGTGTCTGCAAGAAACTCATTTTAGACCCAAAGACATCTCCATATTTAAAATAAGAGAGTATGAAACAATTTACTGTGATAATGGACATCAGAAGAAAGTTGGGGTGGCAATCCTTATATCAGATAAAATAGATTTTAAGCCAAAGACTATAATATGAGATGAGGAAGGAACTATATCATACTCAAAGGGTCTGTCCAAAAAGAAGATCTAACAATTTTAAATATCTATGCCCCTAACAAGAGAGCAACCAATTATATAAACCAATTAATAACAAAATCAAAGAAACACATTGACAATAATACAATAATAGTAGGGGACTTTAACAATCCCCTCACTGAAACAGACAAATCATCTAAGCAAAAGATCAATAAAGAAATAAAGGCTTTAAATGATACACTGGACCAGATGGACATCACTGATATATTTAGAACATTCCATCCCAAAGCAACAGAATACACATTCTTCTCCAGTGCACATGGAACATTTTCCATAATAGATCACATCCTGGGTCAAAATCCGGTCTCAACCGGTCCCAAAAGATTGTGATCATTCCCTGCATATTTTCAGATGAGAATGCATTTTAACTAGGACTCCACCACAAGAGGAAAGTTAGAAAGGGCTCAAAGCATGGAGGCTAAAGAGCATCCTACTAAAGAATGAATGGGTCAACCAGGAAATTAAAGAAGAATTTTAAAAATTCATGGAAACAAGTGAAAATGAAAACACAACTGTTGAAAATCTTTGGGGCACAGAAAAGGCAGTCCTGAGAAAAAAGTATATAGCAATACAAGCATAACCCTACACCTAAAGGAGCTGGAGAAAGAACAGCAAAGAAAACCTAAATCCAGCAGTAGAAGAGAAATAATAAAGATCAGAGCAAAAATCAATGATATAGAAACTAAAAGAATAGTAGAACAAATCAACAAAAATATTAGGTGGTTCTTTGAAAGAATAAATAAGTTTGATAAACCCCTGGCCAGAATTGTCAAAATGAAGAGAGAAAGGACCAAAATTAATAAAATCATGAATTAAAGAAGAGAGATCACACCCAACACTGAAGAAATACAAAAAATTATAAGAACATATTATGAGCAACTGTACACCTGCAAATTTGAAAATTTGGAGGAAATGGATGCTTTCTAGAGAAATATAAACTATCAAAACTGAACCAGGTAGAAATAGAAAACCTGAATAGACCCATAACCAGTAAGGAGATTGAAGTAGTCATCAAAAATCTCCCAACAAACAAGAGCTCAGGGCTAGACAACTTCCCAAGGGTATTCTACCAAACATTTAAAGAAGAATTAATACCTATTCACCTGAAATGGTTTCAAAAAATAGAAATGGAAATAAAACTTCCAAACTCATTTTATGAGGTCAGCATTACTTTGATCCCAAAACCAGAAAAAGACCCTATCAAAAAGGAGAATTACAGACCAATATCCGTGATGAACATAGATGAAAAAACTCCCACCAAAATACTAGCCAATAGGATCCAACTGTACATTAAAAGGATAATTCACTAAAACCAAGTGGGATTTATTCCTGGATGGCAAATTTGGTTCAATATCTTCAAATCGACCAATGTGATACACTACATTAATAAGAGAAAGAACAAGAACCATATGATACTCTCAATAGATGCTTGAAAAGTATTTGATAAAGTACAGAATCTTTCTTGATCAAAACTATTCACAGTGTAGGGATAGAGGATACATACCTCAATATCATCAAAGCCACCTATGAAAAACCCACCGCAAATATAATTATCAATGGGGAAAAACTGAGAGCTTTTCCCCCATGGTCAGGAACACAGCAGAGCTGCCCACTATCACCACTGCTATTCAACATAGTACTAGAAGTCCTAATTCAGCAATCAGACAATAAAAAGAAATAAAAGTCATCCAAATTGGCATAGAAAACATCAAACTCATTCTTTGAAGATGATATGATATTTTATGTGGAAAACCCAAAAGATGCCACTCTAAATATGCTAGAACTCATATAGGAATTCAGCAAAGTAGCAGGATATAAAATCAATGCACAGAAATCAGTTGCATCTGTATACACCAACAGCAAGACAGAAGAAAGAGAAACTAAGGAGCCAATCCCATTTACAATTGCACCTAAAACCGTAAGATGCCTAGTAGTAAACCTAACCAAAGAGGCAAGAATCTGTACTCAGAAAACTGTAAAGTACTCATAAAAGAAATTGAGGAACACACAAAGAAATAGAAAAACATTCCAGGTTCATGGACTGGACGAACAAATATTGTGAAAATGTCTATGCTCCCTAAAGGAATCTACACATTTAATGCAATACCTATCAAAATACCACCAATTTTTTTCCAAAGAAATTGAACAAGTAATCCTAAAATTTATATGGAGCCAGAAAAGAGTCCAGATAGCCAGGAGAATGTGGAATAAGAACACCAAAGTTGGTGGCATTACAATTCCAGACTTCAAGCTCTATTACAAAGCTGTCATCATCAAGACAGCATGGTACTGGCACAAAAACAGACACAAAGATCAATGGGACAGAATAGAGAGCCCAGAAATGGACCCTCAACTCTATGGTCAACTAATCTTTGACAAAGCAGGAAATTATGTCCAAAGGAAAAAAGATACTCTCTTCAACAAATGGTGTTGGTAAAATTGAACAGCCACATGCAAAAAAATGAAACTGGACCATTTCCTTACACCGCACACACAAGAGACTCAAAATGGATGAAAGACCTCAATGTGAGGCAGGAATCCATCAAAATCCTTGAGGAGCACACAGGCATCAACCTCAGCCACAGCAATTTCCTCCTAGAAACATCACCAAAGGCAAGGAAAATAAGGGCAAAAATGAACTATTGGGACTTCATCAAGGTCAATATCTTTGACCATATAGTTGAGGGTCCATATCTGGGCTCTCTACTCTGTTTCTCTGGTCTATGTGTCTGTTTTTGTGCTAGTATCATGCTGTCTTGGTGATCACAGCATTGTACTAAAGCTTGAAATCAGGCAACATGATGGCCCCAGTTTTATTTTTCTTTTTCAACATTTCCTTAACAATTTGGGGTCTCTTCTGTCTGGTTCCATACAAATTTTAGAGTTTTTTGTTCCAGCTCTTTGAAAAATGCCGGTGGAATTTTGATCAGGATGGTAATGAAAACATAGGTGGCTCTAGGCGGTATACATATTTTGACAATGTTTATTCTTCCAATCCATGAGCATGGAATATCTTCCATATTTTTGTGTCTTCTTCAATTTTTTTCATGAGTGTTCTCTAGTTCTTCAAGTATAGATCCTTGACCTCTTTGGTTAGGTTAATTCCCAGGTATCTTGTGTTCTTGGTGCTATAGTAAATGGAATCGATTTTCTAATTTCCCTCTCTATATTTTCATTGTTAGTGTATAAGAAAGGAACTGATTTCTGTGCATTGATTTTGTATACTGCCACATTACTGTAGTGACATGTTAAGATTCCCCACTATTAATGTATTCATATCAATATGATTCTTTATCTTGATTAACAGTTATTTTATGTAGTTGGCTGCTCCCATATTGGGGGCATAAATATTTACAATTGTTAGATCTTCTTGGTGGATGGACCCTTTAAGAATAATGTAGTGTCTTTCTTTATCTCTGACTATACTCTTTAGTTTAAAATCTAATTTATCTGATATGAAAATCGCTACCCCAGCTTTCTTTGGAGGCCCTATGGCATGAAAGGTGTTTCTCCATCCCTTCACTTTCAGTCTGGATGTATCCTCGGGTCCCAAATGGGTCTTTTGTAGGCAAAATATAGGCAGGTCCTGTCATTTTATCCAATCTGCAACCCTGTGCCATTTTATGGGAGCATTTAGGCCATTCACATTGAGAGTAATTATTGAAAGATATGTTTTTATTGACATCATGTTGCCTGTGAAGTCTTTGTTTCTATAGATTGTCTCTGTAAATTTCTGTTCTATGACACTCTTGGGTTCTTTCTTCTTTTATAGAACTCCCCTTAATATTTATTTCTTGTAGTGCCTGCTTGGTAGTCACATAGTCTTTTAAACCTTGCCAGTCTTGGAAGCTCTTTATCTCTCCATCCATTTCGAATGTCAGTCTTGCTGGATAAGATATTCTTGGCTGCATGTTCTTCTTATTTAGTGCCCTTAATATGTCTTTTCAGCCCTTTCTGGCTTGTCAGGTTTCTGTGGACTGGTCTGACGTTACTCTGATGGACCTTCCTCTGTACATAAGGAATCTTTCCCCTAACTGCTCTCAAAAGATCTTTTCTAAAATTATGATTCATAAATCTTCTAATCAAGTGCCTCAAGGTCTTTCTAGATTCACTCATCTTCGGGGGGTGCTCTTTCTACCTCTAGGATACAAATGTTGGCTCCATTCCCCAGATTGGGAAAATTTTCATGGAGAATTAGTTCAACTATATCTTCTAGTCTTCTTCCTTTCTCTTCCCACTCAGGGATCCCAATAATTCTGACACTGGAATGTTGCATGGCATCATTTATTTCCCTAATTCTGTTTTCATGGCTTCTCAGCTATTTGTTCCAGGCCTCTTCCTGATCCTTTTTCTCTATCAGTTTATCCTCTAGATCCCTAATTCTATCTTCTGCTTTAGTTACCCTAGCTGTTAGAATGTTTATATTAGATTGGATCTCATTGATAGCATTTTTAACTTCTTCCCTGGTGGCTTTCACTTCTGCTCTAATCAATTATATGTTGCCACTAATGGTTTTCTCCAACATAGCCATTGCCTGGATAATTGTTACCCTAAAGTCCCTTTCTGACATACTGTTTATGACCATATCCAAATATGGTCCAATAATTTTCGAGAAAACAGGAAAAAATATCCAATGGAAAAAAGACAGTATCGTCATAAATGGTGCTGGGAAAATGGGACAACTATGTGTAGAAGAATGAAACTCCACTATTCTCTTGCACCATATGCAATAATAAACTCGAAATAGATAAAAGACCTCAATGTGAAGCAGGAATCTATCAAAATCCCAGGGGAGAACATAGGCAGTAAGCTCTTCGACATCAGCCACAGCAACTTCTTTCAAGACATGTACCCAAAGGCAAAGGAAACAAAAGTTTCCTTTTGTTTCAAAAGAAAATGAACTTTTGGGACTTTATCAAGATTAAAAGCTTCTGCACAGCAAAGGAAAGAGTCAACAAAACAAAGAGACAACCCACAGAATGGGAAAAGATATTTGCAAATGACACTACAGACAAAGAGCTGATATCCAAGATCTATAAAGAACTCCTCAAACTCAACACACACAAAACAGATAATCATTTTAAAAAAATCGGTAGAACACATGAACGGACACTTCTCTAACGACAACATACAAATGGCTAACAGACACACGAAAAAAGGATGATCATCATTAGCCATCAGGGAGATCCAAATCAAAACAAACTACATTTAGATACCAGCTTACACCAGTTAGAATGGCAGAAATCAACAGAACACAGATGTTGGAGAGAATGTGGAGAAAGGGGAACCCTCATATACTGTTGGTGGGAATGCAAGTTGGTGCAGCCACTTTGGAAAATAGTGTGAAGATTCCTCAAAAAATTAAAAATAGAGCTACCCTATGACCCTGCAATTGCACTACTGGGTATTTCTCCCCACAGAGGTAATGAAAATAGGGCCATCTGTACCCCTATATTCATAGCAGTAATGGTCACAGTCACCAATCTGTGGAAAGAACCAAAATGCCCTTGAAGGGATGAATGGATAAAGAAGATATGGTCCATATATACAATGGAGTATTATTCCCCATCAGAAAGGATAAATACCCAACTTTTGTATCAACATAGATGGGACTGAAAGAGATTATGTTGAGTGAAATAAGCCAAGCAGAGAAAGTCAATTATCATATGCTTTCACTTACTTGTGGAGCATAAGGAATAACATGGAGGACATTAGGAGATGTAGAGAAGTGAGTTTGGGGAAATCAGAGGGGGAGACAAAACATGAGAGACTGTGGACTCTGAGTAACAAACTGAGGGTTTTGGAGAGGGCGGGTGGGGGTGGGGTAAGCCTGATGATAGGTATTGTGGAAGGCATGTATTGCATGGAGCACTGGGTGTGGTGCACAAACAATGAATTTTCGAACACTGAAAAAAATAAAATTAAGTTTAAAAAAAAAAAACTTTTGCACAGCAAAGAAAACAGAAAAACCAAGACAATGGACAGAATGGGAGAAGATATTTGCAAGTGACATATCAGATAAAGGTCTTGTATCCAAAAATCTATAAAGAACTTATCAAACTCAATACCAAAAGAACAAATAATCCAGTCAAGAAATGGGCAGAAGACATGAATAGACATTTCTGCAAAGAAGACATCCAAAAGGCCAACAGACACATAAACTGTTCAACATCGCTCAGCATCAGGGAAATACACATCAAAACCACAGTGAGATACTAGCTCACATCAGTCAGAATGGCTAAAATTAACAAATCAGGAAATGACAGATGTTGGCAAGGATGTCGAGAAAAGGGAGCCCTCCTGCACTGTTGGTGTGAATGGAAGGTAGTGGCTACCTTCCATTGGAAAATAGTATGGAAGTTCCTCAAAAAGTTGATAATAGAGACACCCTATGTCCCAGCATTTGCACTATTGGGTATTTACCCTCAAGATACAAATGTAGTGATCCAAAAGGGCATGTGCACCCGAATGTTTATAGTAGTAATGTCTACAATAGTCAAACTATGTTTGATATTAGATGTTAGATGTCCATCAACAGGTAAATGGATAAAGAAGATGTTGTATAGGGGCGCCTGGGTGGCTCAGTGGGTTAAGTCTCTGCCTTCAGCTTAGGTCATGGTCTCAGTGTTGTGAAATTGAACTCTGCTTTGGGCTATCTGCTCAGCAGGGAGCCTGTTTCCCCCTCTCTCTGCCTGCCTCTCTGCCTACTTGTGATCTCTCTCTTTGTCAAATAAATAAATAAAATCTTTAAAAAAAAATAAGATGTGGTACACATACACACACAATGGAACACTGTGCAGCCATCAAAAAAAAACAAAAACAAAAACATGAAACTTTGCCATTTTCCATGACATAGATGGAACTAGTGGGTACTATTCTAAGCAAAATAATTTAATCAGAGAAAGGCAATTATATGATCTCTCTGATATGAGGAATGTGAGAGGTAGGGTAGGTGTTTGTAAAGGGTAGGGAGGAAAAAAATGAAATAAGATGGGACTGGGAGGGGAGGCAAACCGTAAGAGACTCTTAATCTCAGGACCCAAACTGAGGGTTGTGAGGTGAATAGGTTGTATGGGTTATGGACATTGAGAAGTGTATGTGCTATGGTGAGTGCTGTGATTGTGTAAGACGATGATTCACAGACTGTATCCCTGCAGCAAATAATACATTATATGTTAATAAAAAATAATAATTACTAAATGGAATAACTGCTCCAATCAAAAGACATAAAGTTAAGGAATGGATAGCAAAGAAAAATCCATGAATATGTTATCTACAAGAGACTCATTTGAGACCTCTTTAGACACATGCAGATTGAAAGTAAAGGGATGGAAAAGCATTTATCATGCAAATGGATGTGAAAGAAACCTGGGTTTACAATACTTATACTGGACAAAATAGACTTTAAAACAAAGGCTGTAGAGGCATCTGAGTTAAGTGTCTGACTCCTGATTTCAGCTCGGGTCTTGATCTCAATTGTGCATTAAAACCTCATGTTGGACTCTACACTGGGCATGGAGCCTACTTAAAACAACAACAACAACAAAAACAGACTGTAACAAGGGACAAAGAAGTACACTGTATAATCATAAAGGGAACAATCCAATAATAAGATATAACAATTGTAAATATTTATGCACCCAGCATGGGAGCACCCAAATACATAAAGTAGTTAATAACAAACATAAAGGAATTAACAAATAGTAATACAATAATAATAGGGAGCTTTAACACCCCACTTACATCAATGCCACATGACCCAAACAGGAAATCATCAAGGAAACAGGGGCTTTGAATGATACATTGGACCAGATGGATTTAACAGATATATTCAGAATATTCCATCTTAAAAAAGCAGAGTACACCTTCTTTTAAGTGCACATGGAATATTTTCCAGAATAGATCACATATTAGACCACGAAATAAGTCTCAACAAATTCAAAAAGACTGAAGTAATCACCATGCATTTTTTCTGAACACACAAAATGAAACTAAAAATTATCCACAGGAAAAATCTGGAATGAGCATAAATACATGGAGATTAAATAATATGTTACTAAACAATTAATGGGCCAAACAAGAAATCAAAGAGGAAATCAAAAAATACACGGAAAAAATGAAAACACAACATTCCACAGTCCTTAGGATGTAGCAGAAGTAGTTGTCAAGGGAAGTTCATAGCAATACAGGTCTACCTAAGAAGCAAGAAAAATCTCAAATAAACAACTTAACCTTACACCTCAAGAAGCTAGAAAAAGAAGAACAAACCAAACCCAAAACCAGTGAATGAAGGGAATAATAAAGATTAGAGCAAAAACAAACAAAACAGAAATTAAAACAAAACAACAATAGAACAGATCAATGAAACCAGGAGCTTGTTTTTTGGAAAAGATCAACAAACTTGATAAACATTTAGCCAGACTCACCAAAAAGATAGAAAGAGAGAGAGGACTTTAATAAACAAAATCAGAAATGAAAGAGGAGAAATAACAGCTAATACCAAAGAAATACAAAGAATTATAAGAGAATATTACCAAAAATTGCATGCCAACAAACTGGACAGCCTAGAAGAAATAGATAAATTCCTAGAAACACATATAACCTCTCAAAACTGAATTAGAAAAAAATGGAAAATTTGACCAGACATCTTACCAACAATGAGATTGAAGCCATAATCAAAAAACTTCCAACTCAAGTCCAGGACTAGATGTCTTCACATGTGAATTTTACCAAACATTTAAAAAGAGTTAATACCTACTCTTTTCTAAAAAATAGAACAGGAAAGAAAGCTTCCAAATTAATTTTATCAGGCCAGCACTACCCTGATATCAAAACCAGGTAAAGATTAAAGTACAAAAAGAAAAGTACAAAATATCTTCCATGAACATAGATACAAAAATCCTCAGGAAAATATTAGCAAACTGAATCCAACAATACTTTATTTTTTTTAATTTTTTATTTTTTATGAACATATATTTTTATCCCCAGGGGTACAGGTCTGTGAATCGCCAGGTTTACATACTTCACAGCACTCACCATAGCACATACCCTCCCCAATGTCCATAATCCCACCCCCTTCTCCCAAACCCCCTCCCCCCAGCAACCCTCAGTTTGTTTTGTGAGATTAAGAGTCACTTATGGTTTGTCTCCCTCCCAATCCCTTCTTGTTTCATTTATTCTTCTCCTACCCACTTAAGCCCCCATGTTGCATCACCACTTCCTCATATCAGGGAGATCATATGATAGTTGTCTTTCTCTGCTTGACTTATTTCGCTAAGCATGATACGCTCTAGTTCCATCCATGTTGTCGCAAATGGCAAGATTTCATTTCTTTTGATGGCTACATAGTATTCCATTGTGTATATATACCACATCTTCTTGATCCATTCATCTGTTGATGGACATCTAGGTTCTTTCCATTGTTTGGCTATTGTGGACATTGCTGCTATAAACATTCGGGTGCACGTGGCCCTTTGGATCACTACGTTTGTATCTTTAGGGTAAATACCCAATAGTGCAATTGGAGGTTCCTCAAAATGTTGAAAATAGAATCCAACAATACTTTAAAAATAATAATTTATCTGTAATCAAGTGAGATTTATTCCTGGGATGTAAGGGTGTTTCAATATTTTCAAATCAATCAACATGATACATCACATCAATAACAGAAAAGATAAAATCATATGATCATTTCACTGAATACAGAAAAAGCTTTTTTTTTTTTTTAGAAAAAGCATTTTTTAAAAAGATTCTATTTATTAATTTGAGAGAGAGACTGTGAGAGAGCATGAGAGGGGAGAAGGTCAGACGGAGAAGTAGATTTCCCTTGGAGCTGGGACTCAATCCCCAGATGCCAGGATCATGACCTGAGAATAAGGCAGTTGTTTAACCACCTGAAGCCACCCAGGTGCTCCAGAAAAAGCATTTGACAAAGTACAACCCCCATTCATGTACAAACAAAACAAAGCAAACAAACAAAAAAAACCTCAACAAAGAAGGTTTAGAGAAAACATACCTCAAGATAATTAAGGCCATATCTGAAAAACCCATAGCTAACATCATACTCAATGGTAAGAAACAGAGCTTTTCCTCTCAGGTCAGAAGCAAGACAAGGATGTCCACATTCACCACTTTCATTTGGTATAGTACTAGACATCCTAACCATAGCAATCAACAACAAAAAAAAAAGAAATAAAAGGCATCCAAAGTGGTAAGAAGTAAAACTTACACTTTTTTACAAATGATACAATACTACATCCAGAAAACACTAAAGACTATCAAAAATTACTAGAACTGATAGAGTTCAGTAATGTCACAGGATACAAAGTCAATATACAGAAATATGTTGCATTTCTATAAACTAATAATGAAGTACCAGAAAGAGAAATTTGGGCACCCAGGTGGCTTAGTCAGTTAAGTGTCCAACTCTTGGTTTGGGCTCAGGTAATAACATAAGGGTCATGCTCATGGGAAAGTCTGCTTGTCTTCCTCTCTCTCTGCCCCTACCCCCCAAAATAAATAAATAAACCTTTTTTTTTTTTTTTAGGAGAAATTAAGAAAACAATCCTATTTATATTTGCACCAAAAAAAATTAAATCCCTAAGCATAAACTTAACCAAGGAGGTAAAAGACCAGTGCTCTGACAACATTGATGAAGGAATAATTGAATATGACATTAACAAATAGATATTCCATGCTAATAGATTAGAAGAACAAATAATGATAAAATGTCGATACAGCCCAAAGCAATCTATAGATTTAATTCAATCCCTGTCAAAATACCACCAGTATTTTTCACAGAACTAAAACACACAATCCTAAGATTTGTATAGAATCACAAAAGACCTAGAAAAACCAAACCAATTTTTAAAAGGGACAAAACTGGAGATATCACAATCCTAGACTTCAAGATATATTATAGGGATGCCTGGGTGGCTCAGTGGTTAAAGCCTCTGCTTTCGGCTCAGGTCATGATCCCAGGGTCCTGGGATCAAGCCCCACATCGGGCCCTCTGCTCGGCGGGGAGCCTGCTTCCCTCTCTCTCTCTCTGCCTGCCTCTCTGCCTACTTGTGATCTCTCTCTCTGTCAAATTAAAAAATATATATATATATATATATTATAAAGCTATAATTATCAAAACAGCATGGCAGTGGCACAAAACCAGATGAATAGATCAGATTAGAGAGCTCAGAAATAAAACCACAATTACATGCCCAGTTAATATTCAACAAAGGAAGCAAGAATATACAATGAGAAAAAGACATTCTCTTCAACAAATGATATTAAGAAAATTGGACAACAATATGCAAAAGAATGAAACTGTACCACTTTCTTATATGATACCCAAAAATAAGCTCAAAGTGGGTTAAAGACCTAAATGTGAGACCCGAAACCATAAAATTCCTACAGGAGAGCACAGGCAATAATTTCTCTGACATTGACCATAACAACATTTTTCTAGATAGGTCTCCAACGGCAAGAGAAACAAAAGCAAAAATAAGTTAGTAGAATTATTAAGAAGCATCTGCACAGCAAAGGAAACAATCAACAAAACTTAAAAGCAACCTACTAAATGGAGGAGATATTTGCACATGACATATCTGAGGAAGGGTTAGTATCCAAATATATATAAAGAACTTAAAAAACTCAACACCAAAAACCCCAAATATAATGAGCAGAGGACATGAACACAGAGTTTCTCAAAGAAGACACACACATATGGCCTACAAACACATGAAAAGATGCTCACCATCACTCATCATCAGGGAAACGCAAATGAAAACTACAGTGAGATACTACCTCACATTTGTCAGAATAGCTAAAATCAAAAACACAGGAATCAACAAGTGTTGGCAAGGATAAGGAGAAAATGGAACCATCATGCACTGTTGGTAGGAATGCAAACTACAGCCACTGTGGAAAACGATATGAAGATTCCTCAAAAAATTAAAAATAGAATTACCACATGATCCAGTAATTCCACTACTTGTATATTCCCAAAGAAAATGAGAACACTAATTTGAAAAGATATATACACACCTAAATTTACAATAGAGGCACCATTATTTACAATAGCCAAGATATGGAAGCAACCCAAGCATCCATGGATAGATGATAAAGATGTTAAAGATGTTAACTTTAAAAATAGATGTTAAAAAAGAAGAGGTATATATAGACAGTGGAATATTCCTCAGATGTATTAAAGGATTAAATCTTGCTGTTTGCAACAACATTGATGCATCTAGAGAGTATAATGCTAAGTGAAATAAGTCGCACAGAAAAGACAAATACCATATGAATTCATTCATATGTGGAATTTAAGCAAGAAAACAAAGGAAAGACACCAAAAACCCCCAGACTTTTAACTATAGAGAATTGATGGCTACCAGAGGGGAGGTGGGTGGGGGATGGGTGAAATAGGTGAAGGGGATTAAGAGTACCTGTAACTTGATGAGCACTGACTAATGTATAGAATTACTGAATCATTATATTATACACCTGAAACTAATATAACATTGTGTGTTAACTATACTGAAATTTAAATTTAAACAAACACAGAGACGTACACAAATCCAAAGTGGGAATGTTATCACAGGTTCTCTGCCTCTTTTCAATGCAAAGACTAATAGGAATTTTCTAGCTGTTAACTTTAGACACCTTAGAAAAGCCATTTTGTTTAATAATAATTCCCACTTAAAAGGGGAAATGAAGAAAGCCAGGTCTACTTGGCCTGCAGGGAATGACTTTTTGTCCCATAAAAGAATGGAGTGGGTTTCAAGAAGGGTAAGTCATTTACCACTTCTCCACAGGGGTTTTGCATTATAGTTTTGTTCATTTTTAGTTCCCGTATAAGACACGTCCATATTAAAATTTAGGCACACACACATACACACAACCTTGATAAATACTCTGGTCTTAGACCAAGTCCTGCTTTACACAATGCATCTTAGCTACATTACTTTCCTCATTTTAGTGATGGAGAAACTGAAAGGGTGGTCACTTTGGTGTTCAGCATAGAGGCCTCTTCTCTCAAAAAAAAGTCCCAGGTTCCACCATAAGTAACTTAAAGCCCTCTTCTTCCTCTTTCAAACACATTTCACACCATTACAATATCCTGGGGTTATCTATTAAATGCAACTCTCTTGTTCACCTTTGTATCCTCAGTGCCAGATACTAGAACACATTTTAGGGGGAAAGAATGGCCTTTCTTTCATTTTCCTCATGTGGTTGCTGTTTTTTGCATGAATGGAGTCAGATATCCTAGTCTCTCTCTTATAAAAACATCATTCACCTTAAGAAACAGGATAGGAACATGAACTCCTTCAAATCCATGCTGCTGCTGCTGTATCATTCATGGTAACACCTTCACAAATGAGTTGGAAGTTTGGACTGGGTCTAGTTAAAAAGAAAAAAAATCCTAACAAATAAGTAAGACATATGTAGTCCATATTATTGTGTCAGAAAGAATTACCAAGATTTTTTTTCTAAGAGAAATGAAAGAAAGGAAGAAAGAAAGAAAGAAAGAAAGAAAGAAAGAAGCAAAGCAATGAGAAGAGAAGTGTGTTGAGAAGTGAGCAGAGGCATTAGAGGCAAATTGAAGGGGAGCCCACTGGCTAGGACAAAGGAGAATTTTTAGATGATTACAGGCAGTTTTGGCTGGAATTTATGCACTTACTGGTTTGAAAGTGCTTGGAAGAAAATCAGCAGCCTGTTATTACTAAAAAAAATAAATAAATAAAACTACAAGATGTGAGCCAACAGCACAAAGTACTAATTGTGAATACCTAGAAATGTGCCTAATTTTTCAGTTGAGTGTTATGTGGAAGAGGTCTAGTGGAATGTATACATTTTTTCAATGTCCTCACTTTTCCTCAAGTGAAAGTACGTTTTAAGTCATTGTTTTAAAAAAAAGTATTTTCTTGTTAAAATATATTTTCCCCCAACTTCCATATCAGCATAGTGTATGCTTGAATATATGAATATTTGACTTTTGTTTTCTCCTTTTCTTTCATAAAAAAATATATTGTTTTTTTTTATTTTTTGTGTTATGTTAATCACTATATAGTACATCATAAGTTTTTGATGTTGTCTTCCATGATTCATTGTTTGCTTATAACACCCAGTGCTCCATGCACTTGTACCCTCCTTAATATCCATCACCAGGCTCACACATCCCACCACCACCCCTTCTAAAACCTCGTTTGTTTCCCAGAGTCCATAATCTCATGGTTTTTCCACCACTCTGATTTCTCACCCTTCATTTTACCCTTCTCCTAATGTCCTCTATGCTATTCCTTATGTTCCACAAACAAGCGAAACCATATGATAATTAACTTTCTCTGTTTGACTAATTTCACTCAGCATAATCTCTTCCAGTCCCGTCCATGCTGACGTAAAAGTTGGGTATTCATCCTTTCCGATGGCTGAGTAATATTCCATTGTGTATATGGACCTCATCTTCTTTATCCATTCATCTGTTGAAGGGCATCTCAGCTCCTTCCACATTTTGGCTGTTGTGGACATTACTGTTATGAACATTGGGATGCATGTGCCCCTTCTTTTCACAACATCTGCATCTTCAGGGTAAATACCCAGTAGTGCAGTTGCAGGGTCATAGGGTAGCTCCATTTCTAACTTTTTGAGGAACATCCACACTATTTTCCAAATAGCTGGAAAATACACCATTGGTGGGAACCAATGGTGTAAGAGGGTTCCATTTCTCCACAACCTCTCCATCATTTGTTGTTTCTTCCCTTGTCAATTTTTGCCATTCTAACTAGTATAAGGTGGTATCTCAATGTAGTTTTGATTTGAATTTCCCTGATGGATAATGATGATGAACACTTTTTCATGTGTCTGTGAGCCATTTGTATGTCTTCTTTGGAGAAGTGTCTGCTTATGCCTTCTCCCCACTTCTTGATTTGATCTGTTTTTTGGATGTTGAGTTTGAGAAGTGCTTTATAGATCTTGGGTATCAGCCCTTTGTCTATAGTGTTATTTGCAAATATCTTCTCCCATTCCATGGGTTCCCTCTTTAATTTGTTGACTATTTCCTTTGCTATGCAGAAGCTTTTGATCTTGATGAAGTCCTAAAAGTTTATTTTCACTTTTGTTTCCCTTACTTTTGGAGTCATGTATTGAAAGAAGTTGCTGTGGCTAATGTCAAAGATGTTACTGCCTATGGTCTCCTCTATGATTTTTATGGATTCCTATCTCACATTGAGGTCTTTCATCCATTTAGAGTTTACTTTTGTGTATGGTATAAAAGAATGGACCAGTTCCATTCTTCTGTATATAGCTGTCCAGTTTTCCCAGCACCATTTATTGAAAAGACTGTCTTTTTTCCATTGGATATTTTTTCCTGCTTTGTCAAAGATTAGTTGACCATAGATTTGAGAGTCCATATCTGGGCTCTCTATTCTATTCCACTGGTCTATGTGAAGATATATTTGACCAAATTGTAGCTAAGAACTTCCCTAATCTGGGGAATGAAATAAGTAATTGTGTCCTAGAGGAAGAGAGAACACCCTCCCAAGATCAATCAGGGCAGATAAACCCCCAGGCATGTAATAGTAAAACTCATAAATCTTAGAACCAAGGAAACCATTTTAAGGGCAGTTAGGGGGAAGAGATTCTTTATATACAGAGGGAGAAACCTTAGAAATGATGTCAGACCTGTCCACAGAGACCTGGCAAGCCAGAAAAGGCTGGCAAGGCATATATCGGGTACTAAATAAGAAGAATATGCAGCCAAGAATTTTTTATCCAGCAAGGCTCTCATTCAGAAGAGATGGAGAGATAAGAAGCATCCAGGACCAGCAGACACTGAAAGAATATGTAACCACTAATTTGGCCTTGCAAGAACTATTAAGGGGGTTTCTATAAAAGAAGAAAGACCCCAAGAGTGATACAGAACAGAGATATACAGAGGCAATCCATAGAAACAAGGACCTCACAGGCAACATAATGATAATAACATCTTATCTGTCAATAATCACTCTCAACATGAATGGCCTAAATGCTCCCATAAAATGGCACAGGGTTGCAGATTGGATAAAAAGACAGGACCCATCCATATGCTGTCTATAAGTGACTCATTTTGAACCTAAAGATATAGACTGAAAGTGAAGGGATGGAGAACTATCATTCCAACAGACCTCAAAAGAAAGCTGGGGTAGCAATTCTCATATCAGACAAACTAGATTTTAAGCTAAAGACTGTAGTTAGAGATACAGATGGTTTTCTTTAGCTACAGGGTCTCTGGTAGATGAACTGTGTCTTTAAAAAACATTTTCTCGGGATGCCTGGGTGGCTCAGTCAGTAAAGCATTTGCCTTCAGCTCAGGTCATGATCCCAGGGTCCTGGGATCCGGCCCCACATCAGGCTCCTTACTCAGCAGGGAGCCTGCTTCTCCCTGTCCCTCTGATGCTCCCCCTGCCTGTGTTCTTTCTTTCTCTCTCTCTCTCTCTCTCTGAGACAAATAAAATAAAATCTTTAAAAAAAAAAATTTCTCTTTCACATAAAAATATAGATTAAAAAAGATCCTACAAAATATCTTTCAAACAACTGTAGAGTTTTATTTTTGTTTGCCTTCTTCCTCTCCTGAACCCAGGTGTTACTACCAATACCTCCATCTGCCTTGCAAAACTGAAGATCTGGTACACTCACTCCTCTCACAGGTATTTGGCAAAACTCAGAGAGAAAGCTGTGCTTTTTCACAAGCCATTTTGTGCATTCTCTGCATCCCCACAGCCAAGATGGGCATGTACTTGCTTTTCCCACTCCCCCACTCCCTGTCTCACCAGCTGACCTTCCTGGTATGGAAGAGGCAAAAAAGGCTCTTTTCTATAAGCACAAAGTTTGGTCAGAAAGAAAGGCTGTATCCACAGAGCAGTGTCTCCTTGGTGACAGAAAAGACAGGCAATGGAGAGATGCTGTTGAAAATAAATGCTTGAGAACAAAAAATAAATTCAAGCACCCAGGCAACCAGGAGGCAAGTCAGTGGGCTAAGCTGAATTAGGAAATTAAGAATTAGGATAGGAAGAAGAAAAAGAAGAAGAAAGAAGAAAGAAGAAGAAGAAGGAGGAGGAGGAGGAGGAGGAGGAGGAGGAGGAGGAGGAGGAGGAGGAGGAGGAGAAGAAGAAGAAGAAGAAGGAGGAGGAGGAGGAGGAGGAGGAGGAGGAGGAGGAGGAGGAGGAGGAAGAAGAAGAAAGGGAATTAGGAGATAGTAGTGAACACACTGCTGGGCTTAGTCTCAAGAGTCAACATCTGCACAGAAAATCTGGTCCAGTTTATTATCAGTTTTGACTCCAGAAGTCTCTGTTTAAAGCAAAAGACTGAGCTTTCCTGCCTGGCCTGGGGACTACGTACCTATGAACCCCAGATCACATCTCAGCTGCCTGACACTGATAGCTAGTGTCGGGGGATAATATTTTTAGGAATTAACTGAGGTTCCCCCACCCCCTTGTTTAAAAATCACACAGAAATTTTTAAACAAATTAGTCATGAGAATATATAAAAATGTTACTCAATCTTGTTTCATGAGGAAAGTCCTAGAACAGACCAACTCATTAGAAAATAGAAGGGCTAGATCAGTGTTTCTCAAGCTTAACACTACGGACATTGTCGACCTGATGATTCTTCACCTGGGAGGGGAGGGCTGCCTGCATGTTATAGGATGTTTGGCAGTATCCCTGGGCTCTACACACTAGATGCTAGTAGCAACCCCCACCCTCTTCACCTGGTAGTGACAACAAAAATGTTTCCAGACATTGCCATCTGTTCCCCAGGAGGCAAAATTGCCTCTGGCCAAAAAGCAGAGGATTACATTATCATTGGTTGGCTAAAATCAAAAAGAAAAGAATGGGTGGTAAAGCTTATTAAATTCTTAACAACGATCAGCTGGGTATGTAGGTGACTAGGTTTCCAGAATGAGTTTTTTAATCCCATTAAAATTCCTCAGAAAATGGCTTAAACACTTTGTCAGGAATGTTATTTTTTTCTCTCTGTGAACTACATCATCATCACAGAGCTTGTCCCAGATCAAATCAGATTTGGGACAACATCTATGACACACTTTTTTATATTCATTATTCTCTCCCCAAGCACTTAGGCAAACACAATGACAGTTTTTCTTATGTGCTGCCCCTAAAGGGAGAGAGATACAGCATGGAAAAAAATCAAGCAGACTAATTTCTAAATATTATTACTAAATGCCTAGCAGGAGCAATCAAGGGAAAGATCAAGTAGAAAAGCCAGACTTTCTATTATAAGAAGCAGGACTTCTAAAAGACCAAAAAGATGTTGAGTGCAAAGTAGGGAAAAAAATGCAAAATACGGTGTTTACACACAGGAAAATATAATGGTCAGAATACAGAGAAAGAATCAGACACAGGTAGTTATCTAAGAAGACTCTATTCCTGACCCCAACTGGAGTCAAAACACAGATACTGGAGAGGGGGAAGTGCATCAAAAGAAGCATCTAGATTCCCAAGAGCAATGAGGGCAGGTATAAACAGATAGAGGAACTAAGTGACCCATGCCACTCCCAGCCCAACTGGTCTCCATCAGCCCCCCCGGAGCATGGGGTCAGCAGGCACTGAGGAGAGAGCTGGGTGCCAGCAGCCAATTTATGGAGAGGAAGATGGTACTGAACAAGGGCAAAGTGACCCTCTAGCAGAGGGCTAGAGGATCGACCACTCAAAGCAAGGTTTAAATGAGAGTCACAGCTGAATTTGGAGCAATCTATAGCCCCACCAAAAGCCTGGATAGGCTCTGTCTTCAGGCCATCTAGAACAAGGAGTGGGTTACAACAGCAGTGGGAACACCTGTGGTAGATGTAGCAAAAGCAGAGGGAAGAAAATGGGGAAATGACAGGTCTCAAAAAGTACTACTTCATGACAAGAATGAAAGAGAGCCCTGAACTCTCTGGCAGAGTATACTGACTCTTTGTCCTTCCTTCCTAAGAAACTCAGGAAATTGCATCTCACTTAAACATTAGCAAAAGAAAAAAATTCCAATTCAATTTCCTATAAAGTTATTATAAACTAAAGTGAGGTAAGAGCAGAACAATACCGCACAAACAAAAGCATTTGGAAAAATACGTACAATACAAATGTATTTATGACATTTTAAAACATTAAAAGAATTTAAGACAATTACAGAAGCTATAAAAGAACAGCATAAATCAGAGTTTTTCAAATCTTAAAAATGAGATGATTGGGAAAAAGAGAGCAAACAGAAGAAAAATAAGAACTACTGATAATAAAGCATGTCACGAATTAAGACATACATAAGCACAAATAGTAATACCATACAAGAAATAGCAGAGTAAAAGAAGAAAATTTTAAGAACCAAAAGGAAGGGGCACCTGGTTGGCTCTGTTGGTTAAGCCGCTGACTCTTGATTCTGGCTGAGGTCCTATCTCAGATTATTGAGATCAAGCCCCAGGTCATGCTTCTCACTCAGCAGGGAGTCTGCTTCTGGATCCTCCCTCTTCTCTGCCCCTCCCCCGGTTTGTGCTTCTGTGTGCATACACTCTCTCTCTCTCTCTCAAATAAATCTTTAAAAAGGAAAAGGAGAAAAAAAGTTTTTTAAAAGAGAAAGTGATAGATATAGAGGAAAGGCAAAGAAACTTCAGTATATATGCAATAGGAGTGATCTGCAATTAAATGAATGTTCCCTGAAATAGAAGAAAAATTGAATCTTCATATTTAAAGGGTATTTTGCATACCTGCAAAAAGATCAAACCAGGCAGTTTATATCAAAACGTTGTCTAGTAAAACTACTGAACATTTGAAAAAGAAAAGGGAAGCTATTTAGGCAAACAGACTAAGTGACTTAAAAGGGAAGAAAAAATAAGATTGACATTATATTTTACAACAGCAATAGTTTATGCCAGGAAGACAATGGAGTAAAATAACTAAATTGCTCAAGAACATGTGAGCCATTAGATCATGAACTCAGGGTCATGGAATCAAGCCCTGTGTGAGGCTCTGCACTCAAAAGACTGGCCATCGGGGAGATTCAAATCAAAACCACATTGAAGTACTACCATACACCAGTTAGAATGGCCAAAATTAACAAGACAGTAAACAACATGTGTTGGAGAGGATGTGGAGAAAGGGGAACCCTCTTACACTGTTGGTGGGAATGCAAGTTGGTGCAGCCACTTTGGAAAACAGTGTGGAGATTCCTCAAAAAATTAAAAATAGAGCTTCCCTATGACCCAGAAATTGCACTACTGGGTATTTCCCCCAAAGATACAGATGTTGTGGGAAAAAAGGGCCATCTGTACCCCAATGTTCATAGCAGCAATGGCCATGGTCGCCAAACTGTGGAAAGAACCAAGATGCCCTTCAATGGACGAATGGATAAGGAAGATGTGGTCTACATATACAATGGAGTATTGTGCCTCCATCAGGAAGGATGAATACCCAACTTTTGTATCAACATGGACGGGACTGGAAGAGATTACGTTGAGTGAAATAAGTCAGGCAGAGAGAATCAATTATCATATGGTTTCACTTACTTGTGGAGCATAAGGAATAACACGGAGGACACTGGGAGATGGAGAGGAGAAGGGAGTTGAGGGAAACTGGAGGGGGAGACGAACCATGAGAGAATGTGGGCTCTGAGAAACAATGTGAGGGTTTTGGAGGGGTTGGGGGTGGGAGGTTGGGTGAGCCTGGTGGTGGATATTATGGAGGGCATGTATTGCATGGAGCACTGGGTGTGACGCATAAACAATTCTGGAACACTGAAAAGAAATTTTAAAATTAATTAATTAATTAATTTTTTAAAAAGGGAGTCCACTTGAGTTTTCTATCTCTTCCACTCCTTTTGCCCCTCCCCAAGCTCAGATACACACTCTCTCTCTAAAATAAATAAATAAATCATAAAAAATAAAAGAAAATATGAGTCATGTCATTTATATCCAAACTGACCTTGAAGTATGAAGTCCATAGGAAATCTATTGTGAACATGCAATGACAGAATGAATTTTGTTCCCATCATCACTTCCTAAAACTCTCCCAGAAGATGAGGTTTTCTAGAATATGGAGAGGTATTAGCAAAAAGAATGCTGTTGAACATTAATATGAATTCTCCTGTAGAACTGATTTTAGTTTAATTGTTATGTGATGATACCATAAATTGTTAGTTCATTAAGTTTTTTTTGTTTGTTTGTTTACATAAGTAGCTTTCCCATTGATTCTTTTGGGCTCTCTAGATATATAATCATATCCTCTGCAAATAGAGATAGTTTATTTCTTCATTTCAATTCTTATACCTCTAATTACTTTGTCATGTCTAAATTCATTTACTACCACCTCCAGCATAGTGTAGAGATGTTTGCCTTATCATTTTAGCAATAAATCCTCTAATGCTTGCCCATTGAGTAACCCTGGCTTTAGATGGAGGTATATATTTTACCTTGTTCAAAAAGTATCCACCATTTTCTCTTTATTGAACTATGGTTGAATTTTGTGAAATTTTCTGCATCTATAGAAATGATCATATGATTTCTCTTCTTATTAAAATGATGAAGATATTAGCTGATTTTCCTATGTTGAGCTTTTACATTTCAGGAAAACTACTTCATTTGATCATACTGTTTTTATTAATGAGCTAATAAATTCCTAAAATTTGATTTAGAACAATTTAATTTGATCATCATAATGAGACTGGCCAGTTTTATTTTGGGGTGCAAATTCTGTCAGTTTTTTTTCTTGAGTATAGTTCACACACAATGTTACATTAATTTCAAGTATACAAAACTTTGCTGGGTTTTGAGACCAATTTGCTCCATAGAAAGAATTTGAAAGACTCATTTTTAAACCATGCTCTGAAATGGTTTAAATACTATTAAAATAACTGATCTTTAAAGTTTTAGTAAATTCCCATGTTAAACCATCTGAGATTTATAATGGAGTGCTCTTTGATTTTTCCATTTCATCTCTGTTAATTGGCATATTTAGGCATTCCACATTTACTAGAAAATTGCATTACACCAGAAAATTATGCATTTTAAATTTCTTTGTAGAGAACTGTGCAAAGTAGTCCTTTAGAGTTTTTAAAGCTTTCTTTCTTCCGAACCTCTACCTTAGGACTTCCAATTTTGTGTATATTAAGTTTCTTCTTTAATTTCTTTGTTAGTTGGGCCAGTGGTTTGTCAATTTTGCCGATTTTTTTTCCCCCAAAGAACCAGCTTTTGGACTGATTAATTCTCCCTTTTTGTTTTACTTTGTATTCTAATTCATTATTTTCCATTTCTATTCTTAATACTTTCTTCCTTCTGCTTTTTGATTTCTTTGTAGTTCTTTTTCTAGATTTCTGTGTATATTTTACTTTCATGTTGTCCTGTTTTCAACTTCTATTATCCTGTTTTGATATATTAATGGCTATAGAACCTTCTGTTGTCCCTTTCTGATATATTAATGACTATGGAACCACAATCTGGAGATCTAACCTGATACAGCAACTAAAGAATATTACAGACACAACGGGGGGAGAGGTGAAATGGAGTTACAGCCGTGCCATTATGCAGCCATGAAAATAAATGAGTTAAATCTATATAGTTGCCTGGTAAGAACTTCCATAAAGATTTGTTTAGTAAGAAAAGCAAGATGTGTAAACGACTATATTGTTTTCTCTAAAACAGTGACAAGCCTTTAAATACAGACTCAAATATGATCACATGTCAATGAAAAAGGACTGGAGGAATAAAACATTAGTTATTTGAGGGAGAAAGGAGGGCATATGAAGTTAAGAATGCATACAGAAAAATGCCTTTAAAATGTGATGAAGAAAAATAATATGATTGTCTTTAAGATAAATTATAAATATGTGAAAATATAAAGAGAAACAAAAAAGATGGTCACTACTATGTTAAGTCTTCATAGCTCAAAATGGTGTGATTTTAGGTGTTTTTAACTTTTTCTTTACATTTTTTATATTTAAAGAAAAATAGCAAAAATTCTTTATAATTTGAGGAAAGCCTCTCACACTACATTCATCCTAACTGATCTTCATTCCCACTAATATATATATTTCCATATTTTTTATAATATCTTATTTTCCATATAGATTAAAAATCTCCCCCAAAGAAGCTGATTTTCCACCTGACATTATGAGGGCTAATAGCTTTGCAGCAAATGGTGTGAGTGATATTTTTCCTTTTTGTCAGGAAAACCACAAAGATTTGAAAAGTGGTTTAATAATGACATTTATTTTTAAAGTAAACATTGTACAGGGATGAGTAATCATTCCACTAATCTCAAAAATGCTTAGAAATATATTAGAGTTCCATGAAAACTGGAATTCCACAATTTTAGAACAGTCTGGTAAATTACAAAAGATTCAGAAGCCTCAGAAAGATCCCTGAAAGATCTGAAAAATAGAGGTGTCTGGGTGGCTCAGTGGGTTAAGCCTCTGCCTGATTCAGCTCAGATCATGATCCCAGGGTTCTGGGATCAAGTCCCACATCCGGCTCTCTGCTCAGCAGGGAGCCTGCTTCCTCCTCTCTCTGCCTGCCTCTCTGCCTACTTGTGATCTCTGTCTGTCAAATAAATAAATAAAATCTTTTAAAAAAATCTGAAAAATAAAATTTATGGGGTAAAATTAGAAGACAGAATTGTTCAGCAGAGTAGTGTAAGGGAAACTGCATAATCATTTTCGTGTCTATAAAAGTCCCTTATGCAGAAGAAGGAGGCCAGCTGCTTCCAATATCCATTAATGATGTAACCAGAAGTTTGGGAGGGGGGTGATGCGGGAGTATTGCAGCAGATGAAACTCTGGCTAACTACAAAGACCCCAGTGGCAAGATTTGTCAAACAGGGGATGAGTTCCTAAGAGGGATTGTGAGATTGCTTTCTCCTTCTCCTAAGGGGCACTTCCCTCATCTGTCTGGAATGGTTTAAATGCAATCCAGCTTGGAGAGAGGTGAACGCCTTCATGACTTACAGGCTGCTCTTGTGCTGTATATCAAAGACAACTTTGAACAAGGGTAAATTTAAAGCTAAAACAATTACATTCCCTTCCATCATTCTCTACCCCAGTGTCCAATAATGGAATATTTACTGTAAAAGTTTATGAGGCAGCATGGCAAAGATTGGCTCCAGCAGGCAATGTGACAGAGAATGGGCCAGGAAAGAGCATAAAACTGGCTCCACCGCTCATGATTTCAACAAAGAAATTTCGCTGTGGCCTGTAAACCTAACTAAAATGTTTTTGCTGCTTTTGTAAACAATTCATTTTACTTTGGACCGTTCTATTGATAGAGGATCTTACAAGCAGCTGTAGTCTTTTTTGCAAGACAATGATCTTATTTTGCAATTATATTTCATAAATAGTTGCTCGCTTTTGTCATTTGTATCCTGAATATTATTCAGGTAACAATGAAAAAAAATCGAAGATTACTTGATTAATATGGGATAAGGATCAAGGATTCTCCACCAAGTAATGTGGAAAAACATAAAAATCAGACTGAGAAATTTATGGAGAGACATAAAATGTTGGAAATAGGCAGTGGGTTTTTTTTTTTTTTTTTGGCAGTTTTTAATGGACCCGAATTTTTAAATAATTTTTAAATAATGTTTTTACAATTTTAATTGTGGTAAAAAATAGAAACTTTTTTATTTTTAATCATTTTTAAAATATTTTATTTATTTTTATTATTATTTATTTTATTTATTTCTATTATTATTATCTATTTTCATTTTTGGAAGAGAGACAGGGATAAAGCCTGCACATGAACAGGGAGAGGGACAGAGGGAAAAGCAGACTCCCTATTGAGCTGGTAGCCCCAGGAGAGACCAGATCCCAGGACTATGGGATCAAGACCTGAGCTGAAGGCAGATGCTTAACCAGCTGAGCCACCCAGGCAACACTTATTTCTAGGTGTACGGTTCAGCAATCTTACGTTTACTCACATTGTTGTGTAACAGATCTCTAGAACTTCCTCATCTTTGCAAAACAAACTCTATTTCCATTAAACAAAAACTCCCAATTTTTCCCTTCCCCCAATCCCTGGCGATCACCATTTTTTGTTTCTGTGTGTTTGACTCTTCAGATACTTCACATAAGTAGAATCATATACTATTTGTCCTTTTGTGACTGGCTTATTTCACTCAGCATGATGCCCCCATGGTTCATTCGCAGCATAGTATACGGCAGGATTTCCATCTTTTAAGACCTCGAATAGCCAAAGGGATATTGAAAAAGAAAGCCAAAGTTGGTGGCATCACAATTCCGGACTTCAAGCTCTATTACAAAGCTGTCATCATCAAGACAGCATGGTACTGGCACAAAAACAGACACATAGATCAATGGAACAGAATAGAGAGCCCAGAAATAGACCCTCAACTCTATGGTCAACTAATCTTTGACAAAGCAGGAAAAAATGTCCAAGGGAAAAAAGACAGCCTCTTCAATAAATGGTGTTGGGAAAATTGGACAGCCACATGCAGAAAAATGAAATTGGACCATTTCCTTACACCACACACGAAAATAGACTCAAAATGGATGAAGGACCTCAATGTGCGAAAGGAATCCATCAAAATCCTGGAGGAGAACACAGGCAGCAACCTCTTCGACCTCAGCCGCAGCAACATCTTCCTAGGAACATCGCCAAAGGCAAGGGAAGTAAGGGCAAAAATGAACTATTGGGATTTCATCAAGATCAAAAGCTTTTGCACAGCAAAGGAAACAGTTAACAAAATAAAAAGACAACTGACAGAATGGGAAAAGATATTTGCAAACGACATATCAGATAAAGGACTAGTGTCCAAAATCTATAAAGAACTTAGCAAAGTCAACACCCAAAGAACAAATAATCCAATCAAGAAATGGGCAGAGGACATGAACAGACATTTCTGCAAAGAAGACATCCAGATGGCCAACAGACACATGAAAAAGTGCTCCATATCACTCGGCATCAGGGAAATACAAATCAAAACCACAATGAGATATCACCTCACACCAGTCAGAATGGCTAAAATCAACAAGTCAGGAAATGACAGATGTTGGCGAGGATGCGGAGAAAGAGGAACCCTCCTACACTGTTGGTGGGAATGCAAGATGGTGCAACCACTCTGGAAAACAGCATGGAGGTTCCTCAAAATGTTGAAAATAGAACTGCCCTATGACCCAGCAATTGCACTACTGGGTATTTACCCTAAAGATACAAACGTAGTGATCCAAAGGGGCACATGCACCCGAATGTTTATAGCAGCCATGTCCACAATAGTCAAACTATGGAAAGAACCTAGATGTCCATCAACAGATGAACAGATAAAGAAGATGTGGTATATATGTACAACGGAATACTATGCAGCCATCAAAAGAAATGAAATCTTGCCATTTGCGACAACATGGATGGAACTAGAGCATATCATGCTTAGCAAAATAAGTCAAGCAGAGAAAGACAACTATCATATGATCTCCCTGATATGAGGAAGTGGTGATGCAACATGGGGGCTTAAGTGGGTAGGAGAAGAATCAATGAAACAAGATGGGATTGGGAGGGAGACAAACCATAAGTGACTCTTAATCTCACAAAACAAACTGAGGGTTGCTGGGGGGAGGGGGTTGGGAGAAGGGGGTGGGGTTATGGACATTGGGGAGGGTATGTGCTTTGGTGAGTGCTGTGAAGTGTGTAAACCTGGCGATTCACAGACCTGTACCCCTAGGGATAAAAATATATGTTTATAAAAAATTAAAAAATTTTAAAAAAAATTAAAAAAAAAAAAAAAAGCCTGAGCAGTGTTCCGCTAAATGTCTATACCACCTTCCGCAAACACATTTATCTGTGGATGGACGTGTGGATACGGGTCCTAGATTTTTTAAGGGTAACACAACGTATTTAAAGAAATAGGTCAGTTATCATGCTATTATCCTTCAGCTCCAAACCCACCCTTTTATACTGTTCCAGGCAAATGGGGTTCTGACTGTAAATCCAATTTCTGCGGTCCCCCTGACTCCCTGTTAGGCTCTGTCAATAGGGGGCGCTGGACGGAGCATGCTGGGCTGGAGAAGGAGGGAAGGACTCGGGCCTTCCTGGCCCTTACGGCTCCGCACACTTGCAGTCCCCGTGTCGCCCAGCAACATTCTTCACCTGGGCAGGCAATTCCTACCGGTGCCACCTCGGCAACTGAAGGCAGTTTGCAGGTTTTCTAACACCTGGCAGCCAGCCTCAGGACACCACCACCAGCCATGGCTGAACAGTCCCCTGCCGGCTGCCTGAGTCGCACCTCTATTCACCCGTTCTCTGAGCTTCTGCCTTTTGGTCATTTCAACCTGAGGACCCACGGCTCTGGCTTTGGTTAAGGGTGGCACCTGCTTCCTGCTGTTGCTTTGAGAGACGTCAGTATCTCGTCTCACCTGGCCAGTTACACGGTTTACACCTTTATACCTACTTACTGACTCTGGATCCAATCCGCCCTGGTCAAACCGCTGGTCAGGTTTTAAATATTTTATTTATTTTTATTATTATTTATTTTATTTATTTCTATTATTATTATCTATTTTTATTTTTGGAAGAGAGAGAGTACCTGTACCTGAACGGACACGGAAATCAGGCAACGAAGAAATGCCACCTGAAATCCAAGCGTGGCCGTGGTGAAATGACAGAGCACATCTAGTCAGTCACTCCGACAATCACAGTGTAGACTACAGGACAGTACGGCAAGCTGTGTTAAAAGGAAACGCAGTTTGGTGTGGGTGGGTAAAAGCAGGACCACTTAACCCTGAGAGAAATCGTCGGGAAAGCTGAGGCAGGCGACAACATGCCTGTGGGTGAGCGAACACTGGGGAAGGGCTGGTTCTGGCCTCAAGCCTCTCCTCTTAGTGAGCAGCCTGCACCCTGCTCGCCACTCTGGGTGCTTCTCCACGGTCATCCACAAAAAGTGCATGTGTGTCCTTCTCCTTCACCATCTGAGGTCCTCAAAGGAGCAACAAGGGCACTAGGTGTCTCGGGCCGTTAAGTGTTGGGCTCTTGTTTCAGCTCAGGTCACGATCTCAGGGTCCTGGGATTGAGCCCCGCTTCAGGCTCCCCACTCAGTGGGGAGTCTGCTTGGGAATCTCTCTCTCTCTTCCTCTCCCTCTGCCCCTTTTCCTCCTCACACACGTTCTCCCTGTAAAATAAATCTTAAAAAAAAAAAAAAAGGGAAATTGTGTCTTACCTTTCACTCTGCAACCCTTCCAGCACTGATGAGGGACTAGCCAGCGGGGATTTAGTTATTGGTCATCTACAATCTTGGCCTCTGTTTGCCACAAAATTCATTCATATGGGAGTTATATGTGAGCGGCAGTAGGAAAAGTCCATGGGTGCTCAATGAAAAATTAACATGGCCTGCACAAGGACTGTGTGCCAGCCATTGTCCTGATGAATTCGTGTCCCTTAACTCCAATTCTTCAACCATGTCCTTATTATCATGGCCACCCTTTGGGGAATGCTCACAGAAATGAGGCTCGCACAGAGTTAAGGAGCCTGCCCAGTGTCCTATACACAGGATCTAAGTTTCATCCAACGCAGGACCTGTGGAGCTCTCTACGGCCCCACAATGGTGCCCATTTTTACAAAAGCAAATAAAATTTTACCAGAGTATTCCTACCAACTTATCTTCTATTATACTATTTCAGACATAATATTTAAGAAATAAAAATCTATTGGGCACCTGGGTGGCTCAGTGGGTTAAGCCTCTGCCTTCAGCTCAGATCATGATCCCAGGGTCTTGGGATCAAGCCCTGCATTGGACTCTCTGCTCAGCAGGGAGCCTGCTTCCCCCTCTCTCTCTCTCTGCCTGCCTCTCTGCCTACTTGTGATCTCTGTCTGTCAAATAAAATAAATAAAATCTTTTTTTGGAAAAAGAAATAAAAATCTATTTTTTGCCTTTATATATTAAGAGGCTCTTCCTTGGAAGTAAAAACCATTCATATCTGATAATAGTATGTATAAATGTAAAGTGATTTATACACTAAATTTTTGTAAGGCTACCGGCACCATTCTGGCAGTAATATCCTGGCAGGACTCAAGTTTTTTTTAAAGTGCGCATGTATACTATAACCCTGTAATCCCACCTCTAGGGATATATCCCAGAGAAAATATCACATAACCTAGTCCAGAAGAATTTTCTCTGCAGTTTGCAGCTGAAGATGACAAGCAATCCCGGTGCCCATATGAGGGGAGCAGACTGGTAAAATGTGATGCATGTATGTTATTTTTATGCTGGAAAGCTTTAAAAAAAAAATCTTATTCCCCAGACTCCCTTGCAGCTAGTACTCTGGATCCAACCAAGGCTACTGTCAGACGTACGTTCACGGCATTTGGACGGCAGCGAGGAGGCAGAGCCTGGGATTCTGCTGCTTCCACTGGCTCTGGTAACAAGTGTCCTGAAGATGCTGGTTTCTGCTGCCAGCACTCCCTGACCCTAGCGGTCTCCTGGTTGTAGGGGGACCCCTTGATTTTTGGCACCAGCTGCTTTTACAACTCTAGTTTCTGGTTGGCCTTTGGGCCATTAAAGCAATTCTTTGAGTTCAACTTAAACTTTCTCAGCAATTCTATAAAGGGTTTATTAACCTGTAACAAACCCATTTACTCTTAAACTAAATAGAAAAATTCTGTTCCCTGCCATGATCAAAAATGCCACATCATTGTCTGCCTTGAAAAGTATGCACTGATTATACCTTCTCAGGACCCGCCAAGAGCCATCTGAATTTCCCTAGTAGAATAACCAGGCTGGGCAGCTTTTGGCTTCCCCTCCCCTTTCTCTTATTTAGAATAAAACTTGAAAGTCTAACATGTTTCATGGCCAGTGGAATTGGTGTTAAAAATAAAGCTTCTTAAAAAGAAACATACAAGGATATGTCCTATGAGCTATATTCACAAAATGTTTAGAAGTACGACCTATCTACCTCACTGGGCACGAATAGGACTTTTATTTATACCAATATACTTTGTGCAAGACTTGCAGGCACCTCAAGGAAAACCTTGAATCATGTCTGTTTATTTCTGTGTTACTTTATAGTCCAAGCTAAAACTGAATACGCTTTGTCTAGTTTTATTTAGCTTATGTGAGACTAACAGTGGAATTTCAGGAATCTTACCGAAGCTTCTCAGATTCCTCTCCAGCAAAACCAACAGCCATACTGCTGTCTGGGATCTATGCTGGGTTCCTTTTTTTTTTTTTTTTTAAGATTTTATTTATTTATTTGACAGAGAGAGATCACAAATAGGCAGAGAGGCAGGCAGAGAGAGAGAGAGAGGAGGAAGCAGACTCCCTGCTGAGCAGAGAGCCCGATGCGGGACTCAATCCCAGGACCCTGAGATCATGACCTGAGCCGAAGGCAGCGGCTTAACCCACTGAGCCACCCAGGCGCCCTATGCTGGGTTCCTATTCTTACAAGGCATTTTCTGCAATCCCTTTCCAGATAGAAACAACAATTTTCAACAGCTAAGGGAGGAGGCAGCAGCATTTAAAGCTAGTTTTACAAAAAAAAAAAAGAGCACACTGTTTTATGGAAACAGCACATTCCATTTTCCAGGACTGGAGAAGCGGGGACTAGAGAACCAAGAAGCCAGTGGAAGAATGGCTCCACAGGATGGCTACAGTTAGTTCCCTAAGCACTGTACCTACTGCCCGGTTAGCCCCAACATCGATAATGGACCTGAACTTGGGGCTAGGTTTCTCTCACTTCTATTCCTTTTTTTTTTTTTAAGATTTTATTCATTTATTTGACAGAGAGAGAGAGATCACAAGTAGGCAGAGAGGAATGTAGAGAGGGGAGGAAGCAGGGTCCCCGCTGAGCAGAGAGCCCGATGCGGGGCTCAATCCCAGGACCCTGGGATCATGACCTGAGCCGAAGGCAGAGGCTTTAACCCACTGAGCCATGCAGGTGCCCCTCACTTCTATTGTTAATGTGGCATCTGATTGTACTTTTGGAAAGGGTTTGAGGAAAAAAAAATTTTTTTATTCTCATTTGCCAAAAGGAAAAGGGAAAACTCAAGATTCCAGAAAGAAAAGGTGATAATGCCAAACCGTAACAGCATCCATTTTATTTGTTTTAAATCTTAAATGTTGAACTTGAGAATGAAAAACCTGCGTATGCATCCCCACCCCAGTACTCATTAGCACTGAGACCTTAGTCAAGTCACTCAAAACAGGTTTCTGCTCTTTTACTGTGGAGATCTTTGCTTTCTGTTCTAATCCCAGGACCGGAGCTAGGGGGACATAAAATATTATATGTGAAATATCTTTAAGAACTGGAGAAGAATCACAACTGTCAGGTGTTAGCATAGAAATGTTCCGTTCCCGTCATCCATGTGATGACTGCCACGCTCCGAAAACAGCATCTGCTCCAAAAACTGTTGCTAACAGACACCGATCATACTTTCTTTGGTAAATATTTATAAGTCATAAGCATTTGTTGAGTGACCATATGCATGAAGTACGGCATGCTCTGTGGGAGGGGGTCTGGTTGAAGTCACAAGGCAAATGCATGACATGGTACTGCACAGAGCCAGAAGGAAAAAGAACAGATGCTTCGTGGCTTCATCATCTGTATTTTTCATTCAAAATAGAGCAACTGAACTGTAATCACTTTTGAAATCCCTTGCAGGTGTTTTACTTGGCTCCTCTGCTCTGGCTCCAGTGACTTTCCATATTCTGGAATCTGTGGTAATGGCTGATAATAATATGTGGTGACAGTAATTAAATTATGAAAGGGAGGAAAATGTGTGTCATGGCTGTTCTCAATGACTACAGAACATAAATCTTGTATCTGCTATGATATTACAGCCACCTAGGAATGGCTGCTGTGATAATACCCAATGTCCTAATGGATTCATTGATGTTTTTCCATAGTTATTGCACTGTCTTGGTGCATCTGTGTTAGTACCTACACAGCCCTGAAATGCATACAGACAGCAATTTCTGGGCCTAGGAACGGTTTTAAAACACGAAAGAATGGGGAAGCAATTTCATAAGATATATCAAGCATTTTCTCTTTTCCTTCTTTTTCTAGGACACTGACAGAAGATTCTCAAATGACACTGAAATATGAACTTGGTTTTTTATTTTTATGCTCATTAAGAATCACTTTTCAAATTCAGTTAATTAGAATACTGCTTACATGGGTAATACATGGGGTCTTATTTGTCGTTTCTTCTAAATTTGAAACAAATGCTCTGAACTCTTGAAGCCATTTCTGGGTTGCTATTTTATAAAATATTTCTTAAGACTTCACCATCCCAAAGCAAATAACATTAAAAAGAAGAAATCTTGCCAAATTAAGAATCTTTGCATTTTGATGTAGACAGTCTGACTGCCTAGGAAGTATCCTCCTAAGAATTATATGAAACACATCTGTTTCTCTAGTCCAAAAAACTTTTCCTTATATATTTACTAATTTTAGGGTGGAAGCCATTTTTACAGAAAACTTTCTCTTCAATCATGGCATCCTCCTGAGCCCCAATTCAGACCTGCTAAATCAGCAAGGGGGTTGGGGGGTGATGCAGAGACAGGAAACAAGCTGGGTTTTAATAAATCCATCAGTGATTCTGATGTAGTATGGTTCTCAAACTCTCACCAGCCACAAATATGCATTTTTTAAAAGATTTATTTATTTATTTGAGGCAGAGAAACACAGGTGCATGAATGGGGGGAGGGGCAAAGGGAGAGAATCTCTAGCAGACTCTCTTGGAGGAGGGCCAGAAGCAGGGCTCCACCAGAGGACTCAACTGGGGGACTCAACCAAGTGGGTCCATGTGGGGGTTAATTCCATGACTCTGAAACCAAGACCTGAACCAAAATCAAGAGTCTAAGACTTAACTTACTGAGCCACCCAGGTGCCCCAGGAATTTGCATGTTTAGGTTCCCAAGCGATGTTGATACTATTGGTCTGGGATCACATATTGAAAACCTGCTCTAGAGTATTTTTTAAATCCTATTATTACTGTAAGAGTCGGACAAGCCAAACAGATGTCCCCACATAATTTGACTAAAATGATGAGTCACCAAAAAATCTCTTTGTGGATTTTCTCTTTCATATAGATAATAGGTAGGAAATAGCTAAGAGTATAATAGCATTTCATCCTACCACAGGAAAGCTCTCAAATGGTATTTCAATAGTATTGTGCTTTCCTCAAATAGCTGGGTCTTGAAACCTCTTGTATAAGTTCTGCTGCCTTTTGGTGTTTCTTTATGCACGTTCCCCCTTATCAAGCTACTTCAGGCTGTTGGTCTCCACCATATTCCGTGGGTTGTAGACATGGGGAGAGATAAAACTTGGTTCCAGGATGGCTCCAGCCTTGTAACACACAATTTATAGAATGCCACACAAGTGATTTTGTAGTAGAATAATTCCTTAAACAAAGTTGAGAGCAAGGTAGCCACTTTGCCAAGTTCCAGGGGATTTCCCGTAACATTATTGCAGGACAGTGGTGTTTGAAGGTGCACTGTGTACTGCCTGCCCTTAATAACCCTGGTTGAGAATTAGCCGACGATATTGCCACTACTTCCACGCATACATTTAGTACTTTCTTTTATTCCTGACCTTTAATTGTGGTGCCTAAAATTAATCATCTTCCCCTCTGCCCTAAGAAGAGAGCTCTGATAGCATACTAATGACTTCATGTAATATACAACAACCACTCCTATATTTGAGTAGCTGGTAATTTTGGGGTGCCTTTCCAGCCATGATCTTCTAAAACTGCCCCCTTACCTAAGGGACTGGACCACTACTGCTATATCCAACTGCAGGATATAAGTTCCTGGGCACAGTTAGTTAGATCATGGGTAGTTCTTGACAAGAAGGAGACTAGACTGGCTGATTCATGGCCAATAAAAATCTTTGTCAAGAATTTGACCTAAGAGATATGGAGACTAAGAGTATTGAGAAATGAATCAGATCAATAAAAAGCATTAGGAGCAAAGTTCAATGAAGCTCTAAATTTCCTGAAACTGGCTGGGTCCCCACTCTTTCTGAAATATACCAGCTTTCATTGATTCTATAAGGTACTCTATTGTCCTTTGGTACTGTTTATACTCCAGATACTGGTACTTTGGTACTGTATATTTCTCCAGATGTTCTGTGCCTTCTTTGACCTGACCTGGGTTCCAGGAGCTCATGAAGATGCAGTGCATCACTCTTGTTGTTTGATGCCTGGCTTCCATTGGAGTTGACCAGTGGAGGCACTTAAATGCACTTAAGGGTAGAGAGAAGAGAAGCCAGAGTGTTTCTTCCCTACGCTCTTCCTCTGTGTTTCGGTGCCTTCTGCTAGTAGCTATGTCCCTCCCCAACTATAATTCCTACCAGGCAAACCCTCCCTTAAGGTTTCAACTCTCAGCGGGCTCTAGTAACACTCTTTTCTCCCTTTTCCCTTTAGCAGTAGAAGTAGCACTGTTTTCCCGCTGTTACTGGTCTCCAGGTTTCTCACCATTCCCTGCTTATTTCTCTAACTCTGCCCATACCTTTGTACGCATTCTTTTCATTTGAGCCATCTGGCTGAATTCTATTTCCTGCTAAAATCCTGAGACTTTCCAATGAATTTTCCTATTATTAGCAATAATAGTATTTGCTTAAATAAGTTATGATTAGACCATGGCACTTGGAAACAAACATTACTAAAATATGCTACACTGTACAGAGGGATTCAAAATTCCAAAAGATGTTACCACTTTCAGATAAACATGGTAAATGTATCTCTCTTCTTTATAAACTTCCACTGAGGGATGCTTGGGTGGCTCAGTTGGTAAAGTGGCTGTCTTTGACTCGGGTCATAATCCCAGCATCCTAAAATCAAGTTCCACATCAGGCTCCTTGCTCGGCAGGGAGCCTGCTTCTCCCTCTGCCTCTGCCTGCCCCTCTGCCTGCCTGTGTTCTCTCTCTCTCTCTGACAAATAAATAAATAAAATATTTAAAATAATTAAATAATTAAATACATAAAATAAAATTCCATTGAATAGCAGAATAAAAACATTCAAAGTGGACCAGTCCACAAAACAGGAGAGAAGGCAACAATGAACTAAAGATAGCAATGGGGTTTACTAAATAAATGGAGTGATGACCAAATTACACAACACAGGAAACCAACCCTGCTGGTTTCTAGGGGGATACTAAGAGGTAACCTGACTCCCCTATTCACAACCCTGAAAGGCTTCAGGCTTAGAGCACCAGGAAAGGGGTAGGAGAAGAGACTTGACTCTAACTAGAGGGATTGATTGAAAGACTGTGGATATGAAGTTAGTGAAACTCCAGTTCCAATTCCCCACTCACCAGGAGGTTTTTGCTCTCAAGGCATTTAGCCAGAACTTGTGAGAGGTGGGTATGTACAGTATGGAAATCAGGAGGTCTGTGAGAGAGTCTGAAAAAGAGGCCCCCTCCCATACACACCTACCCTAGGTCTTTCACCTATTCTACTTGCACAATTCTAGCCGGCAGAAGAGATTAGAGAATTCTCCTCTGAGAAAATGACTATCCTGAAAGATGTCCAGATACTGACAATTGAGAATCCAAACAAAGGTCAGATTTATCCTTGTTCACTACAAAGAGTAACCTACAGGTTAAAAAGCCCCACTATTACACACAGAAAAATGTCTTCTCAGCACCTTGCTCACATATAAATGGGAAACCAGAGCAGAACCACCCTGTGACATCTTGCCTTGCCTTCTTTAAAGATCCCCGCAGGCGCTCCTGGGTGACTCAGCTGGTTAAGCATCCAACTCTTGATTTTGGCTCAGGTCAAGCACAGAGTCTGCTGGTCCCTCTCCCTCTTTTCCCTTCTCTCAATCTCAAATAAATAAATAAAATCTTTAAAGATCCCATATATCATAAGCACAAAAAACTCAAAGTATCAAAGAACGCATGATGCCTCTCACTTTAGACTTATCACAGCCAGTGCAGGAAGCTATAACCATTTGCATCATCCATATTTTGAGTAAAAGTGAATTTGACAATATACCTGAGAAATTAAATTTTTACTTTCTTATATTAACTTATATTTTCTGATGGAAAATGTGTTCAAATTATATACACTTTGAATACAATTATGACTATTTTTAACTCTTTAAATTACTGGCAATAACATAAATTATGCACAAATCTTCCCTATAACACCATAAATAGTATGTTTGTTGAAATAAAAGTGAAAAAATAATCTGGGGGATATATAATAATTCACAAATTATGTCTTTATTTCGTTGTTTGACCAGACATCTATAGAGCTATAGAAAATGCAGACATGAACTATAATAATTAAATTCAGTGATCTTTGATGTTTTAATGACTTCCAGTCATATGAAAACCAGCTTTACATACTTATGAAAATATTGTTACAACAATTTTGAAAATAACTTATCAAATTGGGAGAATTGAACAGTTTGTTCACTGGAATTATAATTTCTAAATATTTAAATATATGGCCTATAGGCTTCCATATATATTCTATGTTGAGACCCACAATATTAGGAACAGGTCTGAACCAAATAACTGGATATTTGAAGAAAGTCTCAAAAAGTAAATGAAGAATATAAAACAAAAGAAAAGAATATCAAGGATAAAAAAAATGCAGATGTCAAAAGTCCTTAAAAATTCTAGATGATTACTATTCTCATAAAACTAAGAGAAGCCACTGTATCCATTAGAAAAAATCAAGATCTTCTTTATTATTTGAATACAGATGAAAAGGGTATATTCAAAACAGAGGAAGCCAAAATAAAGTTCAGAATAAATACTGGCCAAAACTCAAGAGTAAAAATCAAACAATTCAATTGGAGAATGGGCAAAAGATAGGGACATTTCACCAAAGAGGATATACAGATGGCAAAGAAGCAAATGAAGAGATATTCAACATCAGGTAAATATAAATCAAAGCTATATATCAGAATGGATGAAATAAAAAATAATGAGAATATCAAATGCTGGTAAGGACACAGAAAAGATTGATCACTCATTCAGTGCTTGTATGAAGTAAAATGGTACATCATTCTGGAAAACAGTTTAATAGTTTGTTATAAAACTAAACACATAACTACCATACAATCTCGCAATAGCACTCCTGTGCATTTATCCCCAAAATATGAAAAAGTTATGTCACACAAAAAGCTGTGTATGAATTTTCATAGCAGCTTTATTCTTAAGAGCCTAACACTGGAAACAACCCAGATGCCCTTCAACAGTTGAATAATTAAACAAACATGCTACGGAATATTATTCGGGTCTAATATGGAACAGACAACTGATAATGAATCTTGTGGGAATTATACTAAGTGCAAAGAGACAACTCCAAAAGGTTATACAGTTTGATTCTATTCAGAACATTCTTGAAATGACAAAATTATACAAATGGAGAACAGATTATGGTTACCAAGGATTAGAGTTGAGGTGGATAAGGAAAGTGGGTGTGGCTATAAAAAGCCTCAACAAGGGATGCTTGTAGTGATGGAAAAGTCCTCTACTTCACCGTTTCAATATCCTGGTTATAATATTGTACTACAGTTTTGCTGAATATTATCATTAAGGAAAACTAGGTAGCAGGTACGCAGGATCTCTTTGTATTAATTGTTACAATTAATCAGGACACAAATCTCAATTGTTTCAATATAAAAAGCTTACTTCAGAAAATAAAGAAGTACTGGAGATAAATTCAAGGAAATCTAGAAAATGGAACATAAAGATAAAGTCATGTAAGTAGGATACAGTGGATTAAAAAGAAAAATTGGAGGGCCAATCACCCTGATCGAGCCCTGAAGACAAAAGTGACATGAAGAAATGGCCCAAATGTCCATGATCCACACTTCTGCTACACTGCCTCTCTCTCCCTCTCACAGCCTGCACCTATGGCTTCGTGTGGAGTTCCCTGTGATCAGTTGACAGAGGAAGAGAAAATTCAGGCTGGGCTTACAGGTATACAGGTGTGCAGGTGTGTATGATATGCAGGCACCACTTGAAAGTGGACAGTTACAGCATGAAGGCACCTCCCAGAGACATCCCAGAAAGACATTGATAAGGGAAAGTCCTCTTAGTAGGCAGAAATTAGAGTAGTGCACCTCATTGTTTACTTTGCTTGGAAGGAGAAATGACCATAGGTGTGATTATATACCAGTTCATGGGCTTTGGCCAATGGTTTGGTTAAATAGTCAGAGACTTAGAAGGAACGGGGCTGGAAAAGTAATGACTAGGGAATCTGGTAAAGACAGACATCTCAAAATGGGCAAAAATATGAAGGTTTGTGTATCCTGTGTGAATGCTCACAAATAGATAACTCAGCAGAGGATGATTTAATAATAAAGAGACCAGAATGAGCTGTTGTGTAGACATTGGTCAGCCTCTTTCCCCAGTCACTCCAGTCACCTCCCAATGGGTTCAAAGTGCTTTTGGTTCCGCATTTCTACCCTAATACAAAAGGCCTGAGTGTCCTTGAAATAAATGAAAAGGCTCACAGGTAATCATCACCGTCAATAACCATGAAAGGTCTGACAGTTTACGAAAGTTGCAAGCAAACAAGATAGCCTACCACAGTTTCATAGATTCTGGCAGAGGACGTAACACTCCTGGGTCGGAGACAAAGAACTCCCTTACAACATAGCAAACAACATGAGCTTCGCAGTTACCTGGTTCTCCTTGCTCCCCAAGTGCACAGGGGAAACACAGAGCAACCCAGGTGGGTGCTGCACAGGCTGTGGGTTCGTGTCACAGCTAAGAAAACCTGAGCTTGGAAAAACCCGTACTTTTATAGTACGCGTCAAAAAAACCTGCCCAGACTTTGCACCAAAGAGTGACACTGTCTGTATTATCCTGGCTAAAAAACAAAAGAGGCCCTCTGTTCAAGAAAGATACACTGTATCTTCCAAAGCTGTTGTGTATACAGACATCTTTGAAAAGATAGTTAGAATGAAAGGCTATCAGTGCCTCAGTTCAGGAGACACACAGAAATGCTAGAGACCCATGGAGAATTATCTCCCAACAACAAGAAACAAAGGGAAGACTGAATGTTTTCACAAGGGAAGACCAAGTCTATTCAAACTTTTAACTACCAATCTTAGAAGCTAGAAGACAAGGAAGCAATGCCTAAGTCTAAGGGAAATTATTTTCAACTTAAAATGCTAGAGTTAGTCAAAATGTCAATTAAATAACAGAATAAAAATATGCTTAGGCATGCAAAAATTTTTGTAAATTTCTATGTTCTTCTTATAGAAAACTACCAGGAATCTGCAGCAATCCAAATGACTATAGAAGAGGAAGAATAGGAGACTAGTATATAAAAGATATAACACAGGTGATCAGAAGAGATAAATTCCAAAATGGTGGTGAGAAGGGCGCCTGGGTGCCTCAGCTGGTTAAGCGTCTGCTCAGGTCATGATGCTAGGGTCCTGGGATGGAGTCTCATGTCAGGCTCCCTACGGGGCAGGGAATCTGTTCCTGATCTCTCCCTCTACCCACCCCCACTACTTGTACTCTTTCTCTCATTCCTCCTCTCTCTCCCTCTCTCTCTCAAAATAAGTAAATAAAAATCTTGAAATGATGGTGACAGAAATCCCAAGATAATTGTGCAGCAGGTCATAAGACCATTCACTATAGATGAAAGAGTAGAGAGGACTCTGGGAGCCGTCAGGTGGTAGTAGAGTGGGAGGAAGGAGAACTGAAGGCATTGAATTTAATTGACCAGTTGGAAAATTGCATTGACAGGGGCTCGCAGATCTGCTTGAATTTGGAGGCTAAGTACTAATAAGTACGTTTTGAAAACCAAGCAAATGAAAAAATTTAAAGCAGTTAAGTCCAGGAAAACTAAAATGTTATGAAAACCATAACAGTCCCGAGAATAATATTAAATAGCAGAGAATAATATTAAATAGACAAAATAATTCAAATAAATGCCAGCTGTTGAATAATTGTGCTGTAACTACATTGGGAAGATGCATAAAGAAGAATTGGGAGTGATACATAAAGGCTAAATTCTTGTCTGCTTGAATTCAACAAATGGTATCTAGATTAACAACTAAAAGAAGTGGCAATGTCAGCATTTAATTTAAAAATGTGGAAGTAATAGTAGTAATAGCTAAAAACGTTGAGAATGGTTTCTTCATCAGGGAATGGGACCAGGAGTGTGCCTGAGTGAGCTTGGAAAAGTCTTCTGGGGAAGGGAGTAATAGTAAGTAAATTTCTCATTGATTTCAAACTTATTTTCAGCTTTAATTTATTCATCTTTACTTCAAACTTCCCATTAAATTCCATGACTTTTAAAATCATATGTTTATCTGACTCAGATGAAGGGAGGGGAAGGAAAGATAGAAAGGAAAGGAAGAAAACTAAAAGATCTCAGAGCCTTAAACCAGTATCTTTCAAACTATGTCTTAATGGAGCGCCAGGTGTAGACAGAGGTGTTTAAGGTCCAAAATTCTCTCAGTCACCCTTTGTTTTACACTCTAGAGTCTCATTCAGGTTCATCTTAAGATACCTGTTAAAATAAAACTAACATATGAATAAATTGGAAACCCAAAGTAATAATTTAACCTAACAAAATATGATAGTGAGATAAAATAAAAATCTAATAAAATACACTCAAAGTACAACCTTAAAACAAATAACAAATAACAGTAGTAAATTCCTAATCATAGGATATCATATATCCAAAAATTGCAGAAAAATCATGATTTTTATTGTTCTTTTATTTTTTTACTTAAATTCAGTTAGCCAACACATAGTACATAATTAGTTTCAGATATAGGGTTTGGTAATTCATCAGTTGCGTATAACACCCAGGGATCATCACATCCATCGGGTGCCCTTCTTAATGCCTGTCACCAGTTACCCGATTCCCCCCCCCCCACCTCTCCTCTAGCAATCCTCAGTTTGTCGCCTGTAGTTAAGAGTCTCTCCTGTTGTTCTTCTATATCAACCTGCCCTGGCAACACACAGAACAAGCTGTCCAGCAGACTAGTTGTAATTCTTCTCAGAAATGAAAACCTTCCCTTCCACCTTTGTCCTTTATTTATACCCATCAAATCTTAATGACACATTTGTAAGTGAAGATCTTTTGACTGCAGGTGGCATAAGTTCAATTCAAATTAGCTTCAGGGGAACTAAAATGGAACAGATTGACTAGTGTAACTAAAAAACTCAAGAGCAGATTTGTAGCGAGAGCTGGATCTAAGAGCTCAAATATCAGGCTTCGGCTAACAAGTTTTATTCTCTCTCTGTCCCTCAGGTCTGCTTCTTCTATGCTCATTTTGTTCCAAGGCAAGTCCTCCACTCATGGCATGGAATTCCAAGCTTATATTCAATAGTCTTTGTTACCTCCAAAAAGAAGCCACTCTTTTCTAAAAATTCTATATAATTTACAGATTTGGTCTTCATTGAGCCAACTGAAGTTGTGTACCCTTCTAGGAATCAAAGCTCTCTAGATCCACATAAAATACTGCAAATGGAGACTAAAAATAGAGGACCAAGTAAATTCTGATTTATTACTAAGTATTTAATACCATTATAAATCGTATCAGGATTCTGGTTACCAATTACAACATGCAGGTTTTGCCCCCCACACCAAGCAATTCTCAAGCAATTCAACTCAATTCTGATCCTATCTACCTGTTGATAGCATTAGATCCCACGGTTAAGGGCTCAATCCTATAAGACTTCAGCACTGCAGATGCCAATCACAAGTCCAGGTTCTCACCTGTGCTTCTGACCAACCTGCTATAGACTGGAGGTCAATAATCCTCCTCCTTGGGTTCAGTGAATTCTCAAAGCAGCTCACAGAAAACAGAGAAATATTTTTCTTACTAGATCCTCAGTTTGTTGTAAAAAGACGGGACTCAGGAGCAACCAGATGGAAGAGATGCATATGGCAAGGTATGTGGGAAGGGGCACAGAGCTCCCAGGCCCTCTCCACGTGTGTCACTCTCCCCAAATCTCCACATGTACACAGCCTGGAAAATCTCTCCAAACCCCCTCCTCTGTGGTTTTTCTGGAGACTTTATTACATAGACACAATTGGTTAAATCATTGGCAGTTGGTGATTGATACAACTTCCAATTCCTCTCTCTTCCCTAACAGTAGGAACTGCTTCTTACTGAAATACAGTTTCCATTCCTACCTCTTGCCAAGGGCAGCAATATGCTCTTTAATCTGTATTTTATACTTCAGATAATCCTTTAACACTGGTGACCATTTCCTCCTAGAAATTTTTATACATATAAAAATTTTAGAGGTACAAACTAGAGGCTTTTTTTTAGAAATAATCTTTTTGCTTAAATTTCATTACACTATACACTCCAACCTCTCTAGCTCTCTCTAGCTCTCCTTTTCGGTTTCCTGTGTGAGCTCTGTTTGTCATTTTCTAGGTTAGTATTTTTTAACATTTTTATCCTAAGCTCTCCTCCTGTTCTACACATTTTACATTGGCAATCTCTTCTGCATCCATTATTTTAAATACTAAATTATAGCTAAATGACTAACTGTGTATCTTCCACCCCAATCTTTCTGAAATTCAGAAACTTTGCCAGAGACTGTAGATGTTCAACAGTATCTATATTCTCCTGTTCTTTATGAACACAGATCTAGGATGTATTTTTTAACCACATTTGCAGTTCAGACTGATTATGAGGTGGGTTCCAGACAGTAGAAGTTAGAAGGGTTATTTTCCACTTCTAGGGCTAGCCTATAACCTCCCTGCCACAACACGCCTACTGGACTGTGCAGTACTCATTCTGTCAGGTGAATGGAGGAATGTCAGGCACCTGGAAGAAAATCTAGATGGAAAGTCTAAGTTATTTTATGGAGCAGACTCCATTACACCACTCTAACCCACACTGTATTTTTAAATGAGAGGGAAATAAACTTTATTGTGCGAAACTACTAAGCAGTGGTCTAAATAGCTAATATTATTTACCTTAACTAAACAGATGCACACACCTAACTTGTTCTGTAGATTTGTCAAACTCAACCAGGTTCAAAGCAAACTCGTCTTCTTTCCCTCTCCCTCACCACTTAAACTCCTCCAGCTCTGATCGCTCTGTGACTATCTCACCCAATTAATTAAAAGAGATTAAATATTCACTTCAAAGGGAAATCTGCCAATGTTGAGCCCTTCCTATCCTGTATTGAGCAGAGCCAATCATCAAGTGATCTCTGGAATCAAACCAACTTTTCTCTATACCAGCAGCCACCACTTTCAGTCCAGGTATCATCAGCAGGCTACATTACTGTCATGGCCTCTTATTTGCTTTTCTTGCTTGTATTCTTGCTTTTTTCCACTCTCCACAATACAACCATATTGATCTTTGACAAATGCAAATATAACCATTACTCTTTCATTATTCTGAAGATAAACCCCAAATGCCTTTCCATGGCTTAAAGGGCCATGATTATTTGTTTCTCATATCTCTTTCTAAGCCCATTCTGTGTCACACTCCAACCTCCACTATGCTGAATATCTTTCTGTTCCTTGAACAAATTATTGACTCTGCATTCCTCCATTACTGCTTCTAACCAGTAAGCACAGTGATGGCACTCTCACCATCTAATTTTTTTTCTGATTAGGAGTTCTTTATTATATGTATTTCAAATATTATCTCCAATTACCTACATTGCCTTTGAATTGTTTTAAGTAGCTCATAGCTTTAGTTCAGTTAATTTAAGCTATAAGAAATAAAAACAGTTACAGGAGAGATTATGTAATATTTATCATATACATATATAAACATAGAAGAAAGGTCTTATAGTATTTGTCTTCCTCTGACATTTTCACTTAGCATAATGCCTGGAGGCCTGTCCAGGTTATTGCAAATGGCAAGATTCTACTCTTTTTTATGGCTGAATAATTTATATATATATATATATATATATATATATATATATATATATATATATAAAACCATAGTTTATGTCTTATGCTCTTGTATTTCCAGACCATTTGGTATAAGTTAGCATTCAGTGTTTGTTGAATGTCCAACAGACTAAGTTTTTTTTATCATCGACAATACCTATGTGAATATACCAAATAAAGACTGATATCCAAGTTCTCAGTCACAATAATATTCATAAATGAGAACTCCAAAAACAACAGTACTTTTGAAATAGTAATCAGTTAGGGGAAAATGTAGATATAATGAAGAGATTTATAAAGGGAATGGTTTAAAGAACAAAAACACTTATTTCCCTCGTATAACAGTGCTGATGTGGGTTGTCAAAGCAGTTCTCCATGTGGACCCTCAGGAACTCAAGTTCCTCCATTCACTCTGCTCCTCCATTCCTGGGGATAGTGTCACTATCAACATGGTCAAAACTGGATCACCGTGGGCTCAAGCCAGTGGAAAAGGAGAAGAGAACATGAAATAGAAGGGAACATATAGGAGAAAAGAATATACAGGATTCATCAGTCAGGATTCCAAGAGAAAAATAGAACCAAGAGAATAAATATGTATTAAGAGAGTTATGGCAAGGAATGTGATTATGGCTCAGCAGGTTCAAAATCCACAGGGCAGGCTCTCTGAAACAGCAGGCTGGGAATTCTCAGGCAGAAACTGAAGCTTCAGTTCCCTGGGAGAAATTCTTCTTACTCAAGAAAATATGAAATCTCTCTTAAAGCCTTTCAACTGATTGGATCAGTCCAATCTCAAGGATAGTCTCTTTTACTTAAAGCCAATTCAGATATTAATCACATATACAAAATATCTTTACAGCAACATCTAGATTTGTGTTTTATTGATTAAATGGAGATGACAGCTTAGCTCAGCTGACCAACCGAACTGACCATTACAGAGGAGAGAAGATGGAAGAGAAGAGACAGAGAAGAACACCCAGAGGAGCATTGCCCACTGCCTTGAGCTCTAGGTGAAACAGACTCGTTTACTTCCAGTCGTATTCCATTATAACACCTTGGGCACATGGGTACACCTAACTACAAGAAAGTCTGAGAAGTGTAGTCCAGCCATGTGCTCAATATATAAAGAAAAACAGTTTTAGTGGATAACTAGTGAGCTCTACCTCAGCAATGGACAATTTTGAGTAAATAGATCTCAATTATTGGCTGTACATGTTTGTTCATTGTGCTGCAGAACAGAAGATGCACTTTGCTCTTTCCAAAAGAATTCTTACTAATACATAAACACCTGAAAGGTACTACTAGTTCAGACCATCTTATTTACACAAGAGATGACTCAAGGTTATCTCTTTGGCATTGGTCACTCAGCCAGAGTTTATACCATAATGATAAGAGCTTTGTGATCCAACTTTGGTTGGATTACAAATTACTTCTGCAAATTTCCTTCATCTACAGCCCTGCTAAATTCACTGTATCAATAAAATATCATTGACATTCTACACCTACTTAGAGTGAATTATCGAGAACCTGTGATTCTAGCAATGAACTAAGAGGGAATAATATGCTGAAATATTTTGGCTATTTAAACCAGAGAGATCTAATCTTAGAAGAGCAAGCTTCCTGCCTTTAGTATGTGTCCCAGAGTGTGGAGCTCTGGGACTGGAGATGGGACAAACAGACCTCAGCTCTCTTGGTAGCTTTATTTCATTTCACTCATTCCCTCCTTTTTGTATCTATAGAAATGATCCTAGAACAACCTGTCTCCTGGCATCTTTCCATTTGTTTCCTCTCATTCTCCCTCTTCCTAAAATCTAACTAGTAAGGGAGGAAGGAAGAGGAGACAGCCTCAAGTGGCACTTCTTTACCCTCCTTCCAGTTGTGATTTCTCCACATGCAGCACTCCCACCAATGAAAATCCTGAAATAATACCACATTCATGGGATGCCCATCAGTACACTTGTACCACCGCAGGGACCCTACAATATTATGTGTGGCCAGGGACTATGGTTACTATTCTGATACAAGTATCACTGCAAAGATGAGCTGAAGGTATCGAGGAATCCAAATAAGATAGGGTGCCTGTTCTTCAAAAATTCAAAATAGTGGCACCTGGGTGGCTCAGTTGGCTAAGCACCTGCCTTTGGCTCAGGTCATGATCCCAGGGTCCTGAGATCGAGTCCTACATCATGCTCCCTGCTTAGTTGGGAGCCTGCTTGTCCCTCTGCCTGCTGTTCCCTGCTTGTGCTCTCTCTCTGACAAACAAATAAATAAAATCTTAAAAAATTAAAAATAAACAACATCGTAGATGAAGGCACAACAGAATTAGGGCCCATTCCTTACTGAAAGATCCTTTGGGCTTTTATGAACATGCTCTCCTCCACCCCTCCAGGTCTGTCTAGATTTTTCTGACAATATTACTAAAGCCAGTGGGGAAGAAGGTAGGTTGGAAAGAAGCTAGAATAGAAAGAGTTAATAAAACTAAGTCATCTATTCTGTAAGAAGAATAAACAGCTGCCACCATCTTTCTGAGGTATAACATCAAGTTCTTCATAGTCACTGAGAGTTTAAGTTTTTATGAATTGATTGCTTTCTGAGTCAGGTACTGTGTTAAGCACTTAATGTTTATAAGGAGATTTACTTCTCCAGAAAACTAATTCTGTGAGGTCAGTACGAGTGGCCCCCAATTTTCAAATAAGTAAATCAATGTTCAGAATGGTCAATGGATTTGCCCATGATCAAACTACAAATAAGTGGCAGAGACATTACTGTCTGTATTTTTTCTTTTACACACACAAAAGATACTGAGTTATACAGAAGAATTCACACTAGGTTTAAAAATTATGTGCAAAATATTTTTGTGAAATTAATGTGAAAAATAAAATATGAATCATTAAATAAATAAATGTATTTACATTAAATAAAAATATGAATTATTAAATATTTTAATAAATAAGGAGACTGATTGCAGGATAGATTTTCTAAGGATGACAAAACTACCGGATCAATAATGTTGAGGGCTAGACTGGGAAATAAGAATGGGAAGAAGGGCAAAGAAAAGGCGAGGAAGAAAGAGAACCAGAAGGTCTAGTTCATCCTTTGGCTGCTCAAAAGTTTGTTTGAAGTTAGGCGTAAGTAGAATCAAAAATAAATTCGAACACCTAACTCGGAATCAGTAGGACTTAAATTATAATATTAGATTCTTTAGAGACCCAAGATATTAAAAATGAAATTTTATTTGCCCATGGTATTTTTGCTCCCTCATGCCAAATATGCCCTATAAACTGTTATTACAAAATAATGTGCTAACACTTTCTAAATGATATCGGTCTGTATTCCAGTTGTGCTGATGTGGTAGCCCATCCACAGACAATTCCCAAAGCACCAAACTTTGTTCCTACCTCTATCAACATACGTTTTGCACTATAATAGAATTCCTTTTATACATACGTGAATAGTATCCAACCACAATATAGACTAAATAACACTTAGTGCTAAGAAGAAAAAGGTGGAGGGGAAAGGAAGGAGAAGGAGATAAAGAAAAAGAGAGAGAAACAAACAATACTGATGAGTTTCCTTGAAGACAGCAGCTTTGCTCAACACCAAGAGGAAAATTTTTTTGCCCACAATGCACTCACAGTCACAGAGAATAACACCATCATTATCAGTGCTACCATTAATTGAGTTCTTAATATTTACCATGCCCTTCTGTCTATATAGATACCACTATTTTCATTTTAATAGATGAGCACACTTAGAAATAGAAATTAAGCAACAAGCCTAAAATCATAGTAAATCATGAAGCCAAACCTTAGCAATGCAAGTCCAGATCCCATACTTATAATCAGAACCCTCTGCTGCCTTTTAAATAAACACATAGCTGCAGTGTTCCATCTCAGAGGAATACTCTTCTCCAAGTGCCAAAGGATAAGAGAAAGGGGTATTAGAGAAAGGAGTCTTCTGCCCTGGTGGAAGAAGTGTGGGTATTTGGATGGGACTGTGGAACAGGCCAAGGGAGGTGTTACTGACAAGGTAATGTTTGGGCTTCATCTTGAATGATGGGAAGGGATTCCAAATTTGTTTGATAGGGGATGTAGAAGGAGGGAAGATAAGCCTAAGCAAAAAGGAACATTTGCCCCACACTATAGATATCCAAAAGGGCATAGCATATTCTGTATGCAGAAGGTAGTATGTATGAGGGGGTGGTGCATGGTAGAGGACAGAAGGGCTAGAGACTCTCAATGTGAGTGGCAAATGGATAGTGAAAAATATTTTTATCTTATTTTCACTCTACATTTAACAATCAACAGCCATTTACTGAACACCTAACTACATGCCAACACAGAGCAGTAAATAGAGAAACCCTTCATGGAGCCTACATCCTAGTGGAGGTTGATAACAAACATACATATGGCATAGAGTGATAAGAAGGAAAATAAGCCAGGATAAGAAGGCACAGAGTGAGGGATGGGTGTTATTCGAGATAGGGAAGTAAGGAAAGACCTTTCTGTTTAGGACATTTGAACAGAGACTTACATGAAGGAAGCCTTTATCTTATAAACAGGGAAAGCTGATGAAGGATTTCAAGCAAGAATATGGCGTGATCAGATTTCCTTTTCTAAGAGCCAAATGTGGCTGATGGTTTGGTGCAGGAAGAGAAAGTTAAGACTAATAAGAGGGAGAGGACCACATAGAAATCTACCGCAGTAATCCAAACACACTGAACTATAACAGCAACATTGGGTATGTGATTTTAAAATAAGAGTAAGCTCTGGAAGGGGACCTAGAATGCTAAGGAATTCTCTTTCTAGTAACTTGGACCAAAGGCAACTGTAGATGTGCTAAAAGGCAGAGGATATTGGGAAAGCTGACAGAGAGAAAAGCCAAGAGTTATTTATTGCTCAGACTGTAGCATCAATGGAAACGGACATGAATGACTGAAGGAGAATCTCAGCCATTTCCTCATTTCTGAAAGCAAGCGCTAAAGAAAGATGGGAGAAAAATCTCAAAAATAGTCATGGCTTGCAACACTGGAGTCCCATGTCTCTATTGTCATGAAAGGAAATTAAATAAATGATATGACAGTTCCTAATACCTTCCCATTCACACAGACATTAATCTTCCCATGCTCAATCCCCTGAATGTGTGCCCACCGCTAAAGTAGCAAAGATAGGCAAGGACTGAAACCCTGTGGTGGGGCAGGGGCAGAAGTGAAGGTAAGATGCAGGCAAGAGAAAGGGACGGAAGTGTCCGGGATATGTCTGAGCTGGCTTACCATTAGAAGGTTAAAGGAACTGAAAGTAAACAACCCACAGAGATGGCAAACACCGAAGCCCGCCACAGAGATGGCAACAGGGGACTTTAGGACAATGCCCAGCCTGGAGGCTGAGGGTGGCATGAATTCTCTAGGTTTCTCCTTCCCTAAAATTACAGGGTTGTGGGTGGGATTTTTGAAGAAAATGTGAGGATGAAACCAGTTGAATAGGCAATGGATGTGTCACAAGGTATTTATGGTTTTGTGTTTTATAGAATGGTGACAAATTTAAATGATTTAAAAACACAAATTCATAACATTTTTATGAATTATATTGTAGGGTTTATTTCATAAGCAGATGTAAAATATATGAAAACAATATACCAAGGATAGGGGATAAATGGAATTTCACTGTTGTGCTAACATTTTACTTGCAAATTTACAATACTAATCTAATTATACTTGGTAAGTTAATGTGCACATTATCATTTTTTAAGGAAAACTTAAAAAATAATATAGGGAGACACAACTAAAAAGTTTATGAAGAAGATTGGATAATAAAACACATATGGTTGACTCCAAGGAAGTTAAGGAAAGAAGAGAAAATCGAAACCAGGTTGCACCACTATACAACACATTGTAAATAGATGAATCAAACCATACTATATAAATAGTGACATTAAATGTACATGGACTAAACATTCTATGTAAAAGGCAGAGATTGTCAGACTGAATAAAAAGGCAAGATGCAATTACTTTGTGGCCTAAAGATTCTGCATTTTATGAAGACATGGCTGGGTTGAATATAAAAGGATGAAACTACAAAATAATCAAACACTAAGCATAAGAAATATGGTATGTTATCTTAATAGCAGACAAAGTTAACTTAAAAAGTATAACACTAGATAAATAGGAATCTATCAGAATCATAAAATGGTTACTTCTTCAATATATAAATCCTAAAGTCTGTGAATCTAATAATAGAACTATAAGATACATTAAAAAAAAACATGGACGGATGAAATGGAAAAACAGACCAATGCACATTCATAATTGGTAATATTAATACCTTGTTCACTAATGAATAGAGGACCTAGAAAAAATATGAATAGTGATATTTAAACATAGAATATATAGTGAGATATAGTGGTAGAGAATTGAACATGCAATCATATAACTTGTTTACAATATATTTATACAACATTAATCTTAGTTATCACAAAAATGCATGCTCTTTTCAAGTATATATTGCATAGACTATATAGTGGACCATAATGTGAGTCAAAATATAATCTGAAGGTATCTGGTCTGCCTACATATGTTCATGAACTTCACATTAGTCCTCTATATAAATATATCAGGTCAATCAAATTGAGCCAAAAGTGGCAAGTGTTCCAGACATCTAGGTGAAACATGTACAATCCTTAGGATTGTAGATAAAATAGGATAAGAGATAAAACTCTAGGAAAAGATAAAAACTCTTTATCCTTAGGATGAAAGATAAACTCTAAGATAATTTAAGACCTTATAAAATCAGTGAATTTTTCTAGGGACCCAGTGGATATGGGGCACACTAGAACATCACCTCCACAGTAAAGAGGGCCTTTCACTGGCCAACAGAGTAGAGGCTAAATTCATAAGTAAGCAAAATGACCTGGTCAGTTGACCTTGATCATGTCATTGGTCACGTCAGTGCTGCCACATGGGTATGTGAAAGAAGTAGTACCAATGGCAGGAATGGATGTGATACACAGGCCCAAAAGCATGGCCTCTAAGGCTGTGCTAGCTATTGTTGCTGCCATGCATCAGGTTGCCATCAATAGAAATTTACACTAAGTTCCCGTGCCTCACCTGGGTAGCTCTGTGGAACTGCTTGTGGAGTCTGGCCCCCTACCTGTAGCAGGAGCATGCACAGAACCAGAGAGGCAGAATGGGACAGGGAGGCCCAACCAGGTGGTGGTCCCTCAACGCTGCTGCCCCCACTCCTCATGCCATCACTGCCACTCCTCATGTCACCACTTCTTCTCATGCAACCCTAAATTATGTAACATTTGAAACTATGCTTGATGAGTATTTCTGTCATGGTCCTTCTGCATGTTCCCTAACTTCATGAATTCTTAACTTACTGATAACTTTATATGAAAGCAATCTATAGGGAGCTACCACATAGCACAGCTTCAACCATGTGAGACAGACATAAGTTTCTATGTGTGTCATAATGTCCAAAGACTGGTGACAAGTGTTCAACTCTTGGTTTTTAGTTGAGATGTGGTTTGCGACTCAGTTGCTTTCTACAGTGTCCCTGCCACACAGCATATAGCCTGGCACCACAAAGAGTTCAGTAAGTGCTCATCAACTGGGAAGAAGCTTCAGCTGCTGGAGGCCCATCTGTGGCCTAGAGATACCTTCAGTTTGCCAGTCATTGTTGGTTCTAAAGAGAAACTGGAGCAGGATAGGAAGGAAGGGAAGCTGGCTGCATGCCAGATTCAAGAGGCGATGAGATGAGGAGTCTCCCAGAATTTTCCTCGAGCTATTCAGCTTAGTCTCTCCAAACAAGAAAGATGGTCCTGCCACCAGTAGGTGGACAATAATATACCTTCTTAACATCCCAAAACCACTTATTTCTTCTCCATAGCAAGGAGCATGGGGGGTGTTAGAGGAAATGAGAGCAAGAGAGGGAACAATGATGAGAAATAGCTCCACAGCTTTCCACCTACAGAGCTCCCCAAGTGCAAATGTGAATCTATTATTCCCTTGGCCACTTGGTGCCCACATGCTTCTCATGATATGAGCATCTTGAGGAGCTATTCCATTCAAACATTTAGGGGAGTTTTGTAGAGTAAGTCATCTAAACACCAACACTTTACCTGGTTTTCAATTATAGAACCACTTTGTTGGATGTGTAAGAAACAGTATGTTGATCTCCACCATGACACTTTCCTAAGGGATTTTCAAAGGTTATTTAACACTTCATGATTTTTACCTCTCGTGCTGGGCTTTAGTACCTAACCCTAGGTCTCTAATAACGTGACATTGTTATATTACTCAATGGCCTGTTCCTGAAAAATTGAGAAAAAGCAACTTTTTCCAGGCCAAGGATAGTTGTTGCCATTTTGAATAATAAGTAAATTTGCCAACTCAGTAATATGATAAAAGGCACATGTATGAAGACATGCTTTGCAGTCAGGTGTGTTGCTCTGAACAAGTCATATTTAGCCAGGACTTCCACATTGTGTCTTTCTCCAATGAGTAATTCTCATAAAATTTCACTTATATTTCATAAACTATCTCCCTCTTAAAGTCTTCCAGGTATGCCTTATTCTAGTTCTTAGACCATTTTTCCCTTACTATGAACTCATGGTCTGGAATTTTTGTCCATGCTGTTCCCTGAGAGTGGAGAGTCCTTCCTCCTATTTTTATAATTACAGAAATCATGTTCTTCCTTCAGTAATAGCCTCTCCCCTATAAATGTCTCTTAGTGTAGCCATAACCTATACTTGCCTAGTTGTCTAATTAAAAGTCATTTTATCATTACTTATTTGTCTTCTTTCTTGTATTAGCATTGGATGACTCCAGCCAAAGTGGTCATCCCACTCTAACCACAGGAAAGATCTTAAGCAAGAACCACCAAGCTAAATCCCATCAACTAGAATCATGAGAGGTAATACATTTTAAAACATTAAGTTTTCTAGAGTTTTTTGTTAAGTAACAATAGAAAACCAGAACACAGTCAAAAGCATTCCAAATGACACAAAGATCTAGAAATAAGTTTCTGTGCATACTGGCGTCTGCTAGAAAAGAAAAGAAAAAAAAAGAGGGTGTTGCTAAAGTTTGAGACACAATAGGAAGCACAGTGTGTCAAGAAATTGGAACCTGGGAGGTGGGGGTGGGGGAGAAAAAAGAAAGAAATTGGAACCAGACACAATTTGGAGTCCCTTTGACATCATTTAAGAATCTGGGAGATTTAATAATAGCCCCCAGAAAAAGTCATTGAACCATTCATTAACATACAACAAATAATGAGAAATTAACCAGAGGACAATAAATGAGTGAATGAATAGGATATACCAGAACTGGAACTTGGTAGTTTGTGGTGGTTTTCATTATTGCTGTCATTCCCTCTGCTACCTACCCCTCCCTGCTCTGCTGTGCCTGAAGTCCTCAACCTGAACACTCTGAGGCACTACTTGGCACAGCTCTCTCCTCAGCAGCCGGCTTAGCCACAGTGACCCTCACTGCTGCCCTCAGGGCCTCAGCACTTAGTGTCCAGGGACACGGCCATTGTCCAGCCATCCCTTATGAGACAACTGCATGCAAGTTAGGCATAGTGCTACTCTCAAGGAAATCCCCAGGCCACGTTATCTCCCTTTTCTCTGAAAGTGGCCATCTCTTGGGTCTCTCCACTTCTACCCTATCCAATCATCAAACTCCTCCATCTCTAGAAAAATCCAGGCTAATCCACCTCAATGATCTAGAAACTCTTAAACTGGCCTGTTACATTTTTAAAAGAGTGTATTTTAAGTAATCTCTACACCCAAGGGACAGGGAAGAGGCTCAACCTCCATGAGCCCCCTCAAGGTTGGTCTCTCCTTCCAGTATGGGTGATGAGAAGTGAAAAGAGAGAGTCTACAGGAAGGAGAAAATCAGGTTTTTTTTTTTCTTTTTCTAGGAGTTCTGCCTATTGCACATGCTATTTGAGAAAGCAAAATTTGGTATTCTAGTCCATGGGGGAAAAAATCATTGTGAATTCTTACAGTATATATAAATTGTTTCCTAACTAAAATGACGAAAGGATATATCAGAGGAAAGAAATGAAGGTAAAAAGTTCACAGCAAAGATTTTCCTAATTTATAGCCTAGCCTCCTCTTGAAATGAACTGTATTTCTGTTCATATCAAGATAATTAATAGACGTGAAAAAGCAGTATTCCTAAAAAAGGTGATACTTAAAAGTGCCTATTGGATTAAAAAGCAAAATATACTACACGGCATAAAATTGTCCTGTGTGTCCACATCATAAATTTAATCATTTCCAAAAGGGTAAAACCATCTTAAGGCTCCGCACTTCAGGTATTAAACACAATCAGCTAAACAGGAAAGTAGGTTTTGATATTGATAGATTAACATGACAATTTGAAGTAGCAACATTTAACAAAAAATGGAAGCAATTTTAAAAGGGTCATTTCCAGAGGTATCATCATTCAACCACGGTTTCTTGCAATAGAGAGAGCAAAATAACGTGGAAGGTACAACTCCTTGTCCTCTCACAAACGAAACACCCCCGTGGGGGAAGTTATTGTGGCTCCAACCAGAAGAGCTGGTGCTTGATCTGGCGCTGCAAGTCACTGACTCAGACACTCCTTTCCTTATCCCTACCTTGGGGATAAAATCACTCACACTGGCTATCTCCCCGGGGCTCAAATGAAAGTATGTGAGAAATGTGTGCAATCCTTTCTAAAACTCTATACAAATGCTGATTACCGTTTTTATTATGTTGTCAAAGAGAGTCTTGTAGCAGTTGAGAAGTTGAGACATTGTCCTCTAGAGGACAGAAGGGACTGTCCTCCAAGAACTCAGGGCCCTTAAGGTTACAATGTGTGTGTGTCTCTATATATGTGTTAACCATGTCACAATAGGACAAAAAATGGAAAAACAATGTTTTCATGATGAATTACAAAAATATTTGTTTGGGCACAATCTTCCCCCAGGTTAGCTCAAGCTGCTTTAATTTCTTTGGTATTTTAACTTTTCACTGTGAAAAATTTTCAACATAATGCAAAAGTAAGAATACATAATGAACTCCTACATACCCATCAGGCAGAATCACAGAGATCAACACTCTTCTTTCTAAGGACTGAGCTGTGTCTCCCCTGAATTCATATGTTGAAGCCCTAACCTCCTGTACCTCGGTGACTGCATTCAAAGGCAGAACCTTCAAAGAGGTAGTTAGGTTAAATTAGGGTCATTAAGATGAGCCCTAACCAATCTAAAAGTGTCCTTATAAGAAGAAGAGATTAGGACACAGGAGAGACCAGGGATATCCTCACACAAAGAAAAGCCATGTGAGGACACAGAGAACAGGTGTCTACCTGCAAACCAAGGAGAGAAGTCTCAGGAGAAACCAAACTTCCCAGCACTTTGATCTTGGATTTCCAGCTTCCACAGCTGTGAGAAGATATATTTCTAGTGTATAATCCATCTAGTCCGTGGTACTTTGTTATGGTAGCCCTAGCAGAATACCCTGTTATTCTTGTTTCTTCAACCCCCCCTCTATTATTCTACTTTTTTTTTTTTTTTTTTGGCTAGAGTTCCTGAGTAATTTGTCATTAATTAAAATATTGCTGTTTAGCTAATGGGCACCCTGTGCAATCCTGAAACAGTACTTAAGGACATGTTCCAGGACACTAACTGCCATCCTGGAATGTAAGAAGAGCCAGTTTCTACTACAGAAGGACCTGAAGTTGGTGCCCAAAGAAGGAAAGAAGCACGGTCACTTGTGTTCCTATAAGGGGACAAGGTCCAGAGTACCTTCCTCAGACCAGAGAGAGCACAACCATATTTTCTACTTTAAATTATGCTTCTTTAGGTTATAAACCAATTTTTTGCAAAATTTATTGGGACAAATTTGGAGACCTATTATAGTTAAGTCAGAGCATCCGTGAGCTACTCTATGTGGAAATTATTAAAAATTAACCCAAAAATAGAAAGTAGAGCCTTACATCCCAATAAAAAATGGAATCTACTCAACAGTAAGAATACACTTCCCTTTCCAGGCTTATCTGCAACAAGATTACACCAATGTCCATCCTGGATAGGAATAAAATAAAGCCCAGTAGGCATGCCACAGGGATAAAAGTCAACATCACAGCTACAGCATCAGGCCAAATGAGAAAGTTATGAACTGTGGGAGGGCTGGCACTTGCCACATTCAACTAGACATGTATTTCCAGAGAATATGGGCCAGAGGTTGTTTCCGTAAGTTCTTTCCATTCCCCATATAAGGGTATGGAAGGTTTCAAGACTTGGGAGATGAGCGAAGAAGTGGGCTCTATTCATCTATTTCTTCATCTCCAACTTGCACTTCTGACCAGTATGAAATAACAGAGATCAGATTTCTCTTCCTGCATGAAAAACTGAAAACAAAGAAAAGAAAAAGAAAGAAAGACAGAAAGAAACACGTGATACAAAGCCTCCCATTACATTAGAACAAATGACCCCTGTGGCAACAAAGAACAATGACCCCTGAGACACAGGAAATAAATGACATGGCCCTATGAATACCCGACTTTATTGCCTAGAGAAAATTTCTAGACTGTGATGGGAGGGCAAGCCCAAGCAGAGCCTAGTGGTGTCCCTGAGTTGAGGATACAGAATTGAGTATTGTTTAAGTTTATAGGACAGAGTATAGGAAAGGTGATAGCTACACAGAGAGAGAAACCCTGGATCTGCAGAGGAACCCCTCAGGTGTTCAGCTGATTACTAAGGAGTGCATGTATTTGAGGAAACTACCTAAAGCCTGGCAAGGGTCAGATGAGGGGTTTGGGGAGTGGCAGAGATATGCAAGGATTGGTGGGGACAGTGTCCAGAGATCACACAGAATCAAGAATAGTGTTTGCTCCCAATAGACAAAGTAGAAAACCTGATAAATCATGGAGTATTTCTTAGAGAACTTAGTCTCTTGCTTGAAATAGTAGGGAGAATATAATCCTTGACTAAATTCTCTAACAAAGCTTAAAGGCAAGGCCCAAAAGATCAAAGCATTTCTAAGTAACTGCTTTGCAAAGTATTGCAGAATATTTAAGGGAATACAAAGTGTCTGGCACCCACTAAGATATAATATACAGTAGCTGGCATCTAATCAAAACTTGCTAGTCACGTAAAGAAGTTAAAAACTACAATCATGTAAGAAAATCAAAACTAATTCAGAAATTATATTGATGATAAATAGCATATAAGGACAGCAAAACAGTATCATTGTATTATCTTATTGTTTTAACTGTACCATAACTATTATTTTAACTATATTCCATATATCCAGTGAATTAGAGGAAAGGTGAAACATGTTAAGTGAAGACATAGAAGATGTAAAGATGACTGAGTTTAAAGGTTTAAGAGATGTCTGTGATGAAAAACACATTGATGGCAATAACATCAGCTTAGACATGGTAGGACACAAATCAGTGAACTTGAAAACAAAGCAATATAAACTATCCAAAATGAAATATCAAAAGAAAAAAGTGTGGGAAAAAAGTGAGTGGAGCATGCATGAACCATGCGAACACTGCAAGGAGCTAAAAAATATGGATAATTAGTGTCCTAAAAGAGCAGAAAAGCAAAATATTTTAAAATATAAAGGTCAAAATTTTCCCACATTTCATTAAAAAACTATTACCCCATAGATCAAGAAGTTCAACAAATCTCAAACAAAAAAAAGATGAAGGGGGCACTTGGGTGGCTCAGTCTGTTAAGTATCCAACTCTTAATTTCAGCTTGAGTCATGACCTCAGGGTTGTGAGATGGAGCACTGGGCTCTGCACTGGACATGGAACCTGCTTAAGATTCTCTCTCTCCCTCTGCCCCTCCCTTATCTTCCCTCTCTCTTAAGAAAAAGAAAGGAAGGAAAAGAAAAGAAGAGAAAGGAAAAGAAAAGAAAAAAAACAAAGGAAATTATAACAAGGCACATCATAATCAAATTCTCAAAACCAGTGGTAAAGAGGAATTTTAAAGGTACGCATATTAACAAAGATATGTAAAGAAAAGCTAAGTTAAGAGTCACAGTATACTTCTTGTGGGTAACAATGTAAGCTAGAAAACAGTAAAGCAACATTTTCAAAGTACTAAAAGAAAAGAGAAAAAAAAAAGACGAGCCAAAATTCCTTACCCAATGAAAATATCTTTCAAAAATGAAAGTGAATGACACCAATTCTATATGATTTTGTCCAGAAAATAATTCTTAATTTGAGGCAGCACTACAAAACTAGATGGAGATAGTACCCAAAAAGACAACTATAGGGCATTCTGCCCCATGAATGTCTTCATAGATTCAGAGACTCAGCATAGTTGTCGAGTCTCCCCAAGCCAATCTAAACATTTAATGCAATTCCAACCAAAATCCCACAAGTTTTTTCAGATGCAGGCAAACCAATTCTCAAATGCATGTTGGAAGGCAAAGCCATTATCACAACCAAAGTCATTTGGATAAGCAACAAAGTTGGAGGACTCACACTACCCAATTTTTAACACTGAAAATTAGGAACAATTAGAATTTTCATGTTCTTAATAAGATTCCAAAACAGGTAAGCTATTCTTGGAAACTGTTTGGCAGTTTCTTATAAAGTTAAACATATACTTTCCATATGATCAGTCCCACTTGTAAGTATTTAGCCTCGAGCAGGAGTCCTAGGCTTTCATAAATAAAGTTTTACTTGAACGGAGCCATTCGTTCATGTATGTAATGGCTTTTCTCATACATCAGTGGCAGAACTGAGGATTTGCCACAGAGATTAAATGTCCAGCAAGGCCTAAGTTATCATCTGTCCTTTTATAGAAAAAGTTTTCTGATCTCTTCCTGGAGAAATAAGCACAAATGCACTACAAAAACCTGCACACAAATGTACATAGCTGATTAATACTTGCAAAACAACAAACACAAATGTGGAAACTCAAACGTCCATCAGTGTGAATGGATAAACAAGCTATGGTAAATCCACACAATAAAATTTTACTCCGCAATACAGAGGAATGCATGACTGACACAGGCAACAACATAAATGCCTTAGAAAGTAATTTTGCTGAAAAAGCCAGGCAAAAAAAATATATACATATGCTAAATGGTTCCAGTTTTACAAAATTTCTGGAAAAATGGCAAATCAATAATAAAGTATAAATCAGTTGTTTGGAGATGGGGATAGGGCAGGGAGGGGCAGGTGAGAAGGATTACAAACGGATAAGAAAAAAATTTAGGGATGATAAATATGATCATTTTCTTGATTGTGCTGGTAGTTTCATGGGTGAGTACCTATCTAGTCAAACACCTTATTTTTTTTTTAGATTTTGTTTATTTATTTGGCAAACAGAGAGATCACAAGCAGGCAAAGAGGCAGGCAGAAGGAGAGGGGGAAGCAGGCTCCCCTCTGAGTAGAGAGCCTGATGTGGGGCCCAATCCCAGGACCCTGAGATCATGACCTGAGCCAAAGACAGAGGCTTAACCCCCTGAGCCACCCACGTGCCCCTAGATGTATAGTTTACTGTATGTCTACTGTACATCATTAAAGTATTAAAAACCCAGACCTGCCCGAGTACAATGCCCATGCATTTAACTGCTACTCTAGCTTCCCTCCTCAGACAGAAAGACGCTACACAGTGAAGAGCCTCAACCACCACCACCAGGCTGTAAACTGCCTACAGTCCTTTAATCTCCAAGGCTCTAATCTGCAGGATGGAGCTAGTTAGGAAGACAATAGCTGCTTCTTCACAGCACTGCTCTGACTGATCCCAGAGCCAGAGTCACAGGCCTCCCAGTGAATGGGTCTACAGTGCTTGCCCCCACCCGACTTCAATGGACCCTGACTGCCGCAGTTAACCCACGTGGAGCTTCTCAGAAGCAGAGAGAGGCCTGAACACCTCGATTTCTGAAACTCCAAAATGCCAGAGGACTGTAGACAGATTTAAAATAAATAGTGTCCATCATAAGTTGGAGTCTTGGTAAGCAGATTCTGTGAAAGGAAAGGGGAAGAGGCAAGACTGGGCAGGAGGATGATCAAATGTGACAGAGTCACCAGCAAAACCTCGGCCAACTTGGAAGGGTGCTCTGGAGTCCATGTTCCTTCATCAGAGATGTCCTGAGTCAGGTCCAGACGGTGGGTGATTTATCCTCACGTCCAGCTCACTCTTCAGCCGCAGGCTGATCAGGAAAGAGTGTGACAGTGGCCAGCACTCTTGGAAACTGAAGCTAATGCTGGATGACCTCATGGCCCGAGGCTGCTGTCCTGTCCACACGCTGATCCTTGTAGAGTGAGCAAGACTGAATTTAGTTATACATGCTTCTTATTAAAAAAAAAAAAAATTCTATGAAAAACATCAGGTTGCAAAATGTAAGTGGTGTCTCTTCTGCCACTTTGCTAGGCAGGAAACCCAAGACAGGAAAAGAAATTGGGTCCCGTAATTATGAACAGATGAACTTCAATAATTTTTTCTTTTTTGTTTTTCACATGCTGGCCTAAGCTTCAGAGCTTTGTCGCATTGTGCAAGAAGATAGTGGGTGGCAGACTTAGGAGCTGGCTAAAAATTAAAGCAAAAAGTAAAGCCACCTATTTGACCTATTCGGAAGAAACTGCATATTGTATTCAGAAAGAGAAAGTCGAGAACTATACATTAATTACCGGTACGCTTGACCAGTTATGGGTGTAACGTGGTGAGAAACTGGAAGAAGATAATGAGGCAGCCAACAGGGGCTGAGAATCCTATTTATGGTGCTGCGAGCTTAAAATGAGTGTCTGCAGAAGCAGCAGGAGTGTGGGCTGCCAGCTCCGTGATTAACAATAGCAGAATTTCAGGAAACAGTTGCAGCAGTAGTAAGGTTCTGCCAAATACCAATAGCGAAATGTTAGTGTGCTACAGAAGCAAGAAAAGAAACAATTATGAGTTGGTATTTCTTAAACGTGAACTGTCAGGAGTATGCTTTTATTAATCAAGTGATAATGTTTTGCTGTTGAGTGATTCTATTTATGAAGTGTAGAGAAATAATGAATCAGAATTCACAGAATGTTTGAAATTCTGGTCTATGAAAATAAAATGCATTGCTTTTTAATGATGAAGGAAAACTTCTAGAATTTCCATGGAAATTATGTGAGGAGACAAGTGTTAAGTAGGACTGGCAGCACAATAAATACTAAAATAGGCAAAAACAGGCCTCTGAGACCTCTTCTTTCTTTCATTGTCTCCTTCACAACTTCACACAGGGCTGTGGAGCCCCGGCACCTAATGGCCCCTCTTCCTCTCGTTGGACTTGGATCAGCTCCTACACACCAACCCCTTTCCAACACACTGGCTGTTTGGTTTTTATCCTCAACGACCTTAATGGAGAGCTCATGGCAGAGAGCCACAATGCCCCTTTCATCATCTGTCATTAAGCAAGTTAACCCTAATGTAGATTATCCTTCCAGAAGCATATGGATTTTTAAAAAGGATTCCAAGACACAGTCTCCAGCATGTTTACAGGTGGAAATATCTTTAAGATTGTTTAGGAAACCATCAGGGATTCTTAAGTCACAGCGTGTATACAGACAGTGATCCTTCCACCCAGGAGTCAGGCCAGCCCAGGGTCTAACTTTTGCTAAGGCTCATACACCCATGAAGACCTTATCGTCTCTGGTCACCTTGAGGACGGTACTTTTCCCCATGACTTCTTTCCTTTATCTCTTTATTGTCCAGGTCCCTCTAGAGACATGGAAGAGACAACAGTGATGTGATAGAAAGAACAAGAAGATCTGGACATCAGTTCTGACTTGTGTACTCTCCAGATGAGGCCTGGGGCAAATTGCTTAAACCTGTTTCAATCTATAATTCATTTGTAAAAACAGACTATCTACTTCATAGGGCAGCTGTGGAGAACTGTTTGATGTGTGGCCTATGGTAGGCTCTCAAAGTTCGGTTTTTTTTTTTTAATAGTTAATCTACAGTGTAATATTAGTTCAGGTGTACAATATAGCGATTCAACACTTCCCTATTTCCCCCAGGGCCCGTCACAACGGGTGCACTCCTTTACCCCATCACCTGTGTGACCCATCTCTGCCCCCTCCCATGTGCCACCCCCAACAATCAATTTGTTCTCTTTAACTAAGAGTCTGTTTCTTGGTTGGTTTCTCTCCTTTTCCTCCTTTGCTCATTTGTTTTGTGCCTTAAATTTACATGTGAGTGAAATCATATGGTATAGGTCTTTCTCTGACTTACGCACTTAGCAGTATACTCTCTAGCACTATCCATGTTGTTGCAAATGGCAAGATTTCATTTTTTATGGCTGAGTAATAGTCTCTCTATATATGTATATATATACACACATACGTATATATACACACATATACACATACATACCACATCTTTATGTAAGTGCGTGTGTGTGTGTGTGTGTGTGTGTGTGCGTGCATGCGCCACATCTTTATTCATCAATTGACTGAGAGTTGGGCTGCTTCCATATCTTGGCTATTGTAAATAATACTGCAATAAACATAGAGGTGCATGTATCCCTTTGGATTAGTGTTTTTGTATGTTTGGGGAAAATACCTAGTAGTGTGATTATTGATCGCAGGCTAGTTCTATTTTTCACTTTCTGAGGAACCTCCCTACTGCTTTTCACCATGGCTGCACCAGTTTGCATTCCCACCAGCAGTGCAAGAGGAGTTCTTTTTTCCCCCAAAATCCTCACCAATCCTTAAGGATTCAGAGTGTGTGTGTGTGTGTGTGTGTGTGTGTGTGTGTGTGTGTGTTTTATTTTGGCCATTCTGACTGGTAGAAGGTTATGTAGCATTGCAGTTTTGATTTTCATTTCCCAGATGATGTTGAATATCTTCTCACATGTCTCAAAGACAGTTTCTTCTCTTCAAGTCAGAGAGTCATGAATAGATACTAAGATTGTTATATGTTGCCCTTTGCATGCCAGCCTATGAAGAGCAACCAAATCTTGCTATTCTTATATGAAGAATACCCAAATATTGAGTACAAAGAAAAAGGGACACTTGTTCCCACCCATTAAAGGCCATCTAAGGAAAAGTCTCAGGTTCGGAGCCAGGAGATCTGGATGCAAAACCTGACTTCCCCTCAGGCAAGCTGCCTGATCTTGAACATACAAGTGCCTTCCTACACATCTGGGTCTTCGAATACAAAAGAAGGCTAATACGCATGGCTATCGCTATTACAGAGGAACATAAGATCAAATATAAATAAAATGACGTTGTAACAAGAAAATTTACAATGTAACATCACAGTTCTAGAAATCCCTTTAGTAACGTAAAGAAAAACCATTAACTGGACTTCAGGAGAAGAACTAAGAAATACTGGTACAAGAATCAACAGCTGGATCTTTAGCGGTTCTATCCTCCAGATATAAAATTCAACCTGGCTTCAGACACCACCATCATTTAAAAGGTTGAAGTTATTCTTTTTATTTGAAAGAAGGCAAATTCATTTTTCTTTAATAATATTTTGAAAATATCAAATATCTAATGAATTACTGAGCTTAGGAAATTCATACAAACACATAGCACCTTACAGTATATAACACTTCTTCAACTAGCCAAAATAAGAAACCTAAACTTACACTATAGTCATACACTCTAAATTTGCTCCAGAAGGAAATCCACACCAAATTACTACAACCACTGTACCCACTACTATGGCAGTGCTGTCACTGCAATAAGTTTGTTCCATGGGATGCCCCAAGAACAATTTCTTGGAGAAGGGTCAAAATAGGAGACTATGTGGAAAAGGTGTCTGTGGACCCGTGTGAAGTTCCCTGAGGCTCCGAGAAATATGTGAGTGAGGTTTTCAAAGTGGGGTTATAGATTCCATGTCAACTGAGAGGACAAGAGGCAGGAATAACACGATTTGTTTTGACTATAGTGACCTCTGCTTGTATCCACAAGCTGAGGGCAGCCTGCAGAAACATCTTGACATCCATAGACATTCCAACAGACTAGAATACAAAGAAACAAAGTATCCCAATCAAGTCTATTCAATTCAAAGTGCCCCCACCTTACATATTGAAGAGTTAGAAAGTCTTGAGGTTATTCAACAGAAAACTTCCAAAGTGAGTTGGGCCAAATCCTTTCAATATACTTTCCCTGAGCTTATTTTAATTAGGAAGAAAATATAATCACTACCAACTCTGGATCCAGATATGGTAATTAAGTATATTAATAGAAAATCCTATACTGTCTGAACTAACACCATTATCTTAAGCCATTTCATTTGGTTTAGTGTCCTCTCTAACAAGGAGGCCATTTAGATAAATCGGAACACATGTATACCTCAATAGGCTCAACAAAAGCTGTAAGGCATAGTCCAAGCACAAAAATATAGCTATAGGAGGGTGGAGAGAAATACCCTGAAAGCATGGTCCACATGGATATGGTAGGTTAGTTTCTTAACTGCAAGTGACATGAAATTGATGAGAAAGTTACAAAGACATAGAAGCATTCTATATATGCTTGATTTCCAAATAACCAAATAAAGGAACAACTCTTCTAAAAGAAATTGCATTTTAAGTTATTTTTTCTTTCTAAAAATTTTAAAAGAAAAATTTTAGAGCATAGGACTCAGACACAATTGATACATACCTTATATGTACCAGATCATCAGTAAGCTGCTGAAACTCCCTCTGAAACACTGTTTCAGTTAGTTATCTAACCTTAGTGGCCACTTGTGAAGTTATGCCTTGTTGAGTTTGTCTCTGTACCATCCTTACTGTGGCAGACTCTGTACTTCCAATGAGACCCAGCAAGTTCACCCTCTCTGCCTCAGTTACCTTCCAGCAAACACTTTTGTGTGCGGAGCAGCTCTTCTTCCTGGGAATAGTAAGATACCTTCCCACCTACAAGCACCTGTGAGTCCTCCTTACCTTCTACGGTACAAGGGAGATCATGTCTCCATTCTTTGCCGAAGGAAACTTCTGCAACTGTCAAGCTCAAATCCTTGGGGTGGTTCTCTTTGCCTGGGCAAAATCTTTGCTTATTTCCTTCGTGTATTATTTCTTTTTTGCTTAAAACCCTTGTTATTAGCTGACAAGTAAACTGGTATTCCTGTATGCCTTTCTAGTTCCTCTGGCAGGAGACAAGCTCCTTTATACTAAGGGTGATCAAATTCTCCAGTTGGAGCCCCCAGCTTTTTCTTGATGCACCCAAAGCCTGTAGGCATGATGCCTACAAAAAACAAATATCCAATAGATTCCTATTGAACCAACTGGCACAAAAGGAGGATAAGCCTTCTTATGCAATCACACGTAAATGAATAATGGTCTTGAGGAAAAAAAAAAAAAAGAATTTCCATAACTTCTGTTTCTCACTTAGAATCCCACAGAAGTTCTCCTAGAAACCTTCCTCAGGACCTGTTTGTGTTTTGTCAGGGCTCCCAGAAAAGCTCTCAGCTGCTTGTTCTCACCTGTCCCTACCTTTCTTTGCCAATCTTCTTACAAGATACATGGGCATAGTTTTCTCATTGAGAAATGACTAGTGTTTCCAAATGTCAGTTATAGAGTATGACAAATGAGTAGTGTCCCTCAATATTCATGTCCACCTGTAACCTCAGAATATGAGCTTATTTGAGAAATAAGGTCTTCACAGAGGTAGTTAGTTAAGGATCATGAGATGACATCATCCTAGATTTATGCTGGGCCCTAAATCCAGTGACTGGTGTCTTTAAAAGAGAAATACAAAAATTTAGAATGGAGGAGATACAAAGAGGCCACATAAAGACAGAGGCAAAGTTATGCAGCTACCAGCCAAAGAATGCCAGAGCTTGCTAGAAGCCTTCATCCCAACCTCCAGCTTCCAGAACTACAAGAGAATAAATCTCTGTTGTTTTAAGCCACCTGATTTGTCGTATTTTGTTACAGCAGCTTTGGACAACTAATATATGGAATGACAGTCAGCCTTAACAGGCCCAAACCCGCCCTTCACATTTTGCCACCTTTATGAAATGAAATGTTTCTTTATAGAATAAAATGGTACTGATCTCTAAGGCGATTAAGCCAACCAGTCTTGGTCACATACTGAAATCACGTAGAAATCTTTTCACAAGTGAGTCCTAAAGTAGACTAGCCTCTGGGGTTGCAAAGGCATTGATTTTCCTTTTTTTTTTTTTTTTTTAAACTCTTCTCTTTGCAACTTTCATATTTGTTTCCATTTCACAAACTATGGAATAGAATCTTTTAATAGATTATATCTAGTGATGTCCCCAATAATTTTCTTCCCTCATGTCACATCATGGAAAATATGATAAAATAATGGGGATTCACAGAAAAAGTCATACCCAATGACCCTTGCCAGTATCCCTTATAGCATAGGTACTCAGGGGAAAAGACACCACTGATGATGGCTTTCATCTCCAACACAAATTTCACAGTCAAGATGCCTGAAAATAAACCCTTCCATTTCAAAACTTACATATGCAGAGTAGCTCTTTATTATACTATGGTGTCTATTTTGTTGTTGTTGTTGTGTGTGAACATATGTGTATAGGTTTGTATATGTGTGTGTATTCTATTTAGCAGTACCTAATTTGTCTTCTTTCTTCCTTCCTTTTGTGTCTCTTCTGCCTCGCTATACAAAAACCGACAATCACATATGCCGCCTTAGTGAAGAGGCATTGATTGCCTTTGCACCTCAAGTATATGCAACAAAGTCATCTCAGTAGT